>NW_026067949.1:42837946-43009361 GCF_014885135.2 Alexandromys fortis
ATATATTATATCATCATAATTACACACACACTTAATCATACATCTTTCCCACATGCATTTTTAGCATCTTTGTCAAAAAGCGAGCAGCTATAGCTTTACGGGCTTCTATGTGACTCTTCTATCCTATTCCAATTGTGCTTGCTTTTGCATGCCCTCTATTATTTCTTGCCTAACTCAGACCTCAAGCACTAAATGGCAGAGACTGAGAGAGAAAACATGCTTGTCCTGTTTCTGATCTTGGTGGCAATGATTTGGGTTCTTTTCCATTTATCACGAGGCTGGTGATAGCTTTGGCATATAAAGCCTTTATTATATTAAGGAATGTTCCCTCATTCCTAGTTCCTCCATGACTTTTATTCTGAAAAGATATTGAATTATATCAAAGGCTATTGAGATGATGATGTAATTTTTGTCTTTGAGTGCATTTATGTGACAAATAATATTTATTGGTTTCTTGAGCCAACTTGATCATGATAAACAATCTTTTTGATCTTGAACTCGGTTTGCAAGCATTTTATTGGGACACTCTGTATCTGGATATTTGTATTCAGCAGGAAGATCATGGTGTAAATTTATCTTTTCTTTCCTTCATGCTTTTTATCTCTATCTGGCTTTGATATCAGTGTAATGCTGCTGGCTTCATTAAAGGAGTACTGAATGGAGTTTTCTTTCCTTTTCTACTTCATGTAGTAATTGAGCAGCATTGGTGTTAATACTTTTTTGAATTTCTGGTAGAATTTTGGTGAGTCCATCTGGCCTTGGGCTCTCTCTGCCCCCATTTTGGAGAACTTTTACCCTGGAGGTAAGGCACCTCTTATAAAAGCAAGAAGCTTCTATATGGCAGAGCATACAGTTGGGTGAAGAAGCAGCCATAGGAGGAAAGAAGAAGTCTCAGGCAGCTATGTGCTGAACTGAGGATTAATGGTTAGAGTACAAAAGGAGTTGGAATGTAAACATTAAGAGAATAAATAACTCAGTAGAAAAATGGATTGCGTGACTGGACAAAGAGGTTTCAAAAGAGTAAATACAAGTGACTAGAGATCACTTACAATTTTCAACATCATCAGCCCTCAGGGAAATGCAGATCTAAGGCATTTTCAGATTGTACCTCATTCCTATCAGAAGAGCTGTCGTTAATAAATCAAATAAGAACAAACGCTGGCATGGGTGAGACAGGAACCTTTATACATGGCTGGTGGGAACAGAAACTAGTGCAGTTGCTTTGGAAATCAGTCTGGAGGTTTTGCAAAAAACAGAAATAAAACTAAGTGGTAAACTAACTATGCCACCTTGGGCATAACACACACACACACACACACACACACACACACAGAGAGAGAGAGAGAGAGAGAGAGAGAGAGAGAGAGAGAGAGAGAGAGAGACCTGTTCTTGCTGATGAACACACAGGAACTATGAAATGGAAACAGACTAGATATTTGTCAACTGATCACTTAGACAGAAATGTGAGAAACTGAATTATCGGAAAGAAGACAAGTTACAGGGTCCAGGAAGGAGTTAAGAGAGGGTGAGAGGACAGAGTACACATATGAAACGATGAGCAAACTTAATTAAGAATAAAAGTACATGCTACAATGCCATGATGAATTTGGTATCTTTTAAAAATTAACACATTTACTAATCACATTAAAAATTCAATGTATTTAAGCAATATTAAACATGTATATATATATAATCTGTAAATTATATTAAGTCTATTAATCTCTTAGAAATAATTTCACATATGTATCAAATTGGAATTACTTATTTGGCTGATGTTTTAAAGTTATTCGTTAGTTGAAAAATTACGAGTTTATTTTGTTCTCCAACTATTCTGCATGCCTTCAAAAACATTTTGTGTCTTGAAGAGGAAATATGATTGCATTCTGATACTATGTGCATATATATTTAAATGAACGATGAATAAAAATCGTTGCTAATTATCTAGAAAAAGTCGGATGCTATTTTGCGGAGGCAGTGAGTGGCAAGTGTGCCTGATGTGTCATGGTGGAGTCATTCTCGAAAAGTGATGGCTACAAAATTGAGTAAACACAGAACCAATAAAGGAAAGATTTCCTCACACCATGTTTGGAGCCAGCTGGCTAAAGAGCACGTGCTGTGGAAAATTCTGAGAGACCTGTGAGGATTTTTCCCCTCGTGCAGGCATCAGCCGTAGAGTGGAAAACCGTCTCTGTAGATGACGCCACAGAACTGCCCTTTGCCCAGTGCTGCCGGCGTGACCCCATTACTCTCCCACCTTCGTTCGAACAGAAGGCCCAGCACTCCATTTGCTGGAAGAAAACAGCAGCCAGAATGAGTGAGTTCCTCTCTTCCCTCGCAAGCATCTGCCTGAGTCACCAGGAGAAGCTGAGGATCCAAGTCGATGACCCATTCTTTCTAGTTTTTGCTTTTGTTCCTCAGGCCCTTGTGCTACTTTTATTTGCAGCTCTAATCTGCAGGGCCAATGCCACTTTGTAACCAAGTCTCTTCTAATTGCATTTTACAGAATATGACTCCTATCAACTGACCGCAAAGCCACAACCCATTACCAATGTTACTTTACTCAGCTGGAGTCATGGCTGTGTCCAAGAGAAATCCCTGCAAGCCTCTTGCCATCTGCCTTCCCGACAGATTCAGACCAGCAGAGAAAGCTTGCTCATCTCTAGTCTACTGTTCATGGATTCCTCTGAAGTCATAAATATTGATCAACTACCAAAAAACACCTCCTAAGCACGGGCGCTTGCCTCCAGGAGTCGGTCCTTCCAGGGAACATTAACGTTTTCTGGATACTAAGCTAACTAAATAAACACACTGCTTAGCTTCTGCATGGGTTAGCTACTCTTCCTTCTCCTTCCCCTGCCAGCCAAGCTAGAGAGACTGAGAAGGCTGCTCAAGGATTTCGTTCAAATGCCCTCAATCTTAACCACTAAAAGAATGCAATATTTCTTTCCAACAACAAAGTTTGTAAACATCAAAGACCTTGACTGAAGGGAGAGAGAATAACAAGGAAAAGAATTTAAAAACAATTCTTTTTCTAATTTGAGCTAGAAAATCAAGCAAGTTATTAGGCAAAACCATTCAGGGTTCATTTTCCACCCCAATCTCCTTGTGTGAAAAATTCTTAAGCCTTCCAGAGCAATATAACAAGCAAAAAGTAAAACAACAACACAACAAACATCTGTCTGAACAGATGTGAAAATAAAAAGCCTAAGTGTACAAAGATGATTCACTATAGACCCTATCCATATAATTCTATGAATCTAGGAAAAAGGTAACCTCGACCTGAAGAGATTCTGATGGATTTAAGCATCCCAGGCTGGACTAGTTCCTCATAAAGAGCAGTTGATCCCCCAAGTAAGACTCCTTCAACAATGGAAGGAAACTAAGAAGCAGACACGTACTGAGTTGTCCAGCTTGGAGTAGGTGAGCCGATTTGTCTGGCAAGTTGGTGAGAGCTGAGGTAAGGACTGTTTCAGTTCACATGGGAGACAGGCCTTCTTCCAAAGGCACGGAGAAGTCACCAGAAGGTGTTGTTTGAAGGAATGCTGGATTGAGGCCATGTTTAGAGTTGTCAACTCAAAAAATTTGCTGAGAGATAGCAAATAGGACAGAACGAAAAACAATATAGGGCTTTCTTCATAATTACTAGACTTTGGAGTAATAAATGTCTGAATCATGTGGGAAGCCGAGGGACTGAGAAAGAAGGCAGGCGTGAATGCGAGAGGCATTTCCGGGCATTTGAATAGGAGCAGGGCTCTGTAGCCACTGACAAGCTTCAAGTATGTTCCCAAACAGGGAGTTATTCCGGCCCTAAATGGGCAAGTCACACAGGCAGCTCTCCAAAACTATGTGCTGGAAACACCAGCCCTGACTGCAACAGTCACCCACAGGACCTAAAGCCACCCACTACCCGGCAGATGACCCCATGGAGTGAACCAATCATCTGGTCCAAGCTCCCCACCTGCTCACGCTTGAGTCCGAAGACAGGGAGGATGGAAAAATTTGGGGAGTAGTCCCAGGCACACTAGAAGGACATTCATTCCTCAAACCCTCCTCTCAGGTGTTGCTGAGAGGGAGGATGACATCTGGCCAGTCCTTAGCTGGCCACCACTCCTCCCCCGGGAGCCCCAATTGGGAAACCCTGGACAGCCCGCTAGTAAGTCCTCGTGCCCCTCCCCAGGCTTATAAAGGTCACCGAGCCAGGCAGTTGAGCTCACTTGCCTGGCGGCGGCGCAGAGTCACAGCTACTTGGTCGGCTCCAGCCCCTGGGTCAGCCCAACTCCATCCAGCTCAGCAGCAGGCTCCTGGCTCCCGCCCGCCCGCCCGCCCGCACTCTGCAAACTGCCCAGAGGGAGGAGGATGGAGACGCTCTCTGCCGCTCGAGTCACGGCGCTGCTCTGCCTGGGTAAGCCCTCGCAGTCTCAAAGAGAAGGGAACGGCCCCGTGCATTTGTCATAGGACAAGTACGGAGCTGTTCACCAGGTTCAAATGCACTCTGTGTTAAGAGGATGTCTTCTGTGAGTCTATCTCTCTCGCTGGCGAGACTGGAGAGGTGGGGGATGGATGGATGTCAAAACTGCATTTCATTGATAAATTCACTATTCCGTGTGAATTAATCTCTCTTTTACTGGGCAAAATATAAAAAGGAAGTTGAAAATGTTTTCTCTCTCTCTCTCTCTCTCTCTCTCTCTCTCTCTCTCTCTCTCTCTCTCTCTCTCTCTCTTTCTGTCTTTCTTCTTTGGAAAATGCTGTGCTGCTAGAACAGCAAAGGTATAGAAAGCACCTCTGATAGATGATGATTTACTTTCTCGGAGCTGGGCAGGTAGAGAGATTGGCTCAGCCCCAACCCACTAGAAACCTTTGCACAAAGGATCCTGCTTCCAACCAGGGGCCTCTGGGATGTGTGCTTGTGTGCATGCCTGCAGGGTGCTGAAGCCCCAGAGACCCTAGCAGGTCCATAAGGAAGCTGCCACCAGACTTTCACCTGCAGCTCCCCAAGCAGCACTTACCTTCCCAGGGGATTCAGGCAATCGATGCTTGAGGCTACCTGCCAGAAGCTTCTAATTTAGAAAGGCGGTTTCTCCTTTATTGGTAGTTTGCTTGCTTGAGATGAGTTAGCTCTTGGGGACAGGGGCCCAAGAGTCAGGGAGATCCCATTGTAAAATTCTCATTTTTTTGCTTTATTTCATTTAATCCTTTTCCCCTAATTTCTTAAATGCCAGATGGTTTTAGAGTTAGATATGAACTTTCCCAATACACGAACATTTTAATAAGGAAATAAAAAGCTGCCGGTCTCACCTTCTTCCTGAACTTGCAGTGAGACAAATTCTCCTAAGACACATTTATCTGTGCAGGATGTGACAGTTAAATTATTATTTCGACATGCCTTACAGGGGTTGGGAGCCCTAATGAGTGCGTGCTATGCATAGTTGGAGCTTACACGTCTAAATGCAAGAACCCAAGTAGAAACTGGATCTGTGGTTTCTGCCAAAACAGAACTGAGAATGTCTTGCCAGAAGAGTCACCGTAAACAATGCCGCTTTGCCCTTTGCTTTGAGGTCTCTGTGAGAAGGAGAAACTCAGAAGGGTGGCAGTCTTTCCTCAAGTTAGAAATGAGCCTAAAGGTCACAATGGTGTAGTGGTTTTTTTTTTCTTTTCTTTTTTTCCACCTGCGAGGTGTTTCAGAACAATGCAAGTGTCTGTTCTATGCACCTCGGTGAATATTCTAATGCGAGACAGCGAGAGCCTCTGAATAACCTGTTGCTACCCACCTAGTGCGTGTGTGTTGTGTGTGTTTTTGTTGTCATGAAAGTGCTTAGCTCTTTATTGCAGTGCTTAATTATAGTTCACCGATTTCATCAGCGGCCAAGCCCATTTCCAAATGAGCTAGGTCAGTTTCTGTTTTCCCAGTCTGTTGAGATACTTCTGGCCACTAGAAAAGTTCCTGTTGGAAGTTCTACGGTGTATCACTCTAGTCTGGTATGCAGGTCTTATTGTTTGACTCCAAAGCATACAGAAAAAAAAACAATAAAAACAAGGCCACTTATAATGTCGGAATCTGTGATCTCCCTTCCCCAAAGAAAAGATTGCCTAGCTATCTCAGACTTTGGCCCTCAAAGGAAAGTGATATTTTAGATTTAAGTGTCCTTTTATTGCTTTTGTGGAATGTCTATGAGTTTATGATTATGAGAGTAAAGTTCTACCATCTATCCCCAATGCACAAAGTTTCGAGTACCTCCAGTCATCCAACTGCTATTATCTTTTATAAGTGTTTGATATCAATGCTCTTGTTTTATGCAAGAGGAAACTGACCCAAGTTCCCTTACAAAATAGACGATAAGCTGTGAGAGCGAAGGTCTAAGCAGTTATAGTTAAAGGAACATTAACGTAAAAGATGGAAATAGCCCAGTTAGGGATGATTTTATTAATAATCTGTAATTTTACAGCTAAATTATCCTTCTGACCTTGTGATTGTTCTAGAGAGAGGAAGAGGTGTTTTCATTTTGAACTCTGCGGTTATGTATAGGGATGCTTGATCCGAATGGGGTTGGGAGGCTACTTACGAGTGAAAAAGTTTGCTCTGGCTCCACTACATGGTGAGAGAATTAAGCTGAGGAAATGGTCTTTCTTGAAAAGATGAGAAGCAGAATCTCAGTGAGACAATGGGCTTGCCTTCTGTTGGCATGAGAGTGTATTATCGCCCCGAAAAGACACACCTGGGCAGAAAGTACGCTGACAGCTCTCCCTCTTCTGGATTTGGACCTCAGTACCCCAGGTGACTTCTGCATTGTCTTGCCACATGGGCAGCTTAGATAATTGGAGTGTTTAGTTCAGTGCTGGAGTCCAAATCCAGGAGGAGGGACAAAAGCTAGCTATTCCCAAATGCTTGCTGTGGGCCAGCCACATTTTTTGTTCAGCATTTTCAACCCTAATTACTTCATTTTACCCCCCCCCGCCCCCCTCAAAAAAATAAACACGGAATAAGACAGATATGACGGCAGACACTAAGACTCAGAGAAATCAATTACCTTACAAAGACTTCGAGACTGGGGGCAAAATCAAATTTTAAGGTCACTCTTTAGGAGGTGTAAGCAGCCAGTGGTCCAAAGGCTCGTGGGAATAATCAAAATGGCAGGAAGTAGCAGAGAAACTCCAAGGTTGACTAGGGCTGTCCCAAGGCTTGGAACCTGTCATAAGTACAGCTTGCACATCTGAGTGGGCTTTCTGACTCCTGCTGGTGCAAAACCAAGCAGAAAAAACACATGTCTATCCTTTTAACCTGAGCTGAGAAAGTCCTTTTTTATATAATATTCATATTTTCCCACAGAATTATTAGATATACGCTTCACTATGAAATAGTCATCAACGCTGTCTAGTCTTTTCCCTCTTGCTTTACAAAACATATACTAAGGAAGGTAGGCAAGAAGAGATGGTCTTACATTTTTATTCCTCGAGTCTTTGTGCAATTGTGGATTTTTTTCTGCCCAGTTTTGTGCATTTCCTGAGAAGGGATGCAGATGTGAAGAGTTCTTTCTAAGGAGACTGGAAATGCAGGTGTGGCTTCTTCATTTGCACTCTAAATATAGGAGTATGCAAATTGTCTATTAATATGGCCACAACTGCTGTTAGGAACATTGACCTGAAAGACAACAGGAAGGCTCCCTGACAGCCATCACCTTGGTACCAAAGTGCAATCCTGGAACATTCGGGGGCGGGGGGGGGGAGAAGTAATCAGTGTCCTCTGGCAATACAGTTTTGTAAGTCTGGGTGTCTAGTTACAAAGTAGTCAAAGGCTCGGTTACATTCTAGCTTAAAGTAATAATTTAATTAACTAGTATACTATTTCTAATATCCAAGCTCATCTGATGTCTGCCCCTGAAAAAGAATGTTAGCGCGTAGCCTCTGGGGTCAAAATTGTGAATTATAAATATGAGATATGAAAATTATTGACACACAAGCTTGTGTGCACATACACATTTATTGTGCATTAGAACTTTATAGATTCTAATTGACGGGCTCAGTGATGAAGGACACGTGCTGCCTTCGTGCACACCTGCTCCTCTGGTGCTGTGCTCATCATACCTCATACTAAGTCTGTATTTGAACAGGATTAGTGGAAACATGATGGAAGTAACGGGTTACGATAGGTATCGGTGGTGGTTGGGTTCATAATTAGATTGAAGCCTTATCCAGTTCTCAGCACTACATTTTGCTATACCCAGTGATTCTTTAGATGTGTACCTGAGACAGAAGATAGCTTGAGATTAAGTCTAGTATAACCTCCCATTCCTTGTCTCCCTGTTTCTCTGTTATAGACTTTATTACTGAGAATATGCCTACCCAACTTCACCTAAACTGTACTAGGAGTGTAAGTGTGGAGAGGGAGAGAGTAAGAAGAGAGAGAGACAGACAGAGAGACAGACAGGACAGAGACAGAGACAGAGACAGAGAGAGAGGAGGGAAGAAGCAGTGAGGGAATGAAGAAGGGGGAATTGAGCAGGGATAAGACTGGATGATGACAGTCCATAGGAGAGTGAGGAGCAATCTAATCCACACAGCTGACCTCACTCCCTGCTCTCTGTTTCTAGGGATAAGGAAATTCTTAGTATGGGGATAAAACGAATGGAGCTAGAGCTGGAGCCTGTATCTGGGGGAGTCTGGTGAAGGATTTTTGATACTTACACAACAGATATGGACGGGCTAATTCTCTGTGGTGGGTTGTCCTGAGCATTGCAGGGTGTTTGGCAGCAAACCAGGATGCTACCTGCTAGATGTCAGTAGCAGCTCCTACTGTGATAATCATAAGCCCCTCTAGACCTTGTCAAACATCCTTGGCTAATAAAATTGGTCCCGGTTGAGAACCACTGGTCTAATATATTTTTTATTGTCACCCATAATTCACAGGTTGAATTACCAAGACAAAGAACTTTTATAGATAGTGCCAATCTAGTTACCAACTTCAGTGTTTTAAAAGTCACCTTTGGGAGTGTCGTGACAGAGCTCTTGAGCAATTATCTGTTTGACGTCGGCACCACAAAGCCCATCAGCTTAGCAATGTCTATTGCTGGTTTTAGCGGCACTTGAATCCCATTCACACAGGGGCTCTGAGAGCTTTCTTCAGTCATGGCACAGCTATTCCCCTGCTCTTCCTGTTACACCCCTGCCCTTCCAGAATGCTAAAGTTACCCCTTTCCGCCAACTTATTTTTCTCTTTTCTTGACCGTTTCTGCCTGTCTTTAATAACAATCCCTGATTTTCCATTTTTCATTCCATATTGCTTCCTTGGAATATGTCAAAGGTTTCCACATACACAATATCTCATTTGGCTTTCAAATAGGTGTCACAGGCTCCTTCTATATTCCTTTACTCTGCCAGGATCTGTATTCCCCAGACCCCAAACATAGATATAGGTTATGCATGACCTCCAGACTGAAATCCAGTCACTGAGGCTTTCCTTCGTGCCTTCACTCACAATTGCCATAACCCTTCTGTCCTCACTGCTTTCTGCACATGGGAAAGATCCTGCAAACTTGGTATGTTCTCTCTTAGTACTTAGCATTCCTTGTGTCTCTCTGCTTTCTTTGTCTTAATCCTAGGTATGGAATTCCACTGAATTTGTAAAGGACGGGAACTTTGTCTCTTTCTTTCTCCATCTTGCTCAAAGTCTCGGGAATAGAAAGTGCTCAGTAGACATGTGTTAATTAAATATCATTCCATTCTTGTAATCAACTAGAAAACAGCATGGGGTGAACTGCCTTCCTCCCCTTCTAGCTAAAACCTTCTTGAGCATGTGCCTCTCATTGAAGTCAAGTTTTCCAATGTGAATCTGGTCCATTCATTCACAAACTGCATCTTCATGAGGGCGGAGTCTTCAGCATCTTCCAATATATACTTATATTAGGTAGATTCTCTGGGTAAAAATGAATACCTTCAAGATTGTGTAAAGGACCCTTTCATGACTAGATACAATACAATAGTACATTCCTGTATTCCTAGGAATTGATAGACTAGGGTAGGAGGTTTGAAAGATTGAGGCCAGCCTGAGTTACATGGAAAGAACTTATCTTCTAAGACAGCATCAAAGTGTGTTTAAATGACATTGTGAATAGTCATTGTGTGTGTCCGTGCGTGCTCTCTTCTCTTCTCTTCTTGTATGTGTGGATGTAACTGTGCATGTTGGTGTGTATGTCTCTGTGTGTTCACTAATTAAAATTTTATCCTTGAGAAAAGATTCATGCTTGGCAAGTTGGTTAGCATGCTTCTAAAAATGTCGTGAAATACTCAAAGCTTCGGTCATCACTGCCACTGCAATAAAACGACACCAAATGACAGACACTAGAATGCTGCTGTTGATCCTTCACAAGGTTTCTCTTTCAAAATAAAGATTTACACCTCTGGTCTGAATCAATGATGGTAGAAGCAAGATGGGAGGAAGTACATTTGCAAACGGTTGTAAAGAGTCTTCCCATGTTAGATTATCTCAAGGAGAAAATCCCAATACAATTAAAATAATACTCTATAGATTCATTTCCTACTCTTAGGAGAACCATGTCCCATCTTTAGAATTCTAAGCCATAAAGCTCCTAAACAGCAAGATTAATATTTTACCCCCTATCTACCAGTTCCCAGTATTTCCTTGCCTAATGGAGACACTTCCATTATGAATGAGATATCTACTAAGTACCATGCAAAACACTTGATTTTTCCTTTGTGTTTAAACTCATTCTCAGCTGGAATCACTTTAGTGTATCATATGATAAGTCAAATACATAAACACTTTAAAAGTGTGCTTTACAGTTCCTACAGAAACTATGCAACAAAAATTAATGTATACAGTTACAAAATGGTATATTAAATATTTCTTTGACACTTGCCAAGAAAATTTCTTGGATCTTTTAAAACTCAAAATTAAAGGAAATATTTAGATATTTGTATCGTATCAATCTCTTGGGCTGTTTTATCTCAAGTATAGAATTTTTTTTACATTTAGATTTAAATGATGCTTAAATATAAGGTTAACAATTAAAAATTGTGGGAATAGAGTGATTGTATAAAACAAGGCTATAAAATATATGTATACACACATATGTGTATACACACATATAAGCACATCATATACACACATATATACACACACATATATATACACACACACATACATACACATTTTGTCTGAAATACAGATTGTTACTTGAAAGTATAGGAAGCAGATCTTTTCATGACCCAATTCGACATATTTTTGTTATTTTAAGCAAGAAAAAGCAAGGTATTGTTATCAAACAGTGAAATTAAAACAACAACAAAATAGTTTCTTCACTCCCTTCATGTCTTCGAAGCGCATGTGATACAATAGTTGACTGTTACCAAAAAGTCCTATAGTCATACCCTGAAAGAAGGCATAAAACCCAACAGTTCCAGAACAGGTCAGAGAGTGTCACCCTGGGAAGGGTTTCATAGCGGATTCGGCTACCTGTTTGAGCCAGACAAATACCGTGATTCATAGTGAGTTTGCTGTTCTGGTCTAAATCTTCTGAAAGATTTCATTGGGGAAAAAAGGGGAACACCTCTCATTCATTAACATCATTTATTTTGTCCCGATTTTATTTGCTTGATTGTTTTCTATAGAAGCTATGTTTTCTTCTGCCTGAGGCTTGGGAATGGTTTTCTCTTCCAGTCACGGAATCCCCGCTTCCTCTGTATTGGGTCTTCTTGATGATCACCCACCCCTGTCCCCCGCTCCTCAATGTCATCACTAGGAAGCGGGTCAGAAGAAACTGGAGGACATTTTTCTGTGTCTGGTATTCTGCTTGATGTTGGGCAACAGGTCCCAGCACTCCAGGGCCGGTGGCAGTCAGGGTTATCCCCATTCCGGTGAGCGTACTCAGACTCTCCCACGCACACACGCAGGGTCCCCATCATTGCCCAAGGGTGTAGGTTGGGCCCTGCCTGACTCATGGGGAAGAGGCGAATTGCATCCTGTGAGTCAGTGGCTCCACTTCCTGCTGGCATATCTGAGATTTCACTGAAAGGTAACCACCAAAAGGTGAAGGGAGAGATGAACAGGGACATCACATTCTTTAACCCACTTGGAGCTGTGACCCAGATAATAGCTCCTGAAGTGATGCTGGTCTTTGCTTTTCAGAGTGAAGCTGAAATCCTGAGCACCAGTGTCATGGGCCATCTCCCCATATCACTTTGCAGGGACTTCCTCGGGATCTTAGCAACCAGTGTCATTGTTGTCACCACATCAGATTTTGCCACAGATATTATCAAAAACTAATATATTAACCTAGTGAAATACTTTCTTAGCAGGAATCCTTGTAAGGGATCAAAAACTTAAGTACAGCATTTCCAATTGAACCATAGATTGTTATACTGGTTTATATCAACAAAAATCGTAAGACTGAGGAACTGAGCAGATAGGATGCCACAACTTACTCTTTGCACCTATCACTGCTGGGCTGGGGCTGTAGCTTCATGATGGAATGCTTGCCTAGTATGGGCGATGCTCTAGGTCCAGTTCTCAATGGTTAAAAAGTTTTGCAAAGGCAACAGGTAAGGCTCTGACAGTCCTCTGCGGTGGGCTATCCCACCTTCTCATCGCCGCATTTACTCCTCTGTTCCAGCTGCCAAAGCTTTGTGGCAGCCACAGCTGGAGACCAGCGAGGACCCCTGCTTTAAATCAGTTCAGTGGTCTACTGAAATAGATGATCTAGACCCGTTTCTGCTGTTCACTGCTCTTACATGTCTGTGACTGAGTGCAATCCCACACTTTAGTATGATTATGCACGATTTCATCTGCAAAATATTCTCCTAGCGAGTCTCACAGAAACTGTCCTAAGCCCCACGCAGACATCACAGGCCAGGAGAGGCCAGTGTTCACAGAGGCACACCCTGGGCTGAACATTCCGTAATCTACAAAGACAAATATTTCACCTGTGGCCCAAGCAACTAAGAGCTTATGATGGAAGACAAACAATTTCTTAAAACCTTAACAAACAACAGCCAAACACTAAACAGCCCCAGCTGCAATCAGCGGCAGCCTACAGCAGGGGCGGGTCGCAGCTGAAAGAAATTTTAAGCAGGAAATGCTCCTCTTGACATCAGCACCTTGTCTGCCCTGTGTGACTTCTAAATAGAGGATAATGGATAATAGGGCTTGGACAGAGAAACTAGTGTCCCCCCCATGCCCCACCCCTGCACACACAAAGGTGCTTTCCTAGAGAGAGATTTGAAATACCTCCTCCAGTATTTTTTGTTGACTAATGAAGTACACGTGAGAACTGAGCGGGGTGGGGAAGTGGGGGTGCGGGGTTGGAGGTGGGGTGTGCGTGTGTCAAGGATAAAATCATGTTCAACCAGAAGCCCAGTTTGTGTTGAAAAGACTGTCTAGGTTAAATCATTTAATTCTTCAGCACATCGCATGGCAAAACTCTACTGAGTAGGAGAACAAAGCTAATGTGGACTAGAACCCAGGTCCTCCTCCAAACCACACATCTCCAGCCTCAATTACATGGAAAACAGTTTGCATCTCAGTGAAATTCAGACATCGGTTTTCTTTTTTTCTTTTTAGTCATTTAAGAAACATTAATTTTGGTTTATAAAGCAATTTATGGTGCACAGAGAAATGTGATGGGGGGAAGGATGCTTCTAGAACTTTCAGTGCTTTCAAACCACCGAAAGAATGTGAAACAGATGCCTTAGGTCTTGTCTTCTGGGGTACCTTGATAAGTGGCGTTGTGTAAGACGTGGAATTCGCACATTCTGGTCCCACCTGGAGTATACACAAGTCTTTAACAGAAACAGGATTGTTGTGTCAAGTTTGAAAAATGGCACCAGAAACCATGAGGCTGAGGTTATTGATTTGTGCCTTGTTGTTTAGAACATCCCCATTTGCAATTTGGTTGGTAAGTTCAAAGATCCTCTGATGAAGAAAAAAAAATCTATTTTTTAACATATAAATTAAATGATGCATTTAAACGCTCATTTATAGAAATTTATACTCTTGCTGTAAACCAGTAGAGGGCACTAACTGGATAGTTAATTAAAACTAGAGGCTAGAAGTTGCCTGTTGGGCATATTTATGGGAATCTCGGATACATTAGGCATTTCTGGGGAAAAATCCATTTCAGTCTCTCTAAAACTCTGTAAGAAAAATTGAGAGTTGGGGAAGTGAGATTTGTGTCCAACTAGTGTAAATCAAGTTTTTTCACACTATTATATTTTTTACCATTCTTTTTGCTTATCTGTGATGCAAAAAATACTCTGCTTTCGCTAGCCTGATGTGCTCCATGTGGTGTTCATTAGAGTCAAGTATCATTACCCATTTCCAAATTCTATCATGTGACCCATTTAATGTGTGTCATTGGGAGAAGTTATTTAAATTCTTCATGCTCAGGAGGTTTTTTAAATGTCTGATAGAGGTAGTAATGTCTTCCTTAGCATCACTGATAGCATGGATAAGATGAACAAAACAATCCCTCTGCCTGGTTTGTGACTGAGGCTTCTCAATTGCTGCTGCTACTCCTACCTCCAACATAGGCGTTGACTATATAATAGTAACTTCTACAAGCCAGGAAGAAGTTTGAAGTGCAAATACTCAAAGATTAAACAGGAGAGGCAAAATACTATTGCATAACCAGGTATCTCATTAGAAGGCTCTTCTTATCACATTTCCTGCACAATTCAGAAGTGATTTGAGTCATTCTGATACCTAATTTCCAACCTTCATCTTTTTTGCCGAATGAGACAGTTGTTTTTATTTCACGGTGCTGACAGATAATCAGTGCTAGGGCTTGCACAGCTTGGCATGGCTCACCAGTTTCTTCTTTATTATTAGATAAGACATAGAGATGGCCCGCCTGTATCCATGGGTTCAAAATATTTGAAAATAGTGTAGGTACCGAACCTAAACAACAGAGTATAACAGGTATCACATAGCACCTGTATTGTATTGGATTTTAGATGTAATCTGGAAATGATTTGAGGTCCACTAGGAAACAATCTCAGATTATATGCAAATCCTAGAGCAGTTTAGGAAAGGGATTTGAACAGCTGCAAACTTAGGTATCTGTGGGGATGCTAAAGTTAATCTCCACAAACAAAAAAGAGCAGCGATATTCTCATTTTATCTAGACTTTATTTTGTAAATTAAAATCTATTTACAAGAGATATCACCTATTTTCAATTATATGAACGTTTCCATAAATTATTTTCTGTTATCAGTCTGATGAATTAACTTCTTAAAACAGAACATCTCAACCGATAGGGATGATACATAGAAATTTAGTGAAGTTGTTTTTCTTGATACATTAACTATGTATTTTATCTTCCATAACTAGGTTTTTACCTTCTCCAAGGGGTTATCAGCACAACCGTGATTCCATCATGCATCCCAGGAGAGTCCGAGGACAACTGCACAGCTCTAGGTAAGCCTGAGGACATGGAAGCAGCATCAGAGATTTTCACATTTGTAAAGAAAAATGTAAATATTAATACAAGCTGAAGAAGCAGAAGGAAAGGACACCTGCTCTCTCCATTTTTAGTCTTATAGTTAACTAGAGATCTGGAGAAATTTCACGAAGAAGTAACAAGGGGAGAAAAATAAGACATGTGGTTATAGATTTTAAGAAATCGAGTTTTAGAAAGACAGAAAATAAGAAAAATCCATTAGTATAGAGCCATTATTAGAGAGTATTTGAAGGGACGATTCCCATGAAAAACAGGAAAGTGTAAGTTTTGTACACAGCTGTAGCGTGTCAGAGGAAGAGATGTTCTTCCACTTTAG
The DNA here is from genome assembly GCF_014885135.2 of Alexandromys fortis. Lineage (NCBI taxonomy): Eukaryota > Metazoa > Chordata > Mammalia > Rodentia > Cricetidae > Alexandromys > Alexandromys fortis. Next base: position 42,853,731 of record NW_026067949.1, read on the forward strand.
TCCTAACGTTCAGGAACCGTTTATGGAGTGCTTGGTGTGAACCAGCATCGTGTTCAGGTAGAAATACAAAGGTGACTGATGGTGACCCCTGAGCAGTCATTGTTCCCCAAGGGGAACATGGTCCAAGGGAAGGCTCTATGCTTTGGTCGCAGCTGAATACGGACAGCAAAGAGCTGTCCTGGGTTATCTTCTTTCTTGTCCATCATCACTAAGCTTTCTGGAATTTTGTCAACCTCCCTCCACTACTGCTTTTTTGTTGTTGTGTTACTTGGGCAGGAAAGAGTACTCCAACCTGTCTGTATGTCTGTCTTTTGAAAATTAAATCCTCTAGTTTGTTCTATGTTAAGCTGTTTGCTTATTGCTTGGGGGCCTGCTGTGTGTTCAGGTTCTGTTTTTAGGTTGGGGAAATGCAGTAAGTAGGGTAATGTCTAGAGCCCCCAAATTCTCCATTGCTGACCTCTGACCTGACTGCTGAAGTTGTACAGAGGTTGTTGTTATTAAAGGATAGCCATGCACTCAGAGCCCTGTAACACAAGTCATTGAACTTCGCGTTCTCGTCACAGTTCAGACGGAAGACAATCCCCGTGTGGCACAAGTGTCAATCACCAAGTGCAGCTCTGACATGAACGGCTACTGCCTGCACGGACAGTGCATCTACCTGGTGGACATGAGTGAAAACTACTGCAGGTAACGTGGGCACGTGATGATGATCCTGGAGTCTGCACCGTCCTCTCTCTCCTTTTGTATTTAGTTACTACATTTCTACGGGCTGTTGAATTGTATTTTATTTTTATACAATTAAAAACTTTATTACGTTTTTGAAATTAGAAAGTAAATATAACATTTCCATCTGGACAGATAATTTGGGGTGTAGAACAATGAGGGGAACTTTAGATGCCTCCCCTCTCACTACGATGGCAACTGAACCTTTATTGGATTTCTCTATAAGCTATTGTTTTTTTTTTGTTTTTTTTTTTTTTTAAAAATATTTATTTATTATGTATACAGTGTTCTGTCTGAGTGTATGCCTGCAGGCCAGAAGAGGGCACCAGACCTCATTACAGATGGTTGTGAGCCACCATGTGGTTGCTGGGAATTGAACTCAGGACCTTTGGAAGAGCAGGCAATGCTCTTAACCGCTGAGCCATCTCTCCAGCCCCTATAAGCTATTGTTTTAAGAATCAATTCTACTAATTAGAAGGAAAATCTCATAAAACTCAACCCTCCTAGGTGACCAGTACCTTAGTGGCCATATCAGATTGTCCTACACACTGTGTGGAGGCATTTTATTAATGTTGACCCAACTCTGAGTTCAATTTTTGAATTCATTTTTATAACTTTAAAATTTTTTTGCTGGTTTCTTCATTGCAGTGAAGACTTAATTCTTATAGCACTAACTCATAACATGGCTTCATTTAAAAATAATTGATTTCCTTTGCATTCTTTAGATGTGAAGTGGGCTATACTGGTGTCCGGTGTGAACACTTCTTCCTCACCGTTCACAAACCCTTGAGCAAAGAATACGTCGCCCTGACAGCGATTCTCATTCTCCTGTTCTTTGTCATCACCGCTGGGTCCATATACTATTTCTGCAGATGGTAAGTTGGTTTGTTTTATTACCCATTGGTTTCTAAACTACCCAATAACAGACTTGCAAACTGGTTGAAATCTAAACATAATACGAGTGGCACAGGATGGAATCTGCACTGTGGTATTTACAAAACTGCCCTTTTGCATTACACCCGGGCTTCATTAAATTGCTAACCTTTACTTCCTGCCTATATGCATATAAAGGTCAAAATAGGAAATATTCATTTCTCTATAAAATACAGACTGAAAATGTCATCCTGTGATAACTGGGATTCTTGTCCTACAGTGATATTATCACAAAATGGCAACTGAGAGGATATATAACTAAAGATTGTCAGGGTTTTTAATTTGACTGGATTTATGAAACAGTCCGGCCCACAAAAATCTTTCCAGTTTACACTTCTTAGTTTCAAGTTGGTACACATTGTTTGTTGAAATCTTTTCTGAAAAACACTGTCCAAATTTTGTTCTAAATAGCCATCTGATGACAATATCTTCCTAATTAGAATTTGAAAATAGTATCTGTTCCGAACCTAAAAAGCACACTCTAACAGGTATCTTAGAGCTTCTGCATTGTATCGGGTTTTAAATATAACCTGGGGATGATTTAAGGTATACTAGTAGACCCATTCGGGTTATATACATCTAATAATTAGATGTAACAGAACCCAATACTGCTGAGAGAAACTGATAGAAAAAGATACTGGAGAACTTCTCCTGTCATTCCCAGCTTTGTTCTCATGTTAAGCCCTTGGAAAATGGTTTCATGTTAGCTGTTTCATGTCCATTTCTTACCAAACCGGATGGGCTGCAGGACATTGCCCTCTTGGTCTCTCGATTTTCCATTGCTTGACCTACGTAGAGTCGCTCTGGTCATTTTGGATGCTCTCCCCCTTTTGTTTGTTGAAGCTGGATTTCTCTGTGTAGCCCTGGTTGCCCTGGAGCTCACTCTGTGGATTAGTATGGCCTTGAACTCAGAGATCCATCTCCAGAGCATCTGTCTCCTGAGTGCTGGGGATTAAAGGCATATGCCATCAGATGCCTGTTCTTAATGTGCCCTGAGAGTCCATGTATTTGTTTTAGAGTTTGTTTTTATATCTGTTAGTTACAGTGCTATTTCCTTTCTGGTGTTTTTCTAGGTACAAACATCGAAAAAGTAATAAATCAAAGAAGGAATATGAGAGAGTAACTTCCGGAGACCCCCCGGTGCCACAAGTCTGAACATCACCATGAAGTTTTGAACTGGGATGCATAGCATGCCTGGTTAATGTCAATATTTCATTATATTAATAATATTTATGTTGGGTCATCTGTTAGGTCAATAACTGTTTATTTTTTAATGTATTTGGAAAGTGTTTTATTTTTGACAGGCTATTTGTTAATATATTATATGTAAAGTATTTAATATCAAAAGAAAATTGATATTTTTGTAAGAATTTCCTGAGTGAAATGCTTTATTGAAAAGCATCAAAGCTCAGTGAGCTGGAGCTACACTCAGAGTCAGCCATGCCCAGCCTGTTGCAAGTGCCATTCCGGTGGGCCTAAATAATAAGGTCAAATCAATTGTGTAAATAATTTATTTTCTGCTTCTCAGATCTGTGACAACTGATTTGACTATATCATGGCTTGGCACAGAGGTTGACACCATTACTTCATGTATTAAAACAGTAATAAGGGGAGGTAAACACAACTTGTGTGCCTCACACCACACCCGTGAGCCAACGAATCCTGGAGAGGATCTCTCCTCAGCATCCCTGCTATTTGGTACAGACATGCCTAGAGGGGCCAAGGACAAGGCCTGTGCTAACCAACCTGAAGCACGGGTATCCCGTTTATCATTAATGTGAAGTCCTTCTTGAACATCAATCAGAAAAGCCACATTTGAAGAAAATTTGAACTCCATTTTAGATTATTTATTGTTATAGGATTAAATCAGAATCCCAAATCAAATTAATCATAATTTTAAAATACAGCGGGTTGCTAGTCAGATCTTGTCTAACATGGAAATGTACTTTTTATTTTATATTTAAGAGGTTTTGTTTGCTTGTTTTGCTTTTTTTTTTTTTTTGCTGTTGTTGTTGTTTTTCTTTTTTAACCCAGAGTTTCACTCTTTTGATCAGAGTGGCTCCAAACTCATGACAATTCTCCTGCCTTAGCCTCCCTGGCTCTGGGATTATAGGCCCACATTACCATGCCTAGTTTCAAGAGAATTTTCACAGACAACTAGTTCAGCAAATACCTTATTTCAGATTTTAAAGTTCCATTTTAAAAACATGGGCCCTCTCCCTGTCATTTGTTTGCATTTATGGAAAGAGAGAAGTTAGTCTCTGCTCCCGGCCTGTAGGTCTCTGTCTGTGAGTCACTCACTTATTCTGTATGGTTGCCTCGGGATTCCCTGCCGCACGCCTTTGCCTTTCCTGGGAGGCTGCCTAACCGAAGGCTCAACCTTAGGTGGAATCTCTCTGGAGCACATTCCAGGCCAGGGAGAGTCTATTCTTCCTCCACCTTTTTCCTGGCATGTGCTAGGGCAGCCAAGCCATTGTGAGTTGCCTCTGACCTCTAGAGTGCAAGGGAAGAAAACATTCCTGCCCTAAGGAGCCACTCATGGAAAACCCTGGAAGGCTCACACAGCTCGCATCCAAAGTCCAGGCCTTACTATGTGGGGAAGCAGCAGATGAAAGAAGGAACGCACACTGCATTGCTGTGCACACGCTTGTGCATACATCCGCGCCACACCTTGCAGAACTACAGCTGTTTATTTCTGCATTAGCCAACATATTTACTTCTAAGAAGACAAAGGCAAATGAAGGTCAGTGATATTTAAAGGTATATTTCTTTGTCATTTTATTTAGCTAAAGTCTAAGGTCCTGAGTAAGAACACATTTTAAATCCCATTGGTACCAACTGGACAGAGAGAAACCTGGCCTGTGTTAAGTGACCTTGACTTCTCCAGATGAAAGTTTAAAGCTCACCAAGAACTGAGCTAGAATAGAGCCAGTTAATTTACAGATGCCAAATAAGGCTTTTAGATATGGGTATATTGCTCCTCTATGAGCATTTCCAACCACACCACACCACAGAATTTGATGCAAGAACTTTGGAATAGCTTTGCATATCTTTAAATGTTTTTAAAAAGATCTCAGGAAAGATATATATGTATATTTATGTATGTATGTATGTATGTATGTATGTATATATATATATATATATATATATATATATATATTTGATCTCAAAGCTGGGAATAAAACTCAAAGCCTTACACATGTTGGGCAAACACTACCATTGGGCTACAGCTGTAGTCCCATAAAAAACATATTATTAATGAAATAGTATGATGGAGATTACAGATTTTGGGTGAACATAAGTTTGGAAAACGTCACTGTTTTAGTGAAGATTATGCTAAGTGAGCATAAGAAGAGTACAATCAATTCATGTGTCACACGTATTCCTCATTATATTGCACATACACACACTCACGCAGGAACATCGACAAGGCTATACACATCCTGTATTGAACACATAGCAATTCCAGATGCAAAACTGCATCCCTTACAGTCTCCCATCAAGACCTATCAGATAACCCAGTAGATGCACTCTGTAAGCAAAGACCTCATGCGCTGTGCTCAACACTGCAATTTTGTCTTAGAACTGAGATTTTTGCTACATAAAGCCTCCATCCCACACTACAACTCTACCGCTTTCTTCCATATTTTCATCCTCCCCTCCCAGTTAAAAATCAAACCACGGGTAAAGCGAATATTTAACTTTTAAGTCCTGGAAAAGATAGCAAAATAAATTTAACTGCTGAGAGGTGGCGATTAATTAAGTATCCAGCAATTATGTGACACACCCGAGTGTCTAATTTTTGTTTCTTTCAGTCATAAAAATAGTAAAGTTTCCTTTAAATCATTTCATCCCACCAAACTTTTTTGCTTCAATTTCTATTTTGCGGAATTTTTTTTAAAAAAGTTTTATTTGCTGCCTAATTTTTTTTTCTAATTGTTCTAATGCTATGGGAGGAAGAGGAGCATAGGCAGCGTTTCTGGGGTTCATTTGAAGTTTTATTGGAAGAATATGTATGTCTAGGCGGTCTCTGCTCTTCACCCCCGATGCTGTTGAATGTAACACAGTGTAATTTTCTGCTTGCCCTTTTGCACTCTGTCCTTGCACTTTGTAAGTTTGAAGAGCCAGTCTGGTATAACGTTTCTCTTAAAGATTCTAATGGAACATAAAGTTGCGTTCACCTAAAACTTATTTGACTATGAATGTTGTCGGAGAACTGAATTGTATCAATTTGTTAGTAGGTAATATCAGCTTTGATAGTTGTGTACCTTAAAATAGTGAAGGAGACTGTAATTTACAAGTTATTGTTAGTTTTTATTTATTTTTGTTAGGAATTGGCAAAGATCACTATGAAAAAATAAAAGTATGATTGACTAAATAATCTAAAGTTTCTGTTCCTTATTTCCGTTCCTGTTTGTGTCCTAGTAAATTAGGAGACGTGAAAGCAGTGTCATAACTACAATGTGTGGCAATACAATAATTCAAGGAAGATCACATATATGTGTTTCACTTTAAGGGCTAATATATTGAAGTTTTGAAATAAAAGGAGTCATGATAATTATGAAATTCTAGGTGTTGCCATATTTTCAAAGAATATGCTAAGGAGTGTTTTAATATGTACTATGAGAAATGGCTTTTGGAGAGCCTTTTTAGTCAGAATTGGGTCTCACGATTCCTTGGCATGTGCCCCAAGGCTCAGTTTCTTGGTTTTTTAAAGTAGGAAACAGTAGCTAGGCCAAATCACCTTCCTTGTATGTTGATCCGACAACCTGCAGGACACTTTTTGCTTGTGTTTTTGTAGTGCTAGAAGTCAAACCTTACATGTACTAAATGTGTACGTTACCAGTAAGCCATAGCCCCAGATCACCCTAAAGAAGTCTTTGTGGATTTCCGACCTCTAAGCCACACTCCCAGATCATCCTACAAAGGTCTGTCGATTTCTGACCTTCCCTAAGTCACACCCCCAGATCACCCTACAGAGGTCTTTGTGGGTTTCTGGCCTCCTGGAGCCTTTGTTAGCCAGGTAATAGTAAAGTTAAATCTGCACAGCTGGAGGCACCAAGTGAGGCAGCTGTGAGAAATGAGGTCCTGAAGCCACTGCAGTTCTTGCCAGGTCAGAGGCAACAGGACTTCGGGGAGAGTTAATCTCAATCCAGTTCAGAGCTAGCTTGGAAGAAACAAGAGTTCTTATAGAGTCAGAACCAGCAGTCTGACTCCAAGTCTGAGAATCCACTGGGCAAAAGGAAAAGCTAGAGATGCTTCTATCTCTAGGCACCAAGGACATTACCTGCACTTTGTCTCTGCCTGTGTCATCTTCAATATCTCCTCGTCCTCCACAGTGGACATGGAAGCACCCAGATCTTGGGAAGTTTTTCTGTATGTAACCATCTTATACTTCAGTCTTTGTGTCCCTGCATCTTCGATGGCCTTTATGTAGTGGCTTTTCTCAGCCTAGATACCTCTACTAAGTTCCGGTTGACTATATTTCATTATCTACCTTCCACAGTCTTACGGCAGCTCAGGGTGATGTGTTCAATAACTGACATTCTCCGGAAGAATGAATAAAGCTCAATCTTCTTTGCTTCCTCTATGTTTAGACAGGAGCTCTCTGTGTACCCTTTGAATTTACAATCCTACCATAGCCCTGAGCTCTCTCAGTTTGAGAGCTAGCATGAGGACTCTTGCCATCAAACCTAAGCATCTGAGTTCCATACCATCCTGGAAGTTATGTGCTGATCTCTGCACACACACTGTGCGTTTCATACTCCCCCCCCAGCACACACACCTACATACATCACACACACATACACCTGCACCTACACATGCACTTACACACAAACTTATACACACCCCTACACTCATACCCATACACACAGCTATACACACACATGCCTACACATACATCCCCCACATACACACACATACATCCACATACACACCCCTACACACACCCCTTATACATGCATACACCTACACACACACCTACAGGTACACACACCTATACCTACCCGCACACACCCCTTCACACATTACACATACATGCACACACATACACACACCTACATCCACACACTTATATACACGCCAATACATATGCTACATGCATACCCCTACAAACACATAGCTATACATACATACCTACACACCATCCCCCTACATTCACGCACACCTGTACACACCCCTACATACACACAGTTGTACACACACACCCTATACATACACACACATCTAAACACACATCCCCCACACACATACACACACCACACCCATACACACACTTACATACACACCTATACACAGCCCACACACACCTATGCATACACATCCTATACACACACATAAAACATGACAACAAATATTCCTTTTGTAAAGTTTATACCTCAATAAAATTCAGCTCCAGTCTTCTTGTACAGCAGGCTAGAAACCTACAGTTGTACCCAGAAAGTCCTGAATGGCTCTTTACAGTCATGGCAGAAATAGTCATATTGAAGAGATATGCAAAGGGGAAAATATTTCAAGAAAACATTTAAAATATGACAAATTTCAAAAGATAGCAATGTAGGCACTGAATTTGAGTTTAACCTATTTCTTTCCAGTGCTCACGAATCATTATAAACCGTAATTCTATTCATTGAGTGACATGAATTTTTTAAGAAGAAACAAAACATGCATCCCTACCTGATCACGGGCTTGTGTTGATCACCCATCATGAAATGCAGTACTCCACACTCCAGCCATTCTGTCTGAATTTTGGAGAGTAATTTTGAAGACTTTATATGAGTCTGCACTGCAATGTACCTACTAAGAAAATGAGGCCAGTATAGTCTAATTGCACGAGGTGCATGAGTAGATCCAAGACGAAGGTCATGATACTGAGGATACAGGACTTCAGATAAGACCTACCTCTGCTGTGCCCATGGAGGACAAGGGAACTGCACATAAAGTTTAATCAGACTCAGGAAGGATTCACGATTTTCAATTATCTTTTGTGTTTGCTCTATTTTTCTAGGGATGGCAAGATTGAAACCGAAGAAATAAAAATCATAATCCTAACATTATGGCTGTTATCAGCCATTCATTTTTAAAACATGATAAAAAATCCAACATTTTAAAAATAAATAAACAAAAGAGGACATGAAGAAAGAGGGAAGTGTGGAGGGAGGTCTTGAGGAGTAGGAAGCCGATGATGAGGTAGACATGATCAAAATACTTTATACACATGAAAGAAAGTATTGAAGAACTAATAAAAAGCATTGAAAAAGAAATGTTATGAATGAATTTCAATTACTTCTAAGTCTATTAAGAATTACAATAAGGAAAATGTGGTACATTCACACAATAGAATACTACACAGCAGAAAAAAAACATCTTAAATTTTGCAGGCAAATGAATGGAACTACAAAACATCAACCGATGTTAATTGAAAAACCCCTTTATATATGTTAATTCTCTTTCTTTTTTTTTATTGAGCTCTACATTTTTCTCTGTTCCCCTCCCTGACTCTCCCCTCCCCTTCAACCCTCTCCCAAGATCCCCATGCTCCCAATTTACTCAGGAGATCTTGTATTTTTCTACTTCCCGTGTAGATTAGATCTATGTATGTCTCTCTTAGGGGCCTCATTGTTGTCTAGGTTCTCTGGGATTGTGATTCGTGGACTGGTTTTTTCTTTTTCTATATTTAAACCCACTTATGAGTGAGTACATGTGATAATTGTCTTTCTGGGTCTGGGTTACCTCACTAAAAACAATGTTTTCTAGCTCCATCCATTTGCCTGCAAAATTTAAGATGTCGTTTTTTTCTGCTGTGTAGTATTCCATTGTGTAAATGTACCACATTTTCTTTATCATAATTCTTAATAGACTTAGAAGTAATTAAAAACATATATGATTGGGAAAGGAAGTTAGAGTTGTGGGGATACTAAAGTCAGTATAAGACTTTGACAGCTTCAGTGTCTTGATTTGTATAATTACTTTCCTGAAGCAGTCTGACCTTACCAAGAAGATATCTGTAGGAAAGATTCTATTGAATAGATAGCATCTGCAGAAAATTCAATAGACTCAAAGAAATGGGCAGTTCTCACAACATAAAGCAGAGTATAAACTTCAACCATATTATACTTGCAGTGCTAGGCGTCTAGGAAAATGGAACACTATCTCCCACTTGGAATATAGTTTCATCCTTTTGCCAAAAGGGGCATTTTACTTGAGGAAAGAAACAAAAGAAATGCATACAATAATTAATATTCCCCAAGTATTACATCGCCATTACATTACATTTCTATTACATATAAAAAGCACATCGCTATTTCTAGAGAAAAATGGATAAATACTAAGCAAGTAAAGACCAAATGTCTAGTCCATCTTTATACATGTCACAAGGTTTGTAGAATTCTGGATTAGAGGGCTGGGGAGACAATGCAGTTAGCAAAGCACTCCCCAAGCAAACTTGAGGACCTTGGTTCAGAGACCAGCATCACCCTGTAAGCCTGGTGCTGGGGAGGCAGCGATAATGGGATGCCTCAAGCTCTTTTCCCAGCTTGTCTTGATGAGTTGGTGGTCTCCAGTGCACTGTGAGATCCTGCTCAAAATTAAGGTGGAATGCAATAGAGGCAGATGTAAAACTTAGACAGGTACTGTCTGAGGGGAGAAAGAATAGGTGGTTTTTTTTTAATATATAGAAAACACAGCAGGAAAATCAAGAGTTTATAGAGTGGTTTAATATAAAAATGAGAAAAGATAAAGTTGGGTAAAATTCAGGTTGGAAAGGAAGGAAATTAATTTAATTTGAATATATTGAATCTTAAGTAACAGGAGGACAGACACATAAGTAGAAATAGCACGCTTGGTGTATTTGACAGTACCTCAAATTTATATACTATCTTATGATTTTATAAGCCACTTTCGCAAGTATAACTCATTGTTTACATGCACACATTGAGATGACAGGCAGACAGGAGTAATTATTACCTACAGGAGAATTGAGCTGGGATGGTAGCACTCACTTAGCTTTGGGTTCAGTGCCCAGCACCAGAACAAAACAAAACAGAAAAGTGGAGATGTAATCTTTGTTGGGACTTGCAAAGTCATGAACTTTGTCAATGTCCGGTGGTCATGAGACCTCCTCCCAAAGAAGAATAGTGTTTTATTCCATCACAGGTCTATAGTGAGGAGTAAAGCTACATGGTGGGAACCCCATTACTGGTGAGGCCAGAGAAACACTTCCAGGAAATGAAGAGGGATAAAAAGCACAAAGCAAAATAAGCAACTAGCCATTGGAGTCCAAAGAAAAGTCCTTATGAAGCTGATAAGGAAAGGATACCTGTATTGGTGGCGCACGCCTTTATTTCCAGCACTCTGGAAGCAGAGACAGGCAGATCTCTGTGAGTTTGAGACCAGCCTGGTCTACAGAGCCAGGAGAGCCAAGACATATTAAACCCTGTCTCAAAAGAATGGAAAACCTTACTAGACCTGGATGGAGGTGGGTGGTCCTTGGACTTCCCACAGGGCAGGGAACCCTGACTGCTCTTTGGGCTGACTAGGGAGAGGGACTTGATTGGGGGAGGGGGAGGGAAATGGGAGGCGGTGGCGGGGAAGAGACAGAAATCTTTAATAAATAAATAAAGAATGGAAAACAAACAAACAAAAAAAATTGAAAAGGAGCCCTTAAAGATAAAAGAAACAAATATTCACCAATCCATTCAAACATTTAAATGCCATTTTTATGAGTCTTATGCATACCACATCTTATAGGTGAGCAATAACAGCTAAACCTGGAACTTATATTCTAGCAAGAGAGCAGAGAAAATAAATTCTCATAACAAAAATAGCAGTAAACACTTACTAGTCCCTACCAAGCTTTTTAAACACAATGTTAAATCCTTTGAACCATCTTATAAGGTAACTTTTTTTCCATAAGGTATATTTATTTTCAGCTGAAGAAGCAGAAACAAAGCATAAGTTACTGAGGTTTTCCTGGATAGTGATAATAAAGTCATGACATATAGCACACTGTGACTTGGGACTCTTTTATCTTAGCTGGTCAGAGAAGCATCTCTAATGGAGAAAATATATGAGCCTAGATTCAGAGAAGAGACAGATGTAGCCAAACCAACGTAGAGAGCCAAGTGTTCCTACAGCTCTCACCGACATAGTAAGAGCTCTCATGTCCAAAGATAATGAGATCATGTGTAGGCCAGGGAATGCTCTATAAACAGTATCACACAAATCACAGGCACAATCAAGTAGAAAATTTAGGGGACATAAACTTTGAAACATACTTTTTTAAAAAAAATACAGTTTGAAGTTATCAAAGGGTTACAGAGAGGGTAGTAATATAATTTATATTCCATAAAGACTGGTCTGTTTGTTTTGTAGAAAGCAGACCAAATAGTGTAAGGCTCAAATCTGATAAATGGGTTGGGGAATATTTTTAAGAATGGAAATATTTCTTTCTTTTTCTATTAAACATTTTTTATTGAGTTTATTGAGCTATATATTTTTCTCTGCTCCCCTCCCTTCTTCTCCCTTCCACTTCAGCCCTTTCCCACGGTCCCCATGCTCCAATTTACTCAGGAGATCTTGTCTTTTCCTACTTCCCATGCAGATTAGATCCATGTATGTCTCTCTTTGGGTCCTCATTGTTGTCTAAGTTCTCTGTGATTGTGAATTGTGGGTTGGTTTCTTTGCTTTGTTTTTTTAGGACTTATGAGTGAATACATACGATGTTTGTCTTTCTGGGTCTGGGTTACCTCACTCAATATCATGTTTTCTAGTTCCATCCATTTGCCTGCAAAAGTCAAGATGTCGTTTTTTTTTTCTGCTGTGTAGTACTCCATTGTGTAAATGTACCACATTTTCCTTATCCATTCTTTGGTCGAGGGGCATTTAGGTTGTTTCTAGGTTCTGGCTATGACAAACAATGCTGCTATGAACATAGTTGAGCAAGGCCCTTGTGGTAGGAGTGAGCATTTGTTAGGTATATACCAAAAAGTGATATTGCTAAGTCTTGAGGAAGGTTGTTTCCTAATTTTCTGAGAAATAACCTTACCGATCTATTGGTATAGTCAGAGGCTATACCAGCTTTTGCTACCACCAGCAATGGAGGAGTGTTCTCTTTACACCACAACCTCTCCAGCATAAATTGTCATCAGTGTTTTTAAACTTGGCCTTTCTTACAGGTGTAAGATGGAATCTCAGAGTTGTTTGAATTTGCATTTCTCTTATGGCTAAGGATGTTGAGCATTTTCTTTAGTGTCTCTCAGCCATTTTATATTCCTCTGTTGAGAGTTCTCAGTTTAGGTCTGTACTCTATTTTTTATTAATTATTTGTTCTTTTGATGACCAATTTCTTGAGTTCTTTATATATTTTGGAGATCAGACCTCTGTCTGATGTGGGGTTAGTGAAGATCTTTTCCCATTCTTCAGGCTGCCATTTTATTGTGTTGACTGTGTCCTTTGCTTTACAGAAGCTTTTCAATTTTAGGAGGTTCCATTTATTAATTGTTTCTCTCAGTGTCTGTGCTACTAGAGTTATATTTAAGAAGTGGTCCCCTGTGCCAATGCCTTCAAGTGTACTTCCCACTTTCTCTTCTATGACGTTCAGTGTGGCTATATGTTGATATCCAGTTATGCCAGTTGGGGCATTTTGATTGTACCCTAAGTTGTAATAAGAATGGGACAAAGATAGTGAGGGTGAGCAATGATGGAGTTAATGAAAAACATTTAATCTGTGAGGTAGACAGCAAATGTTTTAAATCAGTAGGACTTATTGATGGTCATGTACAGGAAGACAACTAAGGAAACATGACATAATACTCATGAGAAAAAATATTCATGATGTTCAACAATAGTCAGTCACGTACAAAAGAACTAAGAGAAAAAATGGGAAGAAAAAAGACATCCCTGGTTTGATTTCTAGATGTTCTGAGGCTTATGCAGAATCATGTCAACGAAGAAGTGAATCTCAGCAATTCCATTGTAGGTTATCCAGTATTTGCATTAGCCAGGTCCTCTGCTTTTCTCTGGCTTTCTCTGTGTTCATTAAAATTGATAGACAAGAAATCGTGATGTCAGAAGCTGAGTGTACTGGTGCATGCTTTTGATCCCAGCACTTGGGAAACAGAGGCAAGTAGATCTCTGTGAGTTCGAGGGCCAGCATGGTCCACAAAGCAAGTTCCAGGATAGTCAGGATTGTTACATGGAGAAACCCTGTCTTGAAAAACAAACAAGCAAACAAACAAAAAACAAATAGGAAGGAAGGAAGGAAGGAAGGAAGGAAGGAAGGAAGGAAGGAAGGAAGGAAGGAAGGAAGGAAGGAAGGAAGAGTTAGCATAGCATTAGAGATGAAGATTATTGATTGAAACTGGGGGAAACCCTTCTCCTCGTCTCTGGCACTCATGCCACAGATACCTGAGAGCTGGCTCTCTCCCTCAGTTTCAGGAAAGGGATTGATGCTGGTGAGTCATGAGCGTACATAAGATGCCATCTAGATTACAGTTGGAGCATCTGGCTGTGGGAATACAAATAAGCCCCTTATCAGTGGGCAGGGCCTCTGTATACATGGGTTGGGCAGTGGAACAGAAAGCTGACCTGAAGAACACGCAGGAGCTACATTGAAACTCCAGTCCCCTCCAGATTTCACGGTGGCTTTGGACTTATTCATGATGCCACACACACACATGGACCACGAGGAGGACAGTGTGGACTGACCCAAATCTTAGCTAGCTCTTATTACTGAGTCAGGCTTTATCAACAGAGTGACACTCCTCCACACGTTCTGTCATTTAAATGTGTGTTCCTTATAAATTCCCAACAGGTCTGCACCCTCTGACGTAGTGTTTCATAGTTTGATACCTAGTTCTCATTACTTTATTGCTAAAAGTGTTTCTCTTCTGGCCATATGACACTCTAGGATACATAGTAAAAGAATGTACCCTTTAGGACAAACATGATAATAGCCTTGCCTTACTACTGGCAACCTAGGTTAATAAGTTAATAAAATACCAAACAATATTATAATAAAGATCATAATAAGTTATATTGTAACTTATTATTTATATCATAATATAAATATTATAATAAGTTAATAAAATACCAAAAAGACAATAGCAGAAATATCAATCTATAGCAGAAATAGGATCTGGGGCCCTAAAATAATGTGAGAGAAACCAATGTTGGAAATTAAATCGTGAATGGAAAATTGAATTGTTTTGAAGTCTTTGACTTGAAGTAAAAGCCAATGTAGCATTAGGAATGTTTCTACCAGATGCGGAGACCCACTGTCAAAGATTAGACCAGGCTCAGGGGAATCCTGCTGTAGAGAAGAAGGAAGGATTGTAGGACAGGAAGGTCAAGGACATTGCAAGAAAACTCACAGAATCAAATATTCTGAGCTCTTAGTAGCAAACAGACCCTGAACCAACAACCTCTGAGCTGGCATGGGACTGACCTAGGCACTCTGCATATATGTGGCAGTTGTGCAGTTTGGTTTTTCTATGGGACTAACAGTGGAGGCAGGGGCTGTCTTTGACTCTTTTGCTGACTTTTGAGACCCTGTTCCTTTTATTGGGTTGCCTTGCCCAGTCTGAACACAAGGGGAAGTGCTTAGTCTTATTGCAACATGATATGCTATGTTTTATTGATATCCATGGGAGGCCTGCCTTTCCTGAAGAGGTACAGAGGGAAGTAAATTGGTGTGGGGGCAGATGGAAGGTGGGGAGGACAGACTGGGAGGAGAGGAGGGAAGAGAAACTCTGGTTGGGATGTTAAAAAAGTATTTTTACTACAGAGGTTGATCAAACCTATTGCATTATCTTTGTCACTCTGTGTAACATTTGCCTTTGGGCTTGAGATAACTTTCATAGAGGACAAATCCCAGCACAGCAGTCTGCAACAGGCTTCCGAGGTGTATGTTTTACACTGGGAAAAATTGGGGGTCACAATATAAGCATTATTTGCCAATAGCACCAGAATTGTACCACTGTAGAACAGTTATGGTATATGATGTGTGTGTGTGCGTGTGTGTGTGTGTTTGTGTTTGTTTGTGTATGCACAAGAAACTGGGTGTTTCATAAAATATATTGTTGCTTGGACACCTCCTTGAAAATACATGCTAGTCTCCATAAAACTATTATTTTACAATTTCTTGCTTCAAGACTTATTTCAGTAAATTTTTGAAATATTGCTAAATAGGCTTAAAATTTACCTCTTGTTTTCTGACACCTTCAAATTACCACTAACATGGCAACCTGTTGTTTTGCAGCCTTTTATGTGAGGTCATTGGTTCATGCAAATGCCCAGTTTTTTGCAGAAGAGTTATGCCATATGTACCACGTACGTGTTTTCATCATCAACAACAGCATTTCACATGATATTAAAGAAGATTTAGTAGCATTTTAATGGCACTTTACTTTTAAAACAACATCATACTGGGTGCATAGATTCTTTCCAGTTTTCCAAAACTGTGTGGAAATTTGAATGGATTTTTTATAGCAAACATTCTGGTTATTTCCTCAGAATGAATAACTATGCCAAAGCTAAAAAATGTAAAATTTCATTTTTGATACAATTCTCGGCAATTCTTTTAAATTCAGAATGACAGAACTGAAAGAAAAATTATGTCAGTACCAATAGGAGACATTGTGAAGCGATTTACTCTAGAGTTTTCTCTGTAAGCCTTTACTCTTTCTGTTTCATTATTTCTCAACGAAGAACTTGAGACAAATTTTAGATATTGTATAGCGCTGTCTATGAGTAAGTACTTCAGTGTTTGTCTCATTGACATTTTTGTTTAAATTTTATATGTATGAGTGTTTTGCCTAGATGTATGCCTATGTACATACCTCAGTGGTTGAGTGTTTTTTTGCCTAGCATTTTCAAGGCTTTTGGTTCAGTCTCCAATACCAACAACCAATAATCACTCAAAGAGAATCAAATCTTGGCTTACAAATTTCATTCAATTATCAAGGGTCTTTATTGTTCTATATCGGGAAAGTACTTTAGCATTTCTTTTCAGTTTTAGGTCTTGTCATTTCTTCATAAAAATTACTGTCTGGGGTTTTAGCAAATGGTTTCATAACATCTCAAAGAACTTTTCAGAAGTGTTTTAGGATAAAAGGCTGATGTTGAAAATAGAAAAGTCAGAAATTTTACCAGTCTGAGTCCTCTTGAAGAATAGAATGCTGACAAACACCTGTTCTCTTTCTAGATTAATATTAACTGATAAGCATTCAACACTGATATTTATTTTTCCCAACCTAATATTTTATTGATTATTTGGGAATTTCACATAATGTACTCTGATCAGGTCACACACACTCACTTCCCAGTCCTCCCAGGTCTTCCCCCACCAATTCTTGTGAGCACCTTCCCCCACCCCTGCTCAGAAAACAAAACACAAGTCCAATCTGGGTTGCCTACTGGAGCGTGGTCAAAGTAGCAGTGTCCAGACCCTTAAAGAAAACTGAGTCCTTCCATACCGCACCCTGCAAGTAGCTATCCACCAGTTGTGGAGAGTTATTCTTCTGCATCCTTACCACATTTTTTAAGTGTTCTCTTCAAATGCTTCCTGTCTTGGCTGCTATTTTGGGGGACAGGGTAGAGATTGTCACAAAAGCCTTCTGTGACTCTCTACTGCGAGTTTGCAGTCACCAATACCACGCAAAAGTAGCTTCCTCGCCCTTTACAGTCATGGGGAGCACAGATCATGGACTTCCACATGGCCTCCAGTATCAGCACAGACAAGGACATCAATTCAGCTCTCTATTGTAGCATGGACCAGGCACAACACGATGGCCCTTGGGCACAGCACAGGTCACAGACATCAACCTGGCCTCCAGGTCATGGGTCACAGACACCAATATGGTCCCCAACACGAACATCAATACTCCCTCTGGTCACAGCACATACCGCGGACACCCTATGGCCTTCAGAGGAAGCGTGTTACACGGACATCAACATGGCTCAGGTTGCATCACAGATTACTCACGTCTACATGGCCCTCAGTGACAACACGGGTCACAGACATCAACACCAGCCCTGGCTGAAGCAGGACCATATCCTCCACATTGCCTCAGGTGGTACTGGCTATGTACATCAACATGACCTCTGGCAGCAACCTAGACCACAAAGAATATCATGACCTTCTGTGGTAGAACAGACTACAGATGTCATCACGGCCTGGGGCAGCATCAGGGATCATGGATACAACATGGCCTCCAGGGGGAGCATGGGCCGTGGAGGTCTTTTGAGGATGTCCAATCCAGAAAATGAACCATTCTTCATCTTGGATATTGACCTCATTGACCAAAGCCTTCTCTCGCACCTGCCACCGCTGCATGTCTCTAGTTCCTCTAGTTCTGCCTCTCCCCACGGTGCATGCAGTGCTCGGTTCCTCCATCGGTCCCACCTCTCCATTGCACATTTCTTCCTCAGAGTAGCTTTGGGGAACTTCAGTATGTCACACAATGTATTTTTCGTATGCACAGTCATTGCAAGGAGTCATCGGTCTGGTGCAAGGTTTCTGGTTTGCAAAGCATCATAAATACTGGACCATCAATGAGACTCATCTCTGATATCCTGCTATTGCCTGGAGTCATGGTTATCCCAAAGCTAGGCTGGGGATGGGGACGGGGTAGGCTCCGTGAGAGCTCTGGGCAGCTTCACACCTCCCTACCCTGGTCTCCATGCTGGCTCCCTTGAGGCTCGTTAGGATCCACCTTTGTGCTTGTAGCCTTCAGGCAGCACCCTCCCGCCTGCTCCTGGTGGCTCAGAAGGGCTAGCAGCTTGGACTCCAGCTGAGTTGATTCCAGGCTGGCGCTGGTGGGTGGGCCTAGGACCAAGCTCCATACAGTGTAAGGACATCTGGTTCTGCAGAAGTGGCTCTTTCATGTGCTCCAGCAGCATGTAGATGGAAAAGATATTGGGGTGGACCTACTCAAAGTGCGGGATCTGGGCCCGGATGGCAGCCAAGTTGGCCAGCCTCTGCCTTGCTGCTGGCAAGGGCCTTCTAGCCCAGCCAATGGAGCCTGGTAGTTATCTTTAACGTGTAGAACCTGCAGCTCTTCCATCTTGGTTGACTGTTTTATCTTAATTACTATGGATAGTGAATGAGAGGCTTTATGCACATGTTTGATGAATCATTCTTACTGTACTGTATTCCTGTACCTCAAAAGTCAAGCAAAACAGATAATGACACGCTTGCCTGAAGACACCTGTGGTGACTTGTGATGCCTGATTCCACCTGGCGGCCATAAAGCTGACTCACCTTTGCGTCACTTCTCCTTTGTCTCTGCAAAGTGCGTGCACGTTTTCAAGATGAGATTTCCTGAGCAGCAACGCTTCTATGATGCAGCATGATTGTACGGACATCTACTCAGAGAGTTAGCAGATTCTGCTAACATTACGTGTCCGGAAAGAGCAAAAAGGTTTTCCTCTCTATGCGGCTCATATTATTGTTTGCTCTTGTTTGGGCCTTCAAACTGCTGTGTATTTGCTGCTATGATGAGCTGGTCTTCCTCATGTCCAACATGCATTCTGCCCCAAGCCCCTCTTATCCCCAGTCAGATATAGAACAAATATATTCTAAGCTGTGACCCATTAGAACATATGCAATGATGTTAGGCAATGGACTAAAGGCTGCAAAATACGTTCTTATAATGGAGATCTTGGTTACAAGTCTATGAGCACAGGTTTGGTTGTGCCCGATGGAACTATGCTTAAAACAAGCAAACAACACAATTGTAGACAAGCAAATGCCCTCAAGTACTGTTCACATTATTCATGTGAAAGGAAAGATGACATTATTTGAAGGCAGGAGAGACTTTTCTAGAAAAAGAAATAAAGAAAGTGAGAGGAGAGAAGTGATTCTGTTCTTTCCAAAACTGGACCTCTGCTGACATCACCAAGCATTCTGGGAATACCTGTGATGTTTCTTTAGTCTTTTGTTGTTTATACTTGGACTCTTCTAAGTCTTTGTTCATATTTAACACACACACACACTCTTAAATTATAATACCAGTATATCACTATCTAAATATATTTTTCTGAGATTGAAACTTAAAATTTTAGAGCTGATGGGAGGGAACAGGTTCCTCAAAACAGCTGATAGAAGTCTATCAGAAGGATCTATTTACCTCAGAAGTTCTGCGAAACTGACCCTTGAAAGGATTTCCATATTATAGCACGGCATTACACATTAGAAGCGTTTACAAACCAAGGATGGTCGAAATCACAGCGTTTTGTTTAAATCTTGTGAGATATGTATGAGGTAACTCGTTCTCCTCCCCCAATGGTGGTTTGTGTGAATAGTTGCATGTGTTGAAATTGGACACACTTGCACGCTATGCTATCCATGCCATGGCTGTTTTTCACAGAAGAGGAGTGACTAAGAGTGACCACAACAGCTCATGTGATCAATTCCAGAATAGTCCTTTTGTATTCCCAGCCTCAGCATTTCAGAAGTTCCAGGATCAAAACCGTCTCTCCTCACCTTCATAAACATCTACAACTGGGAGTAATTAGTTAAACCCAAAGCCTATAAAGTGACTATCACATAGATACTACAAGAGAGCGGAACAAGTCAGCCACAGAAATATGTAACTCTCCTTGTGGTATTTCCAGCATAATTGTGCAAAAATGCTTTGTCCCTTAGCTTTGTACATATCAATCCTGATGCATGGCTTGAACTTAAGAGATCTAATCAAGAACTCCTTGGGATAAAACTCAGTGATGGAAGCTACTTGTGAGGATAATAAGAAGAGCTGTGAACAGTGGTGTTGCCCACATAGTTGCTTATCGAACTTTATGAAACAGAAATATCTGGAGTCCATGCCCAGGGAACCAGATGCAGGGATGCAACGGCCTGGAACTTGGCTTGCGTGTGATGACTTTAGAAAGTCTCTACTCCTGACTGTTCATAAAGCCAGGCAGAAAAGATAGCCTCACAGCTTCACCGCCTCTTGGTCTGTAGGAATCAGGGGAACAGGGGAGACATAGAATCTTCTGAGGAACAGCAGAACTATTTATAGCAATCTACCATATATATTCAGTGTATATACTTTGCTTTCTCTTTGGTTCACATAAACCAAATATAAAAGCCTTAGCTTTTATATTTATTTATTATATTATACAGTAGATTGCAATGTTTTTCCAAGGCTTTATATCATATTAAATAGTTAGTATGGAAATGTTTGGAAAAATAAAAGGACTTCTATCATTTCCTTGCATCTCCTAGCGATTTTAACTCCCCTCCAGTAAAGATAAAGTTTCTGAGGTTAATTCTTATGTCTTATTTCCCTTTATACTTCAGAAATGCGTTCAATAAATGCTGTAACCCGAGAAATGACCCCATCAACCCCTCGTGAATCATTCAGTTTGCTTCAGGGAATTCTTCTGGGTAACTCCTCCATGCCCCCTCTGGCCCTGGCACTGCAGGCACTGTGAACTTGAGAGCAAGGAGCTTATATTCCAGGACATGGATTAGACGCTTGCATCTCAGCTTCCGGCATGACTCCACACCTCCTCATATCAGCAGAAATGTGTCTCAGCAGAGTTCCTGGACTGCCGTGAGCCAACATATACAGGGGCCTTGCCCTGTCAAACGAGCAATCAAGAATCGGCCTGCCTGGGGTTGTTGCAATCCTTCTGTCTATTTAAATGAACAAGTTCTGAAGACTTTGTGCTTCCTCTTACAAGGAACTGAAATGTCACAATCACAGGAATGTATTGGCAAATAAAATTTTCAGAAACTTATAATCTTAGTAGATGCTACAAATGCCTTAGTCTGGTTAACATATAAAGCAATACTTTCCCCCACCAGAACTTTGCATGGATATTATGCTTGCAATATTTAAAATGGATGGATATGCCAAGAAGCTATCTCTATATGAGTCATTTTAAAAACTGATTAAATTAATTGTGTGAGTGAGTGTGTGTGTGAGAGAGAGAGAGAGGGAGAGAGAGAGAGAGAGAGAGAGAGAGAGAGAGAGAGAGAGAGAGAGAGGAGCTCTCAGTTGGCACAGGGTGCCNGTGAGTGTGTGTGTGAGAGAGAGAGAGAGGGAGAGAGAGAGAGAGAGAGAGAGAGAGAGAGAGAGAGAGAGAGAGAGAGGAGCTCTCAGTGGCATCTTTATGGGAAACAAAGTTGGCCTTCCTTGAGGTCATATGAAATGGAATAAGGCATCAAGGAAAGTCTTAAAATCTCAACTCTTGTCCTCCCCTAAACTGATGTGGTGTTTGACCTTATGTCATCTTTTAAACCGATGGTTCTCAACCTTCCTATTGCTGCTATTCTTTAATACAGTTCCTCATGCTGTGGTAACCCCATCCAAAACATTATTTTCCTTGCTACTTCATAGATGTAACTTTGCTACTGTTATGAATCATAATGTAAATATCTATATTTTCTGATGGTCTTACGCAACCCCTGTGAAAGAGCCATTTGCCCCCCCCCCCCCCGCAAAGGGGTCACAGCACTCAGGTTGAGAACCTCTGCTTTAAAACAAAGAGCAAATGAACCTATACTCCATCTCCAGGGAAAATTAGACCTCATGGGGGTACATGATCATGATAGGTGGGTCTGAAGACAGAAGACCTTAGATACCATTCACTGCCCTCCTTGTTCCAAGACTACCCTTGGGAAGAAGTGAGAAAAGTAAGGAAGAGTCACCAGTTCCCCTGACTTACTCAGGTTGCACCCTGGTGGACTAGGTCCTACTTGTGGGGTAGACTCAGAGAGTTTAGCTAAAAGAAAATTTGCTTGTAGAGAATACAGTTCTTCCTTGGATTTTAGAATCCAATGCTATTAGTTGTGTGGTCAAACATTCTTTAGGAATACTAACTACATCACTGGGGCAATGGTGGACATTATGTCCAGAAATAGTTGTATTTGGTATAGAACTAAGATAATGGTTCCCTTAAAACAGCTGTCTGAAGAACACATGTGTGATGACTTGCATAAAAATGGCCTTCATAGGCTCATATATTTGAATGCTTAGTCATGAGGGAGTGACATTGTTTGAAAGGATTAGGAGGTGTGACCTTGTTAGAGGAAGTGTGTCACTGGGGGGTAAAATTTGAGGTCTCAAAAACCCATGCCAAACCAGGAGTCTCTCTTTCTGCCTACAGTTCAAGATGTAGTTTTCTCTTCTCCAGCACCATGGTTGCCTGCATTCTACCGGGTTCCCTGCCATGATGATAATGAACCAACTGTCTGAAACTATAAGCAAGTCCCTGTTAAAAGCTTTCTTTGTAAGAGTTGTCTTTTCAAAACAACAGAACAGTGACTAAGATAGGTCCTATGCCATGCTAGGACCCAGTGTGTATGTGTGTGTGTGGTTTGTGTAGGGGGTCATTGGGGGTTTAGTTTGAGTCTTTTGTCCAAATCTAAAAATCATTTATAAGAACGGAAAAGTATTACTTTACTTTAAAGTTCTACTTCTAACTCAAGTTATTCATTATAAAGAGCATAATTACTTTCAAAGGTGCCTTGAAAAATTCATCACAGAAAATCCTCCAGATAAATTACTACATTCAAAATCTCAGAGTTTGATCTAAAATTAGTATTTTGTTTGTTAATGTTCTTTGCTTCTGTACAAAAGTTAATCTTAGATTCTATGTTCCTTAAAGTCCAGCCACATCAATCACCTATTGTCCTTTCGAATGAGGCAATAAAAAGTGATGTTAACAGAGAGGGGAGAGAAATATCCCTACAGAATCAACAACTGGGCACACACTGGGTATCACTTTCCTTTTCTGAGGAAGAACAGAACGGTGATCCAGCAGCTACTTTTAAAGACTGGAAACTAAGGGGACATAATCACCTTGGCATGTAGATAGAGAAGAATATAGCTACTGCCCTGTTAGATAAAGATACCAATTGATACTGGAAACAGTCTGTTGCTCTTCCAGTCCAGCCTCTCACAACTCTGCTTCAAGTATCAATTGGTATCTTTATCTTAACAACAGGGCAGTGGCTATATTCTAGCATTTATGCATGCTGTACTTGGCATGTCTTCAAAAGCATCCTGCAATTCCTTAGGAGTACCAGATGTCACATTTCTCATGAGTTGCATGTATTTCAAGAGGTATTCCTGAAGTATCAGTAGACAGAAAATGATGCATCATGGAAACCAAATAAAAAAGTAAATTTATTGGACAAAATGTTATGCTTTCATTTGATGATGGATTTCAACACCCTGGTCTCACACCACCGATATCCAAGAATTAGGGAATTTCTCAGTATGGTTTCTTCTCCACGCCTTGGCTGTGGTTCACATAGTTTAGGAAACACTGTTTTAGAGCTGTTTCGGGTCAAAGCACAAGTGTGCTACTGTGAAAGTCAATATGAACCTACGGGTTTTAAGACCCAGTCACTGAAAACACTTCAAAGACTCTGGATTCAGAGAAGACTGAGCTATTTTCACTAACAACAACAACAAAAATATCAGTTAGGGTGCTGCACATGCAGGCTCCTGAAACTCTCCTCAGATCCAAGTAGCCACATTTTTCATACAGTAATGAACAATTTTGTTAAGTACTTTCCTTGACTGCTGATAATATTAAAGATTAAATTTTTCTTAACCTTTAATGCCATGATAAAAATGGGCCATACTTGAAGGTTTAGTTCAGGGGCCGGTCTAGCATAATAGTCTCTTGTAGAAAATATTAATAGGATATTGTCTTGGCTCGGGCTTCCCCTCTTGTGAGGGCATAGCATGACCATGACAACTTTTATAAAGGAAAACATTTAATTGGAGCATCTTACAGTTTCAGAAGTTTAGTTTATTCTCATTGTCGTAGTATATGGTGATGTGAAGACAGGCACGGTGCTGGAGCTGAGAGTCCTATGTCTTGATTGGCAGGCAGAAGGAAGTGAACTGGGATACTGAGCGTGTCTTGAGCATATATAAGGCCTCAAAGCCTGCCTCTACAGTGACACACTTCCTCCAACAAGGCCATGTCTATTCCAACAAAGCTACAGCTCCCAGTAATACCATTTGCTATGAGATTATGGGGACATTTACATTCAAACTGCCACAGATACGGATCAGAATCACTAAAAAACATTCCCACAGATACATGGTAGTGTTAGTAGTGTTGCTGCTGCTGGTACTGATGATGGTTATGCTGGTGGAGGTAGTGGTGATAATGACAATGATGACCACCCCAAGACTGTACCTTTTCCTTTCTCTAGTGATTAGACATCTTATATATTTGTTTAATGTCTCATATATTTATATATCTTACATATTGTATATTTGTTTAATGTCTCTTCCCCATGAGACTACTCAACCAATGAGAGCAATGTGTTTTATTCCTTGCTGCACTCCAGGTACTGAAAGGATGGAGACAGACACATGAGAAATCTTAATAAGTCCTTGCTGGATATGTATGGGTCAACACCCACAGATATTAGCTAATCCCCCAGCAAACACGTGCTTTTAGGTGATGTGAATGGGAACTGAAATATGAGCTTGTAAAATTTCAATTCAACCCCACTTTTCATGCCCTGGCAAGGTTACTTCCAGAAAGAATGTACTAAGGGTAATTATGGACCTAAACCTGTAAGAAAACTTCAAAAACCATGGTCTCTGTGCTTGTACTACAGACGCATTAGCATTTATCACCCCGACTGGGCCAGGTGATGACATCAAATTACTCATCACCTCCCAACCCTTTAGTGCAGCCCTTGGCATCCTAGATAAAGGACGCCCAGGCCTTTGCATGGTTTAGCTCCACCTGAACTCTTGTTGCCACTTTGATATTTGCTTGGTCATCTTCTTCAGTGGAGCAAACTCTACCAGACACAAAGCCACGTCTATGCTGCTGTTCTTGGGGACTGTTCCCTCACCCTGCTGTGGCGACTCCTCCTTGGTCTTTAAGTTGAAACTGAAATATTGTTTCCTCAGAAGTTTCCCTGACTTTGGAATATTGACAAGCTCGAGTTGAAACATTTGAGTAGCATTCTAAGATTTTAGTCCATAGCATTTATCACACAGAATTCATTTAGCTTTGTGATACAATTATTAATTTTAAAGCCACCTGGTAAAGTCTTCAGTTTCATTAAAAGGACATTTGTGGGGTTTTCTTTGTATCCCTGATAATTACATAATATGGTCAATCAAGACGTAGGGTCTGAATGAAATAACTGTTTCAAATGAAATCCTAGCAAGAAGGTGGCAAATTATTTACTACACACAATTATGAGTGGCTTCGAACTGCCAGAAACTTGATGCTTTTAAAACAGTTTTTTTTTTAATTAATTCAGTTGTTCTCATTCTGTTGTTAATTGTAACTCTCAAGCATGACCTGCTTGCTTGGTTTAATCCTTTCTGAGATAACTATTATTACTTATCCATGAATGTCCTGCTCATCGTGGGAACTGGGATATGTATTGTGTTCTATGGGTTCCCAAGTCTAATCCTTCACATCGGACAACTCTCGTTGTCAGAACCCCTTTACGTTTCCCCTTCCTTCTTGAAGATATGAGCAATTCTATCTATACTTGGGGGTCCCTGAGTTTGCTTTGATTGTCTGTTTATCAGTCACTGGAAAGAAGTTAAATCATTAAATTACCACAAATTCAATTTAGAAAGACTTAAAAGGCCCCTCTACACCAGGCCCCAGCTTTTAGACCTCACAGGACAAATTATGTCTGACTTTATTTTCTCAGTTCTCTGAGTCCATGAGTCTAATTCTTACAGTGGCAACTACATATCTATAGCCTTAACATGCCACATTTGCCCTGCCCCTTGAAGTGCTAGGCTTAGACATGCCTTGACATGTACCCTAAATCTGCTCTCTCTGTCCTCCTTCTTCTGACTTCAGGCTGATAAGACGGCTCTCAAGCCTGAGAAGGCCAAATCAGCTACGGGATTTATGACATTATTTGCTTTGAATCAAAGTTCACCGCCTGCTCTGGAGTTCTGGTTATTGGCCTTGGTTCTTCTTCGCTGTGCTTGTCTAGTGTAAAGTAAACCTCAGGTGACGTTTATAGGCTTGATTAACAGGAAACTAATTGTAGAGGTCAGGGAAAGGCAAGAATTGGTTTTGTGTGAAAGTCCACTGTCCCTTTGAAGGCATGCCTGAAAAATGAGTCAGCAATGGGAACGGGTTCATTACGTATCGCTGCAGTTTTACCTTCTCTCGTGAACTTTGCTTTCTGAAACAGGATCTCATAGAGACCAGGTGGGCTTTTAGCTTACTACGTGGCCAAGGATGGCTCTGGATGTCTGCATCTTGCCTTTCCACCGGGTGCCGCTAGGACTGTGCTTCCACACTAGTTTATGCTGACTGAGAGTAGATCCCAGGGCTTCATGATTGCTAGGCAAGGACTGTACCACCTGAGCTTACATCCCCAGCTCGAGCTGCTATTATATTTATATAGAACAATTATGTTCATTTTGAAATCATTCCGAAGCTTTCACACTCTGTGTTTCTCTGCTTATTTTAATTTAGGCTCCAATTCTGACAGTCCTTGCTTAGATTGGAGAGCTATGCCAGATGGAAAACCAGGAGCTTAATAGGAGATGAAATCAGTTTTTCTACGTGATCTTCAAGAAAGGGATAGCATTTGAAGCTTAGAATAACTGAAAATTCCCAACAGTTTTTATTAAAAATAATAAGTGACCATGAAGTTTGCCCAGAAGTGAAGAGCATGAGTTGTCATTATTCTTTAATTTTTCCGGGCCTATTAGATAAATGGGCACTAAGTTAGAGCAATTAGACTTTAATTAGAAGTATAATTGGGACTTCCTGTGTATCCTGTGATACATAGTGATTCAGTGGGTTTGGATTTGAGATTCATTTGGCCTTTTTTTCCAGCTGTAGCCAGTGCTCGTGGTATCAGGCTGTAAACCAGTGTACTTATGGCTTACAGAGGGTGAGAGTTCAGCAGAGGCTGCATTGAATGAAACTTTCATTTATTGAAAAGATGCATTGAACTCCTAGATGTCCATCATGAATAAGACACGTCGGAGCCTGTACAGTCATTACAATCTGCTAAAGAGTAACTATGCCCTTGTCTCGGTTGTTTGAGGCCAGATAGTGATAAAACTGTGTAGGGTGTCAGAAGTTCTGTTTCTATAACGAAATACAGAGGCTGAATACACTGTAAAGAACATTTTTGAGATTGAAATCTAAAGTCGAGTAGCCCCATCTGGTCTGTTTGGCTCCACTCTCTGTATCACAAAGGTAGAGAGGTAGAAAGTAGAGTGGTCATATGAATAAAGGACCAAATAGATGGAACTCTCCTTTAAGGACAAAAACAAGCGCTACAGAAGATAAGCATTAATTCTTCAAAGGCTATTGCCCCAATAATAGAGCTTTTTCACCCTAGGCTCCTTCTCTTTCTTGCTTCTTGTTTTTCTTCCTCCCTCCCTCTCACCCTCCCTCCCTCCCTCTCTGCCTTCCCTCCCTCCCTCCCTCCCTCCCTCCCTCCCTCCCTCCTTCCTTCTGTGTTGACACACAGATTCACTCTGTAGTCCAGATTGGCCCCAAACTCATAGCAGTACTCCTCCCTAAACCTCTCAGCTGCTGAGATTATAGATACAACCAATACTTTAAAGGTGCCACTGCCTCAACAAGGCCCAAATTTCCAACACATGAAGCTACAGCAGATAAACCATGTCTAGATTGTAGCTATAGAATTCAAGATTCTTCCGTGTGCAGTGTCAGGGAGGAGAGTCACAGTTTCCAATGAGGTTAATATCATCTAAATCCTGCAAGAGAAGAGAGTCACAGCATATGTGGAGGAGCCCACATGCTAACTAGATGAGGGGAGAAACGCACTTTCTGTCAGAAGGGATGTTTCTGGCAGAGATCAGAGACATGGCAAGGTGTAACTCCCTCCTGAAAATGGAAGGTAGCAAGTGTAGCTAAAGTATAGTGAAAATAGATAAAAGAAGCTGAAAGGCGAGATTGGGCTGAGTGAACAGCCGTCTCCTGATACTTATAAATGTAAGGACATGGAAAACTTTAAGAAACTTTGCAGCATCGAGAGTTAGCTGGAAACAGAAACCTTTGCAAAAGTGCAGACCAACTGTCCCTAGCAGCTATCCCCCTGTCAACACCCAGCTTTGTGGTCTAGACAAGAGCAGAAATAACTGCTTGGGGGGCATTCACAGAAGCAGAAGTAGCTGCTTAAAGAAGGAAGAGGATATTCAGGAGTCCATACCCTGTACTCAGCAAAACCAACCCTCTTGACCCTGAGTAAACCTGGCTTGCAGTTTTTGCCTATATATGTCAACCCCAAATGATGAGGGGGTCTCTTCTCTACTGCACTGTGTTGAGTAGTGGTCGAGCCCCCAGACTGGCTGGAGAGCACGCTGAATAAACCTTGCTTTTGCATTCTGGACTTGACTGGATTCCGGTGGTGGTCTCTTGGGGGGGGGGGGCTCTCAACTTGGGCACAACACAACCAGGGTGTGTGGTAGCCTCTTTATTGTGGATAGCTAAAACCCAAATAACATCAAATCTTTCAGTTAAAATGTTATTGTTTCATACTATAGAAAAATCTTCTAGTTACTAATGTAACATTATCCTAATTATAATATAATATTCTGGAGGTTATAGATATATATTTTGAAAATAAAGGTTTTTTGCTTTATTTATAAGTACTTTTGGATTGTTTTAGAACAAGCATTTTTAAAAACACAGATATTGCAACTGAATAAAATTCCAGTGTGTCTAACATCATAATTTCATTATCCACTCATCCAATAATGGACATCTAAGCTGGTTTGATTTCCTTGTTATTATGAATGGATGGATCCAGTAAATATATTAAATGAGGTGACTGAACTCAGAAAGATATACTTGTGTCTGGATAAACAGAGCTAGTTGTGGGTGAAACCTAAAACTAGAAAAAGTAGACAACGAGGGGGTAAAAATTATGAGAAAAGATAGGAGGTGGTCATGGGCCATGGAAAAGGAAAAGACTGAGTGAGATAGAATACAAAAAGGGAACAGGGAAAGCAGGGCCGTAGGTGGGGTAGCAGCAAAGTGGGCGGGGTAGCAACGAACAGGGAGAAATGAAGTAGAAAGGGAATCAATAAGACAAACTTTGAAATGGTCACAATGATATCTAATAGCTTGTATGCTAATTAAGTGTTTTAAATGACAGATATTAATTTGGGGAAGACTCAATCCATATCTAATCCTGCTCATTTATTCATTACATGTGGACACACACGACTGAATTATTTTACATGGCGTGCAAATTCAGGCTGTGCTGCTGTTTATTTTAATTTAAAGGATGTAGCATTACATTTAAAAATCCTTTATGGAGAAGGCCCCTTGAGGCTCTATCTTTCTTTAAGGATTCATACGCGGATAACATCATTGGGATGGGAGAGATATTTCCTTCAGTGATGTAGCTAGATCTGCTAAGATACTGGCCCTGAAGTCTGCCTTAAGGAAACTCACGAGGTCACACATATATGAAAAGAGGCAGAAAAGTGGAAGTGGGGATAAGTTGGGAAAGAAAGTAGTGGGCAGTGGTGGAACAAGCGACAAGGTAGCAGGGAGCATGACTGAGGCGCATCATACATGTACAGAATGTCATAAGGAAACCACTATTCTATATAATTAATGTGCACTAATAATTTATAAGTCCTTCCCTTATTTTAATGTACTTTGTATTTGTATATTGTATAGAAAGTACAATATAAATTCAAAGAATTTTTAACACCAGTGATGAAACTTTGAGTTCAGACACAGTGAAGGATTAGGGAAGATGTCAGGTATATGTGGAAGAGGCATGTTGTGCAGAAGGGATTCTTCAGGGAAGCATTTCCGGTGTCTGCTTAGCAAAAATGGAAACAATTCACACAGTATAGAGAAACTTTGGATCTCCTAAAGCAGCTAACACGATGACATCCTATAACCAGTTCAAAGAAGCAACTTTCGGCTTACTGATAAATTAATGCTACTAGCTTTGTACTTCTGTTCTTCCGGTGGCACCTTCTTCCTTCTCATCCTTTCTAAAAAGAAGACCCAGTTTCAGACAATGAACAATGCTCTTCAACCTGAGAAGTTCTTATGTTTTCGTTCCTCTCTGACTTCGGTATGCTGTGTTCTCCCCCAGAACCAAACCTGTTTCTAGCCACGATTTGGTCCTTAGGGAACACAGTCACTCTGTCAGGACACTGAGGACTGTTTCAGCTCCCCCGTAGCCTGGTGTGTATCCATGGATGTGGGAGTGAGAGGGTTTAAAAGCTCCATGGCGTGCTATTTGCCCTCTGCCCCCATTGCTGGCATCGTGCCCTCTGATGCCAGTTGGCTCATTCATCCTCCAGAAGCCACTGTCTCCTCTGGATCTGGTCCGTGTTTTCCCACCTTCCCATTTCCTCAGCCGGGAGCTCTGGCTCCAAGACAGAGAAATGCTTTCCTAAAGAGAAGAGTGATATCATATCCTTTTCCAAAACTGTTTATCTTATCCCTCATGCATGATGCACCCAGCTAGTCTAATTCCCTTTGTATGAGAGAGATGCCATTAACTTTTGTCACTGAATCAAATTAACTTTAAATGCACTATGGCATCTTGGTAATGAAGCTGTCCTCAGAAGAATGCTTTACAATACAGAATATGAAGTCAAGAATTATTCCTACCTAACCATTGGCATACAAAGTAAAAATTTTTTTACTAGTGTTATTTGCTAAAATGCGTATGCCTATAGAAGAGACGATTTCTGGGACATATCAAATATAAAGTGTACCTTTATTAGAATACAGTTATGAGGTTTATTTCTGGGTGAAAATGATGGCTATTTTCTGATTTATCTACTTCTGTGAGGCCACATGTTAATTAAAAACTGTAAATTTTTATATTGGTTGCCAAAATAGGAGCACAGCTAACTACAGGGAAGAAAACAAAACCCACCCAGAGATGAGCAAAGTTAGCTCTAGGGATTACAACGGTCACATTTTCCAAACTGGGTTTCTATGTTCTCATCCCTGGTGGGCAGGACCAGAGACTGGAGAAGGGATGAGAGAAAAACAACAGAATCCAATGGCATCACAGTGTTCTCAAGTGGGCGTAGAAGACAGACATCATTTCCGTATTCACTCAGAGTGTTACAGCTGCCTCAGCAGACAGGGAGACAGGAAGGCCAGTGTGTGAGAACAAAGGAAGACGTATGCATAAAGCCCCGTTATCCCTTCAGTCCTTGTGGTACTTCCTATGTGACAGGGAAATCCATATGGCACAGTGTTTCAGAACTCACTAACTGAATTGCTAGCTTTCTTATGGGGAAATACGGAGTAGCTGTTCCCCAGCTTCTGAAGGAATCTAGTTCATTCTGTCTACCTAGCATAGGTGACACCGCATTTGCAACACTACATTCCCACTCCTTGTAGAAGTCCATGTTGATTAGTTCCATACATGTATGCTCTTAAGGTTCCTAAGAAACCACAGGTACACTGAAATAATCCCATGCTCAAAGTCTTGCAGCTGCTGTTTCCTCCACATTGGATGCTGTCCTCCAAAACCATCACATGACTGTCTTCCTTGTCATTCATCCAGCCCATGAGAGCTCCCTTTCCCTGTCAGCAAGCCCAGCCACCATCCTTTCAGCCCTGCAAGTCAGTAGATCAAAACTTTTCAGTCTGGTCACCAATTGAAACTATTGTCTTTCACTTTCCATTGTCCACACAACGAGAACAAGGACCATAGTGTCCATCCTTCCACTCATATCCATCTATAAAAGTTCTTGGCATATAGTAGGTACTCAGTTGGTATTTGCTGCATTAACGTACCAGTGAGGCAAGCATGATGTAAGCTATGGCTGCATGTAGTTGTATATTATGCTGATAACATTATTTTATCAGAAACAACAAAAAAAGCTTAACGTGTTGTGGCTATCTAACCAGGCGGTTGAAGGCCGTCATAAACGCAAGTAGAAAATTTGGGAAAAGTAGTTTAGTTGTTTTATTAACTAAAACTCAAATGATAAATAAGCTCTGGGGGTGTCTCTTTTGGCTCCTTACGCATTTCTCTTCTCCAGGGAAAACATTTTTATCTGCATCACCAGGAACCATCTTAGTTTCTCTCTCTCTCTCTCTCTCTCTCTCTCTGTAGGTGTGAATGCACGTGTGTATCTAGAAGACTGAAGTCAATGTTGAGTGTCTTCCTTAATCACCCTCAACCTTATGTTTTGAGACACAGTTTCTCACTAAACCTGGAACTTCCCTTCCTGATGTAACGAGACTGACTGGCCATCAAGCCTGAAAGATCTTTCTCTCTCTTTGTCCCCAACATTAGGATTATAAGCATGTGCAGCTATGACCAGTTTTTTTTTCTGGATGATTGGATCAAGTTTTCATGTTTACATGCAAGGCATTTCCTCATCTTATCCATCTCCATAGCCCCTCTGTTCCCCTTTCAGATGATATGGAAAACACAAGTTTGCACAGTTCTAGCACTTAGTGGCCTCGCTGTTATTTCTACTGAGAACTTGAGTCGATTTGGGATGTATTCCCATCTAGAGTCTTAGTACTGGACACCGACATCAGTGTGAATTTTTGACATAGATAGTCACCCATGTTATCATCGTTCCAAAACAGATATGAAAGAGTTTGTGTCACCTCAGGTTCCCACACGTCTCCAATCAGTCCCCTCACTTACGCAGCCTATTATGGTCATAGGAAGCACTTTGTTAATTTTTCTACTATCTATTCACTTTGCCTGTTCCTCAACTCTATATATTTAGAATATATTGTGTTTATGATTTTCCTGACTGTTTTCATTTCATGTGAGATTCCACCTGTAACTGGGTATATCATTCTTCTTTCTAAATACTATTCAATCATAGAACTGTACAATTTGTTTTCCTATTTTGATTTTTAATCTATATTTAAAATTCTTTCAGTTTAGGGTCATTGTGGGGAAGATGACAATGCGTGGCCCTTATACAATCTTTGGTAAATACATAATAGAATGTTTGTTCTTAAATAGGTATGTTCTTAACTTCTAATACAAACTTTCAGACAGTTAGCTACAGAAATGAAATAAGTGTTTAAACTTTCTCATTTAATAATATCATCAAAATCTTCAACAGTGAACATATACCACAAAAGTTGCCGAATTCAATCCACAAAGAATGTGCAGACCTTTTAACCTCATCAAACCACCCACCTACAGTCTCAATGAGTTTTTTCTCCTTCCCTATGCTTTGATACCATGATAAAAGTTTGGGTTTGAAAGGACTGAAGACTCTTGTATGAGACCATTTCCTAGGTTACTTTGTGGTAAGGAAACCACAAAAAGCACAATAAGTCCTCAAGCCATCAGGAGCTGGCTGTAATAACCTAAGACTAGCAGGCAGCTCACTTCCTAGTCATTGGTTCTAGTGCCACAGCGCTGACAGCAGAGAGAGTAAACAGTCCCCAGCGTGGCCAAGGCCCAGACACAACACAGGGCATGTTTATAGAAATCCCAGGCTGGCTCTTTGTTTGAATCCCACATAGTTCCTCCTGTTGAAGTCAGTTAAAGCTTTGTGATGAAAACTAATTAAGAGACGTGTAGGAGAAAGCAATACTCTCAATAGTAAGGTGGAAACGACAACTGTTCAAGTGAAAGAATTGCTACACCTGAAGCGAATCCACCTCAAGTGATGTCCTCACAGGTCACTCAAGACTCAACACATAAGGGTTTATTATTTCCTTTTTATTTTGGGAATATATGAAGTATACAAATAATGGTTTTTGTTACAACGTTCAAAAACACACGAGATATGGGTTACTCATGGTTGTCACTCTTTACCCCTGTTCCTCTTGGTAGGTTTCCTTGCTCTCTCTGGTTCCACCAGAGCTGGAGGCTGCAGGAGCTTCAAATGTTCAAAGGAATTTAAGGAAGTTTATGCTTATGAACTTTGTTTTACTTTATTTGGCTCTACACTTATTATAGTTCTCTTCTCCTTATTTATAAGCATTTTAGAATTTTTCTAAGATGTACTTTGAACATTTGAGTATTTGGGAAGGTAGCAGGAACATAGCATTAAAAATTGTCCTACAGTTGAAGACCACAATCAATCCTTCCAGAAAGGCCAGAGACACCGTGACTCCATCACTGACCTTTTTTACTTCTGCAAAGCAGATCTACATTGAATGGCTGGTGTGTGACATTGTTCCTGGGAGATGGGAACAGAGGTCTACCCATCCCGTATAGGCAGTCCACGACAGAGCCAGGTAGAAGATACTACCAAGGTTCTACATGGTGAAACAATGAGTTTACTGGGGTTACTTATAAGAGTATAGGCAAGGGGTTACTTATAGGATCAGAATGGCTCAAATACAGCTGCATCACTAAAGCCCACTCCAGCATGGATAACAACTCACAGAAGCTGGAATCCTGCAGCTCTCACAGAACGACTTGCAAACACCTCAGTAGGTGGAAAGATGTCTTTTACAGGCAGCTCAGGCAGTCTGATCCTTCTCTCAGAAGTTTGTCTGTATCTGTCTCTTTTAGGCAGCTTGGATGGTTCAAAAGTACCTTTTGGCAGTCCTTACTACTTATTAAGCTTGGGAAAGGAGGGACCTAAAGCATCTGGTCAATTTCAGGAACTCCCTGAAGCTTCTGTGTTGTTGCCTATTGATTTAAGGAGCTTCCCTTTAGAAGATCCTGAGTCTTAAGGAACTTCCCTGGAAATTGGAATGTTTGATCTCCCTTTATAACACAGTGAGTCTAAAGAGATGCCCTGCAGAATGGAAGGTTTTAGCTCAGAGGAAATTGCTACACAACACTCCACCCCTTTCTCCTGCTCTTACATTCTTTCTGCCCTCTCTTAATCAATGTTTCCGTATCTTGAGAGAGAAAGAAATAATATTTTTTAAAAAAACTCTACTGGAGAAACGTGTTCACATCTCTTTATTTATTTCTGTTCCGGAACATGACTGGTGGTACATCTCAGTGGAATTTTCTCTGTTACAGAACACAAGAGAAGACAGAAAATCAAACAGGAAAATCTCCAATGAGACTCTCACAGCAGTAATAACCCACAGTAATAAACACAGATATCGGGGAAACTGCTTAGTCAGTACATAATATTTATTTAGCAAAGCAAAACAAATGACTTTTCCACTATGCCCTATCATTTTTCTGACCACAGGCTTTTTTCTAAGTTCCAATTACCAGAAACAGATTTCTCCATGTGCAGTGGTCCTTAAGTCCAGTGACGAAGCTGATTCTATCGACTGCCCACTGTCCTGTGCTTTATGACACCCCAACTAGGAAGATAATAGAACCCAGAACCCATACCCGAGTAGAATTCGGAGCCATAATTTCCTCTGGAATCCTTAGTAGTGTCTGATACTATTGCAGATACCCTGCAGGAAAAAGACACTTTCTGCTCAGTCATAACCTATATCTCCAAGTCCTG
This sequence comes from Alexandromys fortis, assembly GCF_014885135.2. NCBI lineage: Eukaryota > Metazoa > Chordata > Mammalia > Rodentia > Cricetidae > Alexandromys > Alexandromys fortis. Next base: position 42,889,757 of record NW_026067949.1, read on the forward strand.
CAACCAAAGCAGAGGCTATTTTTAGCAATAAGATTTTACCTTTCACTTTTGGAATCCAGCCAACAGCAATAACCTTTATTGGGTTGGAAGTCTCTAGGTTTTTCCATGACCAACAACTGGAGAGATGACCAAGCCCTAGCACTGGGATTCAATGACCAATCTTGTTGCTTTAGGAAACATTTAAAATTTATACGCCCATGGTATTGTGAAAATTTTCAGTCACCTTGGTAGTTACCATGTGTCTTGCCTAACTTGAAATTCTGAAGAATTTTACAGAGACATCATGCCCCTTTGTGAACTAATTGTTCACAAAGTGTGGAATTATTTTATAGCGTCCATCATCATTTTTCTTCCTCTCTCACAGATGGAAATTCCCAGTGAACAGCATTCTTGACTTTAGACACATCTGTCATTATGTTGCCAGTGGCCACAGCCTCTGTGGCTGTCTGTTCACACTGCCACCCCTTCTGCATGACTTTCATGTACCAAAGCATTTGTCCCAAACCTTTCACCTATTGCAGAGTCTTGATCATTAAGCAGGAAGGTCCCTTCGTGCTACATAAAGAATTATAGTCTCACCAGGATGCCCCCTTTCATGGAATCCCCACAAAGATTTTTTTTTTTCTAGACTGAGGATTCAGCCTTGGTTATATGTCTTGGCCCACATCATAGGGCCCACACAATTGCTGACATAGCAAGAAGGTACACTTTCCTTAACATAGAGGAAAAGGTGGCCATATAGGAATCTTCCCTCAGAATTATGCATTCTCAGTCTGTTCAGTCTGAATTTCGTGCCTTACCACTCATCCCTAGTATTACGCAATGACTCTTAGACTCATCTTGTGCTCTGTTGGTACTTATTTAGATACTAATTATATTGTACAACACTATTCCTGGGGAGATGTGAACAAATGTCTACTCACCCTTGATAGGTAACTCATGACAGACTAAAGTAAGAAAACCACCAAAGTCCAGCTTGGCGGACAAATGAGGTTAGTGGACCTACTTACAACAGTATTGGTGAGAGGTTACTTACAGGAGGAAAAATGGCTAAAAATCAGATGAATCTCAAAAAGCCCATGCCAAATGGGTAATGCTCCCAGAAGCTAGTTATTTTTTATTTATTTATTCTAAACATCATATCCTTCTTCATATTCAAACAGTTTTCATGTTGGAATCCTTAGAATGTTCTTTTCAGCTGGCATTTGAAAATCATTTCTTGGTTCCTTGAATGAAATTATACATATTAACATCGTTAAGTTTCCAAAAAAAAATCTCTAAATCCAAATCACTGGATTGTGGGTAATTGCAAACAGGACACATACAAACCAGTAGCTTAAGTTTACACGTACTTTACAGTAAGAGGTTTCTCTGACTGGAAAGAATCGCTTTAAGTAGAAGATGTTATCATACAATTTAGATAACATTTATGAGAGTCCAGGTTCTAAGCATTTAATCAGTTTGCCTCCTGTGATCACCATGAAACCTCATAAGGCTATTTTTAGTACTGTTTCACACCGGAAACCATGTGATGAAGTAGCTTTATGGAGGTCACATATTTCATACAGAGAAAGAAATTCTAAGCCCCGATTTCTTGCCCCCAAACTGATGTAGGAGGTTCTTCTGTCTATATGTTGCTTTCAATTGGTTGAATAAAGAAAACTGCCTTGGCCTAGTTGATAGGGCAGAACTAGGTAGGCGGGGAAGACAGAACAGAATTCTGGGAGGAAGAAAGCAGAGACAGGCAGACGCCATGCTTCTCCTGCCCATGAAAGACATTGGTTAGACTCATGCCCATAAGCCACAACCTCATGGTGAACACAGATTAATAGAAATGAGTTAATCAAGATGTGAGAGTTAGCCAATAAGAGGTTAGAGCTAATGGGCCAGGCACTAATCTAATTAATACAATTTCTGTGTGGTTATTTTGGGGGTTAAGCTAGCCAGGCAGTGGAATGCAGCTCACTCTCCTTACAACACCAAACCTCATGCATTTGATCTCGATGGTCAATACAGCTAACATAACTAACATGAGGCACACAATAGGGGCTCAATGTGTTCTTAAAATGGAAACTAAAGCTTGACAACCTGCTGGTAGTATAGACAGCTTGAAATGACTCTGTAACCAGTAGAGAAGATCCAAGAGCAAAGCTGCTCCTAGGTCTATAACACATACAAAATCTGAAGGGGGGTTTGAAGGCCGAAGTCAGCTATGTCCACACCCATAAACAGGGCTATCACCTAGAGAAGCCAACAGCTATTGCATAATTTTTGAACTGTGAATCCAGCTCACAGTTTGCCCTTACTGGTCGACCCAGGTTTGTGAAAGCTAGAAAAATGCTTACAGGCCTATCGAAAGTCATCGTTCTGACTAGACGTTTCTAAGTTAGATTATTTCCATCCCTTTCTGTATAAGTCTGACTAGGATGCTTCTTAAAGTCTGTGTCCCACCCCCCAAGAGCCATGCTGTGTCCTTCACTTCTGTTTGCTAGGCATTTCTTCAGTGCCTGTTACACCCAGGTACTGGGGAAGGCATAGGAATAAGTAATGAACAGGACGTTTATTTGAGGGAATTCTGAATATGAATATTATATTTACATTACATCACTCCCTGCTCTACTGCCTTTCAACTTCATTGCCTCTTAATCTTTAATATATATATCTAATCTATATATATGTATATATAGATTATCTATATATCTATATATATAATCTGCTGAGTTAATTTAGTGTTATATATATATATATATATATGTGTGTGTGTGTGTGTGTGTCTGTGTGTGTGTGTGTCTGTGTGTGTGTGTGTTTAGGGCTGACCACTTAGAACAAGATCCATATCAAGGACCTTGTCCCTGGAAAATACTCATTCTCATTGGTTATTAACTGCTCGTAGCTCTTGATTTAGGGGTGGGGCCTTGTGAGACTGTCCCTATCCACACTGACATGTCAGTTAGTGGTACCACTTTATAGTTTTTTTTTTTCGGCTAGGCAACCTTATTGTTCAGAATTTCTGAGAGCAGAATACTATCTAACATTTTACAATGCAAAGATAGATACAATTTCTATGGCAAAGCAAATTTTGTTAGTATAGAACACTAGGTGACCTTGCAAATAAATTTAATGGAAGTGTAAAGAGAGAAGATGCTAGCATTGCATGTGGAGGGAGTCACATTTGCAAAGGCCTTCATCCAATGAGGAGCTAGGAAAGAGTGACTGACAGAGTTCTGTTGAGCCGTAGTCAGTAACCTGAACAAAATGCATCTAATTCATATGATAGATCTGAAGTCCCATCTTCACAGCAGGAAATGTTCCCTTTATGAAATCTCTTCTTGGTACTGGCCACACACAGAGTTCACCAGCCATGCCCAGGAAGTGAGTGGTTCCCTAGTCTTCATCCTTTGACCTCATCTTGCTTTTGTTTGTCCATGTTTTCAGAAAGACTGTTTGCTACCAAGAGCTTTTGCTGTGGAGGTTCCATGAGACATGAGATATTTCAGAGGTCATGATATGTAACATCCTTCCTATAGCCAAGAGTTCTCAGTATCTTTCCCCATAGTTTTGATAATTATATTAAACCCTCACACTACCTGATCTTTTCATGTAAATTTGACTTTGAAAAGGACATAAACTCATTCAAGTGACAACTATGAAATAAAGACAATATAATGAATACAAATTAACAAAAATAGTATATATGGAATGAAGACATCAATTCAGTGTTCTTAGTTTGTTTACTAAGTACTCTCTTTTCAGTTCATTCAGTGAACACTGAGAATATACCATGCTCTGAGCACCGTGAGAGCAGAGGAAGAAAAGGCAGCTCCTGGCCTGCAGAGTGATCTGGCACTACTGTCTAAATCTTTATGTTCTACCACCATAAACACTTTCTCTGAAAATTAACACTGCACAAGACCACTTACAGCCATGAAGGATTAAGGCGAAAGCAAGATCCTCACAGTCACGACTGTACAGACAGGATCATTGCCCAAACCACAACCATCTCCAAGCTTCCCATTCAGCTGACTAGCAGGTGGCTAAGAGTTCTTAATTATTGTAGCGTTAGCCTCTATGTAAGACTTAGTAGGAGAATTTTGCTAACCTATTCATGGTATCCAATGATAAACAAAGCCCCATTTCCTGTGAGATCCCACAGAAGTGGATCCATTCCAGGTTTTACTCAGGGAGTGACTGTCTACAGGGTGCTTGGTATAAAGTGTAGGCATTGCATGTCCTACCTAAACAACAGAATGCTTAACTTGGGATATAGTTGCTTCATGTTTTAGGTATTGAAGCAGGCATATTCTTACTGGACTCTGAAACAAAAACTCATTGGGATCATGCAGGAAAGGGGCAGTAAAACCTGGACAAGAAAGCTTAGGTGGTGTGAAATACACAGACATTGAAGAAATCTGCAGGTGCAGGTCATCAAGAAAATGACCACAGATCTCTTACTGCTTTTTTCTCTTAGTGATTTAGAAAAAGCCAACAGAGGTCTTGTGGGGACTATGAAAGATCGGGCACAACACAATATTAGATTGTGTAGTAAATGGAAATATAAAATATAAAGAAAAGTATAAGAAAACAAGGAACATGGAAATGTACTACAGAAAAGTTAAGTACATAAGAAGTGGTTTTGGGAAATAGAAGTAAAAAGAATGTAATTGTTTAATGACTATAATGGGTAGACTGCAGTTTGTGTTGAGACAAGGTCTCCTTACACAGCCCTGGCCAACCTGAAACTCACTATGTAGACCAGACTGGCCTAGAACTCATGGACATTCTCCTGCCTCTGCCAGGTGAGTGTGGAGATTAAAGGGTTGTGTGTGCCACCACATCCAGCTCAACACAGTCATTCTTTATGAACCATATGTAAAGTGGATTGTTCCCTTGTAGGTTCCAAAATAATTTCGTGTCCTGAAAAGGAATAGTGCCAAGTCATTCTGGAGCATGTTTCTGAGGTAAATGGGTGACTTGGTTTTTACTGGGATCACTTGCTATCGCAGTCAGTCTCGGCTTCCTGTTATAATTTCTTCACCCTTCTCTTGGTTCAGACAGAGCTCGCATATATGCGAGTGTGCAAGCTCTGTAACTGGTCCTCTCTCTGTGTGGAAACCTTGATTCACCCCCCCCCACGCACACACACACACACACACACACACGCACACACACACACACACGCACACACACACGCATTCCATTAGTGGACTGGTTCTTCATCATACATGCACACCAGCCGTTTCTTCCTTTGCTCCTATTCTCCCCACATCTGGGGTTGAAGGTTAAACCCATACATGGTAAGTGACTGAGAGCACCTGGCTTCAGTCACAGTTTTTTTTTTTTTTTGTGCGAGGTCTATTAAAAAGAAACGTGCACAGGCTTGGACAGCATCCAAATCTACTAAATCAAGAGGGGAGAAGGCAGAGTCCATTTTGAAGAGTTCTCAGTGAATTCAGCAGCTAGCTCACTCTTCGATTAAGGGCTAAAAATAGCTCTTGTCTAGCAATGCTTCGAAAGAACGAACAGAAACAATTAATGAAATAAAAGTCTAAGTCCAGTGTCCTCAAATCCTCTGCTGTTTTAAAGTCCAATTCAAGTTGCATGCTGCTCCATGGCCTTTGTGCTTCTTGCTCCTACTCATGTTGTCTCCGCGTCCCTGAGCATCCACACTCACAGGGTGGGAGGATCATTGCCCGTTCTAAGTCTTCTACCTCACTTACGACTTGTCTCGCTACTTCAATTTATTTTTACATATTGTTTCTCTGGAGTTTAACTAATCCCCATTAACTAAATCTCCTTAAAGTCAAGAACAGTGTGAATTACTTGAAGTTCTAGCCTCCGTGCCCAGAGGACTGCTACATTCTCAAAATATATTTGAGTAAGCAAACTGCATATCAAATTCATTTTACATTTTTATGTAAATGTGGGCATGGTGTAAACTGACAACATGGCCTCTCCAATACATGGTTGAGGGGAAGGTTTTTATTGTAGATATAAAGGGAGAATAGAGACAGAGGCATCTGGAAGTGTCCAGAGCAGAAAGTAGTAGGCTGAACAGGGTCGGGGAGGGAATGAACCAGGCCATGAGAGGAGAGGTGGGGAGAAAGGGAGAGAGAATGACAAAGAGAGATTGCAGGAGAAGGAGACAAAGAGAGGGCAAGAGAGAGAACTAAGAGAGGAAGACGGAAGCACAGAGCTGAAATACAGCAGAGTTATAAGTCTGAGAAGCTGTGGGGAGGGAAGCCTCTGAGCTGAAGGGGTGGGGTGAGAAGAGCAGAGAGGAGTCTGGATGCCAGCATGGACTTTGAAAAGTATAACAGGTATTTGCAATACTGATGGAACCCAGAGGCCAGCATGCACTTTGATATGCTAATAGCCAGCACAGGAGAGCCTTTGGTAGAGGAGACTGACCTCACAGATTCCTGAGGAATGCTGGCTTTTGTCTAACTGCCAAAATTTGGGCCTGATAAGTATTTGTATATTACATTTTTTGTTGCTCTTGTTGTATCTATTTTATCAAATTGCTGGTTTCGCTCATCCCATCTTTACCTGTTTAGATGCTCAACTACAAAAGCCAGGTTAAGTTTTAAGGAAATAGAAATGAATCATTCTTAGACTTGGATAAATTTCAAGGTAAAAAGTGGAAAATTATAGAATATCTAATGGAGCTAAATGGAGTATATTACAATGTATGAAATGGTATTTACAACGGAGAATTGTGGCTAGCTCATCTGTTGACTCATAAGAATAATACTCAGCCCTATCTGTACAAACACAACGTCAACTTTATTGACAGGCACATGATACTTTTGGTTTCACGGGGCATCTTTTAGCAGAATCAAAGTGAATTTCTTTTTCTATCCATTTGCATTGGGATTCAGATAACAGACGCTAAGTTGGTTAGGAGCATCTGCCCCCAGGAGTGCCCTTAGCCTCACATAACTTCACAGAAACTTCAGTGTATCGGGACATAGGAAAGTGCTATTTCACTTGGATTTGTCGACACTGGTCCTCATGTTCTCAGTCTGCCTCGCAGACCGTAGAGTCCTGCATTTACATAGGATTGGTTCCCTACTCATTCACATGTCCCAGAATGTATGACGCATCAATGGGTGCTGCTCTGTGATGCTGGCATCTCCCCCGGGTTGCTATCTGATGTATCATAAACTGCCCCAAATGTCTTCATGGGAAATAGGGCAAAGTTCACAGACTGAAAACTCTGAAGGTGCTTACTTTGCATGCCCTGTGGGTAGCTCTGGTCTTCAGTGTGTTGCTGGAGTCACCATCATAACATCAAGGATGCCCTGTACTAGATGTTCACAGCACTTTAGGCTTTATGCTACTCTCTTGTGGATCTTCTGCCTTTGTCTATTTAACAAAAACCAGGTGTTTTGTTCCTGCTTTTGGAGGAGGGATTTGGGTCTTAATACATTATCTAACTTAACTTGTAGTAGAGTTTGTGTGTGAAAACCTAGATTTATTCTAAGAACTATTCTGCCCCATGACTAGGTTATGTAGCAGAAACGTTAGTGATCCCTTCCCAATTTCTAGCCAGAAAATGACCAAGGAATTTCTATATTAACAGCCAACTTTGAGTTCAAAAAGAAAGCAAATTGGTTTTAATGATAGGTTTCCCAAACTTGTATGGATCTTACGAATAAGTAAGGAGCTGCAGAGACTGTTCAGTGGTTGGAGCACTGACTGCTTTTGTAGAAGACCCAGGTTCAATTCCCAGCACCCACATGGCAGCCCACAGCTGTCTGTATCCCCAGTTCCAGGGGATTCACTGCTGGTTCTCAGCTTCTAGGCACCAGGCACTAAGCACAGCACACATTCAGACAAAACACGCATTATCATAAAATAAAATAGCAACAAATTATTTAAGAAAAAGAAAAGTTAGGAAAATAGGACGCAAACGTGTCGAACTACTTCATCTAGTTGCCTCGTAAGCAAATTCAAGTCACTGTTGTGCATTGTAAATAAAAGTGATATTTACTGGCTAATTGAAAATTAAGGGAAATTTAAGAAAATGAATGGAACAGCAAGAAGAGAAAATGAAACCCACGCGACTAGGGATGTGTGCGGCTGTATAAGCAGACTGCCTGAGCTCTGCAGGCAAGACTAAATCGTTCTGAGATACAGTCACCTCATCCGCCGAAACAGATGAAAGAGCAGGCTCCTGTTCCACCTCGATGGGCGGGATCATCTTTGCCCTCATCCTTACATTTGCCCACCCTAAATCACAACTTTCCATCCAAACTTCCTGCTCAGAAGGGCTCCCAGGGCCCAGCCCATCCCCCCACAGAACTGTCTGTCTGAGATACCCACAAACCAAACTAACCTGCAGCCTCCTTTCCCAGGGCACTAAGAATCAGTCCCTCCTATCTGCTTTGTAGAATCGCTGAGCCCACACCATTGGGCCCCTAGCAAAAAGAGAGCCCCTCGCCAAATCTCACTTTTGGCACCCTCCCCCCCCCCCAAAGTAAAACGGAAGGTTTACACAAAATACATCTTCACACAGTTCAGGATTTTTGTGTATCTTATCCCATAAAGCCCATGTCAATGTTGAACTCACTCCCTGTGATAATGCTGGAGAAAAGAGAGAGAGAGAGAGAGAGAGAGAGAGAGAGAGAGAGAGAGAGAGAGAGAAACGTTTCTCAGAATTAGGAAGAACTCATGAAGACCAACATTCCTGAAAAGGCTGTTGTTTGTGGCACAATCAGGGAGAGTCACTTGTATCTCCAGGTGTGGGAAACTGTTTAGAGAAGACACCTTATTTTCATTAAATCAAGAAAAATCCAGTCTGGGCAGCTAGATCATGGAAGTCAATCAATGAAACAACAACCCCTCCCTTCTCTTCTTGCCTAGTTAAATACCCTCCTGGTTTCCCCGTGGGTGCTTTCTGGGTTTTCATTTTCTTTCTCTTTTGAGTCAGTCTTTTCTGCTAGTCCAAGGACTCCTCAAGCTTGCTCTGTATGTTGGTAGCCGGGAAGTCAAGATGCTCTAGCCTGGGGACTGGACACACACCTGTCATCATTAGAGCCCCCTCTCATGCTAGAAATGGGGCCTCCCTAGATCCTTTGAATTTGGACAGCAGAGGCCCGGCCCTCCTAAATGCCCATGCATATCCCCTTTCCTCTCCTGTGAAACTTTCTTGTGCCCAACAGAAGTCTCTATCAGAGTGCCAAGCCGCAGACTTCAGAGGAAAAACTAAACTGAATCAAATCTATGTGCCGTGTGGGTTTGCCTGGCGTCCATTTTTTCTCTCTGCTTTCTCCATCTGCCTTGTACGGGCCTGTAAAATCGGGGACCCCAGCAAGGCAATAGTGAGGCTGAAGAGGTAATTTTGTTGGGGTTTTGGTTTCATCATATAGCCCAGCTTGACTTCTCCCTACAACCTTTTATTTTAATCTCCTAAGGGCCAGGGTCTGGCCATGTTCACCTAAAATCTTAAGTGCCTGATATTGTTTGTAAAAGGTCAGCCAGAACTGCTTTTAAAGGCCCTGAGGACAGCTGGTCATTTTGCAGTATTTTAGAATACAGATGGGAAAGGGCCCTAGGCCCAAGAGAGGGCGTTTGGCATCCCAGACTTGGAGTTTAAGAGCCCAGGTGGAAAGGGCCCTAGGCTGCCACACAAACCCACCACACTCCAATTCCTCAGAGGGTGCTGTCCCTTAGCTTCCTTTCTCCTCCTCAAAGGCTAACTTTACTAAGTCACAGCTGCTCTTTAAGCTCCATGTCCTTAACGTGGGACTTTGTTACTCAATCGTTACTCAATCTCCGGCCTGTTATCTTGCTAACATCAACATATATGCAGAGGTTTTTCAGACTCGGTGACACTGGGACTTTGGGCTGTCAGCTCTCCAGCATCACTCCAGGTTAGAACAGTTTCTTTCCGCGTTGACAGTTCAATTCTTACTTCTTCCCGGCTGTTGTCTGTCTGCTGGGTTTGGTTGGGGTAGTAACCTCCTGCCACCTCCACCCACAGTCTATGACTTCAGGGGCGGTGACTCCCGGCGGGCCTATAAAGGCAGCAGGTGCTTACCGCACCCTCAGTCTGCTTGCACCGCTCCCTCCTGACCTGTGGCCACCGCCCCTACATCCCAAGCCAAGCCCGAGGCGCTGGCCGCTCCTGCCGCCCGGAGCCCGGCGGGCTGGGCATCCCCGCACCGGCGCTCTCTCGCTGCTCCGTGGTCCCTCTGTTCCCGCCGCCCGGTGCCGCCATCGAGTCGCTGCAGAGACCCGGTCTCTGCCGGCTCGCGCGGGACCAATGAGAACTCTGCTGCTGCCATGGGCACTCCCGGTGCTGTCGCTGCTGCTGATCTTAGGCTCAGGTGAGCACCCGCCGCCTCCAGCAGCCGCCTGGGCTGCCCCTTAAATGATGCCCAGAAATTTGTCCGCCCGGGGTGGGGGGGATAGAAACCCCCATAACTTGCTCGGTTGAAGTTGCTCCTGCTAGGAGGGTGGGAGAAGCAGACAGGAGTCTCTAGCATTTCCCAAGGACCACTAAAATCCAGCTGATGGAGACCTAAGAGGTCATTTTTTTAGGCCAGCCTTTCCTTTGACAACTGAGGAAACGGAGTCCAGACAGGTGAAGTAATTTCCACAAGAGTAGTTAATCCAGGAGAATTTGAGCAGGGTTCTTTGCCTTCTGTCTCCGTCTCTTGTGTCTAGTAATTTTACTTTTACCTTCCTAAAGCAAACTCAAAGTGCTCTAGAGAGAAGTTAAAAGCTCTGCTCTCAGTGTCATTTTGAGATTTTAAAAAAAATTAATAAATAAAGTTTAAAAAGAATAGAAAGAAAAGGCAAGGACTGGAACTCAGGGCTCCCCAACGTTGCCAGGTGTCCAACCTTTTCTCTGTGATCATAGTAGTGGATGAAGACAGTGAAAGTCCTTGCTCTTAGATGCCACTGGCACTACTTTTTAGATTTTACGCACAGATTCAACAGGAGTAAACAAGCGTTCAAATGTATCTCTCCACCCCGCCGGGGTTTAAAAAGAGGCAGGAGCGCACAGACACAAAGGCATGCAAGTTGGACGGACCTTCAGTGAGAGGCGATCAGCCATTGCCTGTTAACGCGCTTCTCCTGGATTGACTTGGCAGGGCAGTGTAAGTTGTGGAAATTAATGTAGGCAGTCTGTGGAAAAGAAAACCCAGATAAAAGGAACTCTGTAATTGGAGTGGAGCAGCTGAGTTTGCTTCTTGGCAAACTGTGAAGTTGCTTCCAAGGGTGGGTGACTCAGTCCAAAAAAAAAAAAAAAAAAAAAAAAAGCACGCGTGCCGATAGCCGCTTTGATACAAGGAGACAGCTTTCCCAGCCCCGCTCACTTAGTGAGACAAAGGCAGCCCAACTCATCTCTCTACTTATTCCTTCCCTGCAGGCCATTATGCTGCTGGGTTGAACCTCAATGACACCACCTCTGGGAAAAGTGAACCATCTTCTGGGGACCACAATGCCAGTGGACTTGCGGTTTCTGCTGTCAGTGAAATGCCCTCTGGCAGTGAACTCTCCACGGGGGACTATGACTACTCGGAGGAATATGACAACGAGCCGCACATACCCGGCTACGTGATAGATGATTCAGTCAGAGGTGAGTGGAGGAGACCGGGACAATGTCACCTACGAGATGTGCTTGAATCTTAGTGATGTGATTTCGGAAGAAACACGACTTTCCGGCTTTCTGCTGGCTTTGTAGGTGTGGTTATTGCATGTCCTTTAAAGAGCTATTGTAGGCTGCATCCTATAGGTCCAAGGCTAATCTTTGCAATTCTGGTAAGAAGAAATTAGTATTCTCATTGTTACACAGTAACTGAAGTCCAGAAAGGTTACAGGGCCCAGAGAGCAGTTGAGCCAGGACAGAACCTCTCAGTCTGCTTGATTCCAGGACATATGTTCTTTCCAATATGTGCCGCGTGCCCTCCATTCTGAGAGCAGAAGGAGTCACTAGCCACTCCTGTGGGCCTTATAGCTCAACATTTATGTCCTCTCCCCCACTCTACTGTCTTCAAATAGCAAGCATTTATCACATATAAGCGAACAGAATACATAACCATTGACCTCTAGAAATGTTAGAGAAACACAAGTATGTGTAGTTTTTATTTTTATCCAAACTAATGACCCCTGGTTTTCTCTCTTTTGCTCTTATCATACAGATTTAAAAAAAAAAAAAAACTTTTCTTTGAAATGAGAGAGAGATAAAAGCTCACTACCTTCATTTTACTTTGCATTTTGTGGGCAGAAGAGACCATTGATAAATCAGATCTAGGAGTGTCTACATCAGAGGCAGGACCAGGTGATTTCAGAGTTCTGTAAGGTGTTTTGAAACTTTCCTAGAAGCCTCTCCTTTTCCCCCTTCCTCCTCTGGAGTCTCCTAGAGCTGAGGAAGAGTGAGTGGGTGCCCTAACACAGGGTCTGGAGCAAGTGACATGAGGGATAAACCTCAATGACCATTTGGCTTCAGTGCCTTGCTTCTAAATGTTTTGTTTGTTGTTGTTTTTGCTTTTTTTTTTAAATATGTGAAAGGGGTTTAGATTAGACCATCAGGTGCCCAGGAGGTGACCTCTTGAAGACGTGTTAAGTTATTAACACTTCTGGAGTTCGAATCACTTACTAGTGCAGCCAGCGCCCAGGGCTTAGAATTGCAGCTCAGTGTCGGAAGTTGAGACTGATGGTTAAATTCGTCTGGAAGGCTGTTTACCTAAATGTGGTGGGTGTGCTGCTGGGGCCGCACTTCAGCAGAATGACTAGCATTCGGCTTGGCCTTCTAATCTCCCTGATGAAGGGGAGTGATATTCGTTTGAAACAGTTCTCCTCGAGGGCTTTTCTAACTTGCGCTTTTAATAATCAGAAGGAAGGTTCTGTGTAAACACTGCGTGGCCACCTACTAAACATTATGCCCAGTTTAGCCTTTGGTAATGCACTGAAAGCGGACTGCTGTAAGAAATTCTTACTAGCGTTTCCTTCAGACAGAAACCCTGTCTTTGACACCGCTGTCAACCTTCTGCTAACATTTCTGTTGTCTTCTGTGTGGTGAGCGCTTGCACCGCCTTTGGGCTAGCTGCGCTTTCTCTTCTTGGTGGGCTCCTTTTGCTAAATAAGTGATCGTACACACCTGCCCAAGAGGCAGCACAACAAAATGTACAACAATAGGCATCTCAAACCTTCCCTTCCCTGTCTTTAGCACGTAACTAGCTACACCTTTCATAGTCTGATAAGTTGAGGTGACACTCTGAAGCATCAGGCATAGATATTTCAGTACTATTTTAAACAGGTTGAACACAACAAAGACCCCCTCCCCCCCTGGAAGGTATTTATTGCTGTTGTTTTCAATAATACTCATTTTCCAGTTCAATACCACCCTCGAGTAGCGGCCACTAACTTCCAGCTTAAGACAGTGAGCCTAAGACACGGGTGGGGAAGGAACATGGGCAGACTCGTCTCAAACCACATTTCAGTCAATGGCATTGTCTTTTTCCAAGAGACATTGTTCGGTACAATGTAAACAAACAAGCACACAAACAGACGCAAAGTCTTAAGCACAAAGTCTTAAACGTGTCCGCTCTGTGCTTTCCAGCTGCTTATCCTAGGGCATACATGGCTTGGCTTCGCTGAACTATTTACCTCTATATCATGAGAAGCACAGTGCACCTAACTATGTACATGCTTGGGTAACATAAAAATTGCCTGGGACAGAGATTAGCAAGTACTATCTGACATCGATATTCTCTGCAGGTTTAGCATGTGAGTGTTGTGTTAAATAATGAAGCAAAAGTTGTTCTCGGTGCTGTGGATTTCTGAGTCTCGGGCGTCTCAAAGGATTCCCAAGATGAAAAGAGAATGTTGACAGTAAGTCTGACCTTAACGTGCCAAACTTTCTTTTCCTCCAGTTGAACAGGTAATTAAGCCCAAGAAAAACAAGACAGAAGAGGCCAAGACTTCAGACAAGCCCAAAAGAAAGAAAAAGGGAGGCAAAAGTGGAAAGGGCAGAAGAAACAAAAAGAAGAAAAAGAACCCGTGTGATGCCGAGTTCCAGAATTTTTGCATCCATGGTGAATGCAGATACATGGAGAACATAAAGACTGTGACCTGCAAGTAGGTTCAGAGCCACGTGAAATTCCCTCTCCCCCACCAGGCCTGAAACCCCCAGAGAAAACTGTTGACTTTTCCTGTGTGTAAACCAAGGACCGGAAACTTCATTAAAAGATTAGGTGGGAAGTAGGTAGGCTTCTTGGGCCAACAAGTGTGTCTGTGTACCCAACTAAAATGTAAGCACTTAAAAATAGGAAAAAAAAAAAATCTTCATTTGCAGGCTGTAAAAAGTAGGGCAAAGAGGCTGTAGTTTCTGACTAGTGGCATAAACCATTGTTTTATTAAGTATATAATATATATATATAGTATGTATTTATTTTAAGCCTCTTTTGCAAAAAAATTTAACTAAATCCTTAAGGTAGTTATTGCAGAGTCTTTCATGCTGTCCTTCATCCCCTAACACTGAATTAAATGAGAGTGGAATGTATTAGCAGCAAAACTAGGCATTGAAGCCATGTCGTCAGTGGGTCAAAGGAAGCACAAGGAATGACTCACTGTGTCTTCTTGGCCTATCACACTCACCCTCAAACTGATCACACTTGCTCTTAAAAACCCTTAGCTAGAATGCATTTCATGTCACGTGATTTTGCGGTATAGATGAAGGCGTGGCCCTTCGAGGTTACATTAGGTGCCTCTCATTAAGTAGTAGACCTGGAACATGCTGAACCTCTTCAATAATTGTATTTATGAAATGCGATGTCACAGCTGTCATCAAGACTACTTTGGTGAGCGGTGTGGAGAGAAATACATGAAGACTCACAGCGGGAACGACAGCGACCTATCCAAGATCGCATTAGTGGTCATAACCGTCTTTGTCTCCGTCATAATCCTCGCAGTTATTGGCATCGTTGTCACCATCCAGTAAGTACAGCACCACTCAAGAGTTAACTCTTGGCAGCATTTCTGCCAGGCTCTACTGTCATATTCTACGTGAGTTATTTTATAGCATGTGACCCTTGAGCAGAGTATAATTAAACTTTGCATTACTTTGCCTACCATTGAAATGACATATAAAACCATTTTTTCAAAGCTAGAATTTTTTATCTTAAAAATTGATATTTTTATTACATATTATACTTTTAGTGATGGTTATTTCTTAATCTCAAAACATGCTAGTATTGTCTGTGACGACTTTTAACGTAAGCATAAAGCTTCTCAGAAACTAATTAGGGTCACATAAGTAATTAGGGTCACATTAGGCTCATAGCCCAAACGCACTTCTCCAGCATTAAAAACATAGTTCTAGAGGGCTTCAGAGCAGCAGTCGGGGAAAGTTAGGTCCCTTCTCACAGCACAATGCTAAGCTCTGAGCTTGTAATTTCTTGGCATGCGCTCATTGGTTTGTAGCTTA
This sequence comes from Alexandromys fortis, assembly GCF_014885135.2. Classification (NCBI taxonomy): domain Eukaryota; kingdom Metazoa; phylum Chordata; class Mammalia; order Rodentia; family Cricetidae; genus Alexandromys; species Alexandromys fortis. The sequence continues at coordinate 42,905,196 of NW_026067949.1, forward strand.
GACCTGTTTCTGTCCTTATTGGGTATTATAGTGTGGGAATGCATTAAGTAACAAAGCGAAACATTTCCTCCTGATGCCATGGTGTGGGCAGCAAGGACAAACTTTGTGACTGTGGTCCTCCCACAGCATCTTCCCTGGGCAACACGCCTCGCTTCAGGACCAAAGAATGTCCCCACTAGCCTGTTCTGACGGGTACATCAGCTTGGTATTGTCCCCCAGACAAAAGTCTCTGGGTAGGGGAAGCTGGAGGAGGGCCCGCGAGGCTCTGGAATGACTCACCGCTGCTGGGGCTTGGGAAAAGCAGTGGGTTCATTATTCTAATTTTAGGTCTTGGTAAATTACTCTAACAACTGGATTGTGTACACAATCCATCACTGCCGTTCTTCAGGATATGGGACTTATCTCCTGCCATTGTTTATTATTATATCAAATTCAGATCAGATAGAGATCAAATAACAGGTAAAAGCTATTTTATGAAGCACATGGAGTTTGATGTGCAGTTTAGATTTGTTTTGCACACCTGGAATGTCTTCTAGTGCCTCAAGCCAGGTATGCAAATGCATTTAGGAGTGAAACCCCAGCGAATCACTAATATTTGTCATGGAGAAATAGAAAATAAGATGTCAGCTAAAGATGTTTCCCAGTGGTTCAGCTTGCAGTTGTTCATCCTTCAGTGCCTGCTAACCCTCTGGCAGGATGGAGAATGACCATTGTTCTATGTTGGCTCTCTGTTTTCTTTGTGGCTGTGATGGGGCTAGAGCTCAGGACCTCACACATGTGGGCCAAGTACTCAGAGACTGACAGGTTCTACTTCTTTGCCACAAGATCCGTGTTTCCCCAAGCTCTCCTTGAATTTGTGATCTTCCCGTCGTGGTTTCTGGAGTAGCTGGGATAGTAGGCCTGTGCCATCAGCCTGGCTCTATTCTATCACTGTTAAGAAGTGATTTTTTTTCTCTTTTCTCTCAAATTCTTATTATATTTGAAACAAACAATACTAATCTTAAGCCATGTCTACTGAGCATTTTTTCCCAATAAATGAAGGGAATAATTTTTCTTAAACATAACAAAGTTCTTTTGGATTTAAAGGCAATGTTTGGTGGGATGACCCGGGAACCACTGAAAGTAGTGGACAACATCCCCACCCCCAATTTTAAGCTGTGGGCTTTTAAAAATAGAATGCAGTAATAAATAAAATTAGAAGGAAACATTTATATTTGGAAATAAAACACATATTGTTTTGTAAACATTCAAAAATTCTAGCAATTTAAACTCACTTAATAGAACCTTAAATTCATTCCTATATATTCATTTATGTTCATGGGGTCCTTCTATTGTACACCAATCACCCCCCAATGCTTAATCCTTCAGGAGTAACCACAAAAGACATGGCTATGTTCTACTGTGTGAAAGTTTTCATTGTGAATACACACTTACACTTTGGTGTTTTAGACATGTGTTTATATAGTGACACCCCGAGTGTCCCTCTGAAAAAGAATATTGGACCAGATACCGAGTCGTGTTAGGTTTCGGTTTAGTGATTGTCTGTAAGAGTCACAGGAAGGAAGTCCCCATCATGAAAATCCCTATTGTATAGGTTGGTAGGATGTGCTAACAGTGGGGTTCTGTCTTCTCCAAAGGCTTCGAAAACGATACTTCAAGGAATATGAAGGAGAAGCTGAGGAGCGGAAGAAGCTTCGACAGGAAATGGGAAATGTGCACGTCATAGCCTAGCTGAAGACAGTCCAGGTTTGGCCATTAGAATTCACCTGCCCGTTAGATGATCACAGCACTTATCTCAAGACAGAGGAGGAATCTGTTCTTAACCATGAGTCCACACGAACACTGTTAGGCTTTCAGGAAGACTGACTTCAGCCTTGTGAAGACTAAGTGTTTAATCATTGCTCAAAGGAATGTAGATATGGGGAACTCCAGTCCTGTTCTTAAAGAACATAATGCTTAATAGATGGAGAAAAGCTGTAAAGGATCAGAGCACTGAGGACTGTGAGACAGAAAAGAAGAAAGGAAGGAAGGAAGGAAGGAAGGAAGGAAGGAAGGAAGGAAGGAAGGAAGGAAGGAAGGAACTGCTAGGAAATGTCCTGCACCCAAAATGACCTTCTGAGTTGGGAAGAACCTATGAAATCAGGAGAGCAATTATGAAGAAAGATTGGCAATACTGAGAGATTAATGGGTCATTTTAGGAACATAGAATTGGCCTCATTCCGCTGATTGTTGGGTGAGATAAGGGAGTAATGACAGGGTGGGCTCACACCAGGGAGGACCAAGAGGAGCTTATCCCATGAGAGGAGATCCTTCTGGAGACAAGAATTTGAAGGTTCCTTTAAGGAAAGGGAGGGGCACACATTTGAGAGGGGTTTGGTAAAAATCTAGAATTTGATTTTCAAGCAGGGAGAGCTAAGTACGCTTAGTAAAGAGCTAATGAAGATGTCAGAGAGGAGGGAGGCAGAGAACTCGGATCCTCAGACACTAGGAGAGATAACACTCTGCCCCAACCCACTTTTTCTGCCTTCGGTGAAGTCGTTACTTGAGATGATTTGTAAATACGATGTTCCTATATGCTCCTTAAGTCTACTGAATCATAAGTACTTTTTGTTTTGTTTTTTTGTTTTGTTTTGTTTTGTTTTTGAGACAGGGTTTCTCTGTGTAACAACCCTAGCTGTCCTGGAACTAGCTTTTGTAGACCAGACTGGCCTCGAACTCACAGAGATCTACCTACCTCTGCCTCCTGAGTGCTGGGATTAAAGGTGTGAACCACCACCGCCTGGCCATAAATTCTATTTTTAATGAATATTCTAGATGATCATAACTCATGAAATGACTAACTGTTCATGCCAATGTTATACTCAGTATTCATTGCCCCTTCGAGAAATCTTTCACTTATGTGCTTAAATTACAACTCGATGCATATAGAAGTGTGGAATAGGACATTAACATGCTGTACTGGCATGTGGTGGCTGCCTATTAACTGGTAGCTACTGTTATTATAGCCCTGGTACCAATTATCCTAAATTAACTGTCTATCATAAACACTGAGACACTTAATCTTAGTTTTTAATTATGTCTAACAGTGTATATTCGGTTTGGAAAACTGTTTTTCTTAACTCCAGTTGCCTCTTTTATTAAGCAAGGTTTTAAATGGCGTGAACACTTGCAGTTTCCACATAGTCATACACTTTAAGAAGAAATGAAATATGAAGTCCCCAACCAAAGTGGCAGTTTTCTATGAGAACATCCAACATGTCTCCTAGGACATCCCAGAAAAGCGAAACTGACAGAAATTCTGATTCTTAGAAATTGTCTTGAAGCTGCATTGGACTGGAGCTTATCTTTGATATGTTTCTTTCCTCACAGGGTAAGAGTCACGTCACTGCCAAGTCACAAGCACAGATCGGTCCTCTTTTTGATGAAGGAAGTGAGCCTCCCGATGGTTTCAGTCTTTCAATCACCGCTCTTCATGAGAGTCTTATTTCTGTACATAAACAGCTGTGTGGAGATGAAGTATTTTTTCATGTTGTAAATAATTTATTTAATATTTAAGTGTTATTTATTTTATAGCTCATTAAACTTTTTTAAACAAACAGATTGAGAGTTTGAATATTAGTTTTGAAGTCATGATTCTCCAGCTTATAGATATGGGTGCCTCACCTGGCTTCAAAGAGTACTCTAAAGGAGAAAACTCTAGTCCCCTCATTTACAAACACTAGCAGTTGTGATAATAGTGATTCCAAACTGACCTTTCCTATTCCATGTAGGACTTACATGAAATTATATAAACACCTGAAACACACATGAACACACACATATGCACATATACACATGCACACATGTGTGCACACATATTTCCGTGTTCACGCTCCCTGTTCATTGCTGTGATCAGCATAGACAAAGAGACAGGAATGCCTGGAAAATTACAAAAGTCACTTTTCAAGAGAACCAGCAAACATTTGCAGAAGAGACTTCCTTTCCTAACACAGTATATATTCATAGAAATCCAACACCATCTCTTCCCTCCACTTGCTAGGGTTCTCATAGTTTGTGTGCTTGTTTGGATGGTGCTGTTTTATGATCATTAAAGCTAAGGGGCCATAAACAATGTAGTGCCTGGCTGGTAGTTATATGCATATAAAATGAAGGAACCTCCATAATGGGGTGGCAGTTTGAGAATGGAATGATCATCATTTAGCAGTAATCATATTGACTGTCATGAACAGAAGTGCCGTAAGCATCAATAGTTCATCCAGCTCTGACGTACCAGCAAATCATTGCCCATTGATCACAACACCATTGGTTCCTAGCCTCAGCTACACATGTCACTTAAAGAAGTTGAAAGTCTCTGAGCACTCAGATAACCCCTCCCACTCCATGCTGCTGACTTGAGTGGGCTGGAGGGAATTATGTCATCTGTATTTATAAAAGATTCGTAAATGTTTATTATATATCGCCAATGTTGACTCTTTGATTTACTTCTGTTGATCATCTTTAGCATACATCTCTCTTGGTCTTATTCACCCAATATGCACTCCAGCTGGATGCAGTGCAATGCCAGGGATGCAGGACAGCCAAGTAATGGCTTGGACACATTTCCCACCTCACTGGTGAGAGCGGTGTGTCTTTTCAATGCAGTTTCAGAAGCAACCAGCTGAGACATGCCCCAGGAATCCATGCTCCCAGCCAGCCCATCTTGGAGGAGTCAGGCGAGTCCTTCCTCCAGAGATACTACCTGATACTGTCCTTGAAGAATGAATAGGTAGGAAGCTATGCTTCAGGCATCACCTACTACAACAACAAAGAAATGACAGCCACCAAAGAGTATGCTCTGGCAAAGAATATAGTTCACTGTTGAAACTGGAGTCAAGAGAGGTCTAGAAACGGTGAGGGAGGTGAAGGCAGAGTCACACAGGACTTTTAACTTAAGCTAAGATGTGGAACACAACTGGACAGAAATCAGGGTGATTTACAATCCAGATAGGGCATGAAAGCACTGTCTTGGTGAGAGACTTATCCAAACCCAGAGGTCAAATGACCAGCCTGGAAAGCGGTGAAAATATTCTATGTGAAAAATTAATGTCTACACCTGGGAAGAAGAGAAACTTGACATGGATTTCAAGCTTTGTTTATTTAGATTGAACATAAAAACAAGGCTATTCATTATAAAAAAAAAAATATGAAAGCAATGAGGTAGTAAGGGAAACAAGAACTGATCCTGAAATGATACCCCAAGTTTTTGGATGTAGCGGTCAGGTGACTAGGGACTCTATGAGTTAAAAAGTAGAAAATCCCTTGGAATGGCTTACTAAGTTTTTCAGAATACAAGCAAGAATTCCATGAACCCTTGGCAGAAGAACATGTCTCCCTTTCTACAGTCTCCTGTAGTCAAGGTGTTTGTTGAGCAGGGAAGATTCTATCAGATCATGTGGCATGTTGTTAGTGCCCTCACTCATATATAAGATATCTAAGTAGCCTGTTTATAGCTTGAAAACCTAAATAAGATGATTTTTTGTTGGATCTACTTGTGTTACCTCTATAAAAATTCCCTGTTGTTTCCCTTCCCCATCATCTCTTAAAAGATGACTGATCTCTTGTTTATGATGTGCACACACTACTTGGCAAACACAGAAGAAGACGTGTCAGTTAGATAAATCTGGGAGATACACAGTTAATGCTGGATGTTCCACTTTAGCCAAAACAGTGACTCCACTCTCTGAGAAGGCTGCCATTCAATTAACTGGATAACAGCTACGTGCATGTTTTGCCCAAGATAAAAATAGTTTGGATTAGATTAGAATATTATTCCTTCTTGGAGTGAAATTTTACTAATTCTAGGATTCAATACTTAATTCAATCCATTACTTCAGTGCATAGGCTCAGAGCTAAGTCTATGGCTAAATGTAGTTTCAGATAAATAAGAAACAAATTCCTACAGTGATTGCTGTCTTATCCCTGAGTGTCTCCAGCACTGAGGCACCATGGGAGTTAAGTACGATATCAACTAGGTTCTCTGCTTTCTTCACATCTAGTAAGTTCCCTAATTTCATATGGTGTGTGTGTGCGCGTGCGTGTGTGCGTGCACGTGTGTGTGTGTGTGTACTGCAGTTCAAAAATCATGAGTTTTTGTTGAGCTTACTTTACTTGCATGAAGCCCTCCTCCTGGACAGTATGTCTACCTTCGACTCTCTTACTTGCCCCCAGGGAGGTAAGCTTTCCCTACTATATAATATCCAAAAACTTCCAGTTAAGTTCTAATTTTTGTAGCTCTTTAATTAATATTTCTCCTGCCAGTGATCTCAAAGATTAAATCCTGAGGGCAGGTACTGAATCTCTCCCACTCCTCAATGAATATGCCTTAATTGACAAATTAAAAGGTGAGGAATATCACATCACTACCTTGTAAAATTCTCATTATTACAGAAAGCATTTTGCCCCCAGGAGAACTGTATGGAGGCTAAATTGATAATGTCTACACTGCTCAATAAAAAAATCATTTTGTGGATTGTGGACTAACAATAATTTCCCAGTGGAACTAAGGGTTTGTAAAATTATACACAATTTCCAATCAGTTTTCATGGGTCTTAGGCTGCTATTCAATCCAGGGGAAGTCTCTGGGATCTGCAATGGTCTTTGCCACTAGGAATGACTGTTTCTTTCATTTGTTCAACTAGTATATCTTTTGTTAGCATAAAATACCCTTGTGCCACATGAAATACATTGTGCCTGTTGAGTTCACTTGCAAGAATAATGTGTCTGTGCCTTAAGAGCTGCAACTCATTAAAGACAATCAGAGGAGATGAATTAGTCTAACAAAAGACGGTCAGCATCTTACCTGTGATTTCATTACCAGCAAGTATACGATTTCATATAAAATAGACCAGAGTGGGATTTTCTTATTACAGTCAAGAAAAGTGTTTATGTGCAAAACCTATTATACTTTAAAGGCTGGGAGAAAGTTAACATATTTCCTAAGCATCTTAACACCAGAACCATAACCTACTGAAGAATTTAAACTTTGTAGCAACCAATAGTTGCTTCTGTAAGATTAAGAAAAATGAGGGGAGGAGGGCTGGGGAGATGACTCAGTGGGTGTAGTGTTTACTGTGTGAGCAAGAAGACCTGAGTTTGCATTCCTAGCAATCACCAAACATCTGGACAGGCAGCATACATCTGTAACCCCAGCGTGGAGGACAAAGACGGGCAGGTCCCTGGAGCTTGATAACCAGACAGTTTAAGCTAATCAATGAGATTCAGATTCAGTGCGAAACCCTGTCAAATATCAGATAGGAGACCAATGTCACCGTCTGGCCTCTATGTGGATGTGTGGAAGCATGTACCACATGAATAAGCATATCCCCTACACACGAACATACATACCACAGGGATAGCCATTGTCACTACTATAATTTAGAAAGAAAATGAACATAAGACATGTAAGATTTTGCAGAAAAGAAACAGGCCTGACAGAATTAACAGACCAATTTAATGCCATCGTAGAATCTCATGACATTTCCAGATCCAAAATTTCTAATTTCTCCACAATGATGAATTACCTCAATAAGAAAACAAAAGCACAATAGCATTAAAACATTTCAGTGAACTTATAAGACATTGTGTATTAACAATAAACAAAAATGTTATTAAAAATATTTTAAGCCTGGAGCAACAGCTTAGCAGTTAAGAGAACTTGCTGCTTTTCCAGAGGAGCTGGTTCAATTTCCAGCACCCACAGGGCAACTTACTACTGTCTGTGACTCTAGTCTTAGGGGATCCCTGCCCTCTCTGGGTTTTTGTGGGCATTGGATAGATACACAAATAGTTCACAGACAAGCATGCAAGCAAAACACTCACACACAAAGAAAACTTAATAAATTATTAAGGAAATATTTTAGAAACCTATTAAAGGGAAACAGAAAATGTCAGTCATGGACAGACATTATTTTGAACAAACTTTTATGCTGTAAAGAGGTAAACTATCTCTCATAAGTGATCTTTAAATTTAATAAAATATTAATAAAATTGCAAGTGGATTTTTTTTTAGAACCTTGTCTTAATTAGGGTTTCTATTGCTGCAACAAAACACCATTACCAAAAAGTAAGGAGGGGAGGAAAGAACTTATTTGGCTTACATTTCTGTATTGTTGTTCATCCTCAAAGGAAGTCAGAAATAGCACTCAAATAGGGTGGGAACCTGGAGGCAAGAGCTGATGGAGAGGCCTCGGCGGGGTGCTGCTTTCTCACTTGTTCCCCATGGCTTGCACAGCCTGCTGTTTTATAGAACCCAGGACCACTGGTCCAGGGATGACATAAGCCACTATGGGCTTGACCCTCCTCCATCAATCACTAATTAACAAAATGTCTTACACGTGGATCTTCTGGAGGCATTGTCTCAATTGAGGCTCCATCCTTTTAAATAACTCTAGTTTGTGTGTCAACTGGACATGAGATCAGTCAGCACAAATCTTAAACATAATTTTAAAATTTGCATGTGAAAATAATATACACAAATGCTGGTGTTCTTAGGAACAAATCAAGAAGGATCCTTGACTCCCCGTGTCTTTAAACATTACTGGGTGTCAGTTGTTCTGGAGCTGCCACTGTGGTAGGAACTTGGCCAGCTGCTGAAGGAATGGAGCAGAGTAGCCTCTGTGTGAAGAAGCAGAACACAGATAACTCAGAGGCAATAATCACAAGATAAAACAAGTCCTAGGGGAGCATAGAGAAGAAACAGCTGCTCAGCCAATGCTGGAGAGAAAAGTCTTACAAAGAGGGTTAAGTGAAAGCAGGTGACTATGGCCCAGGATGGCCCCAAATGGGTTCCACAAAAAGAAAGCTCCAAATGGGAAACCATAAAGTAAAATGCAAAATAATGTAAGGGGGTGTCAAGGTGTGAATTGGTAGTGGGAAGAAATTAAAATCAAACCCTCTCATCTAAAAGGCTTAAAGGGGAAATTCCACTGCTTTAAAACTTATATAAAAATCAGTAAGTTCGATTAAAAGAAGCATTGAACAGTTAATATAAGGAAAGAAGAGTTATGTATACAATTAAAAAATGATAGTGATGTTTACGGGATGACTAAAAAGATCAACAATAAAATATATGATCTCTAATTTAAGGGTGAAAGGCTATAAAGAAGAGAGTCTGAGAATTGATAGGAATGTGGATGGGTCTGTGTCGCTTTACTGAGGATTAGAAATGGTGACACCCTCCTCCAGATGACTCTAGTCCCAAGCTAGCGAACACAGAGCATGGGTGGGATTTTTGTTTCCACTCACATTCTTGCCTGGGTATTCCTTTGTGAATACACCTCACACATCTGCACAAGATGTCTTTGCATACACAGATGCTCAAACTTTTGAGAATCAGAAAGACAAGTCAGAAATATAGAACAATAACAAGACGTCACTTTATAGCCATTAGAGATAAGAGAAAAAGAGGAGAAGGACAAAGAAGATGAAGGTGGCAGCAAAACATTGGCAGAGATTGTGATTGTAAGAACCCTTCAATGCTGCTGTTGGGCTAAGCCAGGAATTACCATCACTGGATCTTCTTGTTCATCTTTCTTATGGAAGTAAAACTCTCTCTCTCTCTCTCTCTCTCTCTCTCTCTCTCTCTCTCTCTCTCTCTCTCTCTCTCTATCTCTCTTGCCTCATTAATTGTCTAATTGAAGAGAGGTAGCTGAACCTGGCTAGGAGCACAGGTTGTGGCCTCCAACTTCAGCTCAGTCACAAATATACTGTATTTTTCAGAATGAATATTCCATGGAGGTATGAGGGCTGGAAATGAGGCCACTATGAGGATGTTCATTGCAGCAATGTTCATGTGACTGGGGTTCAAATCCAATCTGTGCATCCATCCCTGGGTAATTCAAAAGCAAAGCATATGGGTACATTGGAAAGTATTGTACTGTAGTAGAAGACTGTTCTTTCATTTTCTGACCCAGACCCAAATAGTCACACAGAAACTGTATTAATTATAACACTGCTTGGCCAATAGCTTAGGCATATTTCTAACTAACTCTTACATCTCAAATTAACTCATTTCTATTAATCTATGTATCACCACAAGGCCATGGCCTACAAGTATGGTTCTGCCTGGCAGCTGACGTCTTCCTCCTTCAGCAGCTACATGGTGTCTCTTTGACTCCGCCTACTCTCTCTCTATATCTCTTCCAACCTAGCTGTATTCTGCCCTGTGATAGGCCCAAACAGCTTTATTTATTAACCAATAAGAGCAACACATATACAGAAGGACATCCACATCACTACACAACTGTTAGAAGCAAAGAATGTATGTTCATGGCAATAGGAGGTGGCTTATTTTTTAGATTAACATTTAAAAAAATGGTGCTGAACCAAGTAGGTCAGAAATAAGCCAATATAGTTCATATTTACTTATCCTAACTAAATAAGCATTACAGCTTTACACTGGAATACAATACTTCAGCTGTCTGATCGTAAAGAAAAGGCATTAGGAACAGAGAAGTAAAGGGAAAGTTAAGAAAAACAGCTAAATAAGGTAGCAATGTCAGCAGTGTGTTATGAACTGAGACAATGTCAGTTCACCCCTTTGCACCCACCTTCATAGATAAACTAGGTAGCTGACTTCAATGAGATGGTACCGTTTAATAATAGTTGAGCCTGGGGTCAAAGGGACAATCACAGTATGGGGCTATGGGTAAAATGCTGGTGTGAAAAGAAGCTTGACCCATTTGGAATACATGATGAGGTTGGGGTAAGGAAAAGAAGACAAGGCAAGACTTTGCAAGGGACTTGAAAATGTTTAGAATTTTGGATTAGGGTAACGGAAAAGAACAGATTGATATAAGAGAAGAATGTTTCAAGGTGTAATTAACATACCATGATGCCCTGGGAAAAAATGAGAAGGACAGGAATGAACCAAAGGGACCAGTTGATGAGGCCACTTTTTCAGCAGGTAAAGAGATGACCGAAGTAGCTGGAATTAGGGTGGTGGCAGTGGCAATGGAGAGAAATAGGAAGTACCACAAGAATGAGAAGGGCCTGATCAAAGTCAGGGAATTTGGGAAAATCAATAACTCTAGTTGGGTGTTTCAAAATGTTCAAATACATCATTAAAGCATAATTATTTTATTATTCTAGAGAAAATGAAATCTTTCCACTCTTCCAATCTTTTATAGGTTGACTTTTGTTTTATTAAATAAGAAATATTTGAGAGTGTCTAACAGTAGACATTACTAACCTGAATTTCTGAATTTTCAGTCGGGAAAATCACTTGAACTACAAGCATGACTCAATCTGTTTCATAAGAGAGTGAGCAGCAGGGACAGCATCTGTAAGATGTGGAGACATCAGACTAAATAACCCTTATCATCTCTTCCGAAGTTGAGCCAGTATTCACTCAATAAAATCAGTGGGCAGTGCCAGCTGTGATGGCACACATCTGTGTTCCCACCACTGGAGAAGGTCAGGCCCCCAGGAGGATCCTAGCTGTGATGGCACCCATCTGTGGTCCCAACACTGGAGAAGGTCAGTCCCCTAGGAGGAGCCTAGGTGGCAGACAAGCCTAGCCAACTTAGTGAGACCCTGTCAAAAAAAATAAAAAAATAAAAAAAACAACAAAACCAACAACAAAAAAAAACCCACCTCAATTGTTGCTAAAACAAGGGAGTAAAACACGAAGGCATGGTTCCTATGGTAAATGCTTACAGCTGTGGTGGGTGGGATCAGCTTCCAGTTATCTTCCTAAAGCACTCCATCTTGAATTACCTTCTATCAAGTAACTTCAATTATTCTTATACAAGCTCATGTTTGTGTCAGCTTTCCAATGCTACCAAAAAATTCCCCGGTAAGTGTTAGTCCTTATCAAATGTTCTCTCTTACTGTGTATCTGGGGCAAGGCAGCACCTCATAGTGATGAGTAGGAGAGGACACCCTGTGATACCTGTAAGGATGCTGAGAGGGATGCCAAAAGCTCAGATTCTCTCTAGTCTTCCCTATGGCGTGATGCAATGACCTAAGACTTCACCCAAGGCCTCACCTTTGAAGATGCCACAACTCCCCAGTAGAGCCATGGATTAGAGATCAAGCCTTTAACACACAGGCCTTTGGGAGACATCCAAATGACAGCAACAGTAAATGCTGAAATTTAGGGAGAAAGAAAATAAAAGTCAAGGCCAGTTCCACCAAATAAACATATCACTTATATTTTGATGTATATTACTTCAAATACTTTATCAACATATATCTGTTTTGAAATAATTATTACCCTGACTACTTCATTGAACAACTATATTGCATATATGTATATATGATTTCCATGTTATTAAATACTACTCCAAAATACAACTTTTAATACTGTAGTGTATCTCATTAATTATCTAAATCTAGATAATTTTGCAAGAAAGTTATGGGATGTAGTGTGAATACGATTTTCTAAATAGTACTTGTGATATATACATATATAATAAAGTGTTATGGCTAGGACAGTGAAGTTTGCTTTGGTAAAGAACAGCTAACGTTGAGTGTCAAATGAGCTGTAATCAACATCTGTGTATAAATCCATTTATTCCTTACAACTCTGTTAAATAGTAACTGTCATGCATGAAGCTTCTGAGGCCCAGGTCTTGCAGTGCTGCTGAGGGACACAGTGGCAGACTCAGGATTGCAAGTCTGGAGTCAAACTCCTTCTCTGTCCTCTGGAGCACCACAGGACTGCTCTCTGAGGCATGAGACCAAGATCTCAGGGGATAAAGGACAGACACAAGAAACCTTCGCTTATGGTTAGTGCAAAGGCTATATTTTCAGGTTTACTGGATATACTTCCAAGGGTTCATGGGAAAACACGTGGCAAGAGGCATTCATCGCACTTCCTGTTAGCAAGGAAGGCTGACTCTACAAGGGTATTTCCAAAACAGCAAGTGACTGACCCTTCATAATGGAGTATTTCTATTTTCTCCCTTCCCCTTGTGATAGAACTAATGTTTGTGGCTTCCTTAGTGTTTTACATTGCAGCCTTTCACCCCACTGTGATGTTGCTAGGAGGTAAGGCCCTTAGCGGGTACTGGTGAAGTTTTAGGTGGGGTTAGATGAACTCATGAGAATGGAGTTTTTATGTCGGGACTTCTTGTAAGAAGAGGGAAAGAGCACACATTCTTCTCTGTCAGCTGCAGACACAAGGACAAGGTGGGTGCTTGCTGTCTAGGGAGAAGGCTGGCGAAAGACCTCCGGAGCGCGGAGACTCTCACTCAAGTCTCAGGATAGCACGACCCCCCAGGAACTCACTAGAGACTGTCCTTGCTGCAGTCACACAAGGTTTATTGACAGGACAGGAGCCAGTGCACCAGGGTTGAAACTCATTTCCCATGCAGGGGTAGAGAGTTTGACCCCGAGTAGATGGAAGAAGGGGTATTTAAGGGAAGAAACCACAACCCAATAATCCAAAAGGGGTAGGGAGGACATCATTGGAAAATTCTGAAAATACCAGTGATAATCATAAGGGGGTAACTCCCTATTTCTCAAGATTATTCTCAAGATTATAATCTAACTTTATCTTCAGCTAGTTCCTGAAACAGAGTCACTGAACCGGCTAACCTAGATTTTTGGCTCTTCTCTTCCTGCTAGATTTTTGGCTCTATTTTTTTCTGCTAGAGGGTTCTGGATTTATCCAGGTTTTTCACTGGCACAAAGACTTAAACATTCCAGCATCAGGATCTTGGAGTGCTTAGCTGCCCCAGCTGTGAAAAAAAGAACCCCTGATTGAGATACACAGGAATAGAGTGAGAGCTGTCCAAATCCACACCACTTTCTCTGAAGTAATATGCATGGCTTCCCTACTCTATAGTAGACACGGGTGCCTATTCACTGGAGCATCATGGTCAGGATCTGTGGTCACTGACCAGGAAAGATGAGGCTCCCTGGTCCTGCCACATCCCAGCTCTCTTCATTCTTGGGTACCAGATGAAAGGCTGAAGGTCAGCTTCTCAGTAAACATGAAGGACAGTGGATCATGCATGTCCATGTTTGCTTTGGCCTCTCTCCAGGAACTCAGAAGGCAGAGGCAAAAACCCTGAGATGAGGCAGTTCAGATTCCACTACCAGTTCAGTCCGGTTTCCTAGACTTTACCAGTAACTCCTTGGAAACAATTTCTCATTCTTATTTGGTGGCATTTTCTCATTATTCCATGGTTAGGAACTGAAGATAGGAAAGATCATGGAACCATAGTTGGCAACCGGCACACTTCCCAGGGGAGGAATAGTTGCAGGGGGAAGGCAAGGTCTCCAGCAAGATATTGCAGGGAAAAGAACTGCTTGAACTTGCTCAGGGAGGGCAGGCTGATTAGTTAGATTGCCTAGCACTGGTAACAAAAGCTCATGGGGGTGGAAGTGCAGATAGAGAGGGAAGCTTCCTATTCAAATGCAGACATTGCCCATGGCATAGAGGCACATCCAGCATTTACTGGGTAACAAAATACTGGGGTGGAGCTAGAGGGTTGGACAAAAATGATGGCAGTAGGAATCTGGGCAAGGCCATTTCTCTATGGAAGGGGTGGAATAGACTGGGCAGAAGTAGGGGCAAATGTGTTGACTCCAAAGGGTAGTTGAAGAAAACCTGACCACTTGAACCAAACAGAAGCTGTAATCTAGCTACAGTGTTTGTTACTCAACCTGTGGTTGTGACACCTGAGAGTTTGTTAGGAACACAGAATCTCAGGCTCCACCCAAGGCCTCCTCAGTCTGAAGCCGCATTTCACCAAGATCTCGAGCCCACTTGTTATCTGAGAAACACTGCCTGGGTGGATGGGTGAGGCAGGGGCAAAGGAAGCTCCTACAAAGAACTATGAAATTTGCTCAGCATCTTGCAATTACGCTGATGTCAAAAGCATCAACTTGTCTCTCCATACAGGTAGATGCTAGCTTGGTGGACTCTAGGAAGATGTATGACTTAAGTGAGAATTGACAAGCATGTTCCTTGGTAAAGCACATGTTTGTTTATTTCTCTGTAAAATTCTTGAAATCCATGACCATTTGCACAACTCAGTCTTTCATAACCCGACTATGCCGAGTGTGTCTCCTCAATGCCCAGGGTTATTTAGCTGCACACTGACACAATAAAGAAAGACCAAGAGTGGTGGCGTGTATTAGGAACTTACCATCTTTTTGCATGAAAGAATTCATCTATTATGTTGTTTAACATATTCTAGTTCATTTTCTCACAGGTGCAGCCTCTGTGTTTCCCCCTTTACACTAAACTTCAGTGTAAAACCCCGGACATGACACTTTCTGAGTGCTGAATGATTTCTGGATAGTCTTTGTCTTAGAAGATCTTGAACACATCCTTTCCTTGATTTAAGGTGGAAACAGATAATTCTGGGAGTACACGCTAAATTCACTGGACTTGCCCTCTTCTTTCCCTGTGGGTGAGGCTGCTCACCTCTGCACCCTCTTTCTCCCCTCTGGATCAGGTCCCCCCATTCTCTAATTCCCTTCCTTCCCTGTGGATGGAATTCGGCCAGTATGCACCTTCTTCCTTCCCTGTGCACAAGGTCCCCCACCTTTATTTCTTCTTCTATAGAACAGCAACTTCTACGCGGTAAGGAGGGCGTGCAATTCTTACATATAAACATATAGACAAGGTTTCCTGTTCCTCCTAGTTTCCTCTGTGTATTCAGGAAAGCCTGACTCTTAGAGTTCTACTATTACATGGCACTTGGTGACCCCTGGAAGTTCCTCGTTTAGATGAATCCTTTGTCAGAAAAGTTTAGCCTGGAGCAATGCTGCTGGGTCATTTTGAAAACTTAGCCCTGGCCTGTCTGTCCATGAAGTTTGGAGCTGGAACAGTGATACAGAATGAACACGAGAAATTATTTCTAGCCTGTTTATTTAGAGACCTTTCAAAATGTCTTATCCTGACTGTTACTTCAGTAAGTGGTCTCAAAGCATTCGAGGCCCCTTTGTGTCTTTCTAGGAAATGTCCTGGTGTTGTTTGCCAGCTCTGATGAAGTTTCTTCACACTTCCAGGAAAGGAATCAAAAACTCTTTTTTTTTTTTTCAATTTATTATCTTTTAATTTTTTAACAGCTATTCTCTGGATGGAGCCATGTCTGTGCATTCACATTTTCTGGCATTGATTTTTAACATTAATTATATGAATGATGGGAAACAGGTAAGCTTTTGCAAGATTCACTCTTTCTCCCGGGAGTTGGGGGAGGGGTGTTGGAAGCGCAGGTGGGGAGATGAATCTTTATGATTTTATTTATATAATTAAGACACCTCTAATGCTAGGCAACTTGGCAGCTTAGGATGGTACTTTACTTTGCCAACCAAAGTGTTCTGCAATTCTCCTTAAGCCGTTAACAGGTTTTTAAGACAGGGTGCTGTGCTGTCAGCTAAGCGGCTTCAGCTCCAGTCTCTGCTCACAGCCTGGGACCTTAGCTTTGCCAGGGAAGGTGTGGCCATAGGGGAGTGTACTAAGTTCACAAAGGTGGAATCATAGGATAGCCGGCCGGCATCAAAGGGCTGTGCGTTTGCACATGGGCACAGTGATGCAAGGCTGGCTCAGACAGAAGGTGTGTCACCTGTAAACCCAGTGAGAGTCATGAGACTGCAAAAAGAGAGAGAGAGAGAAAGAAAATTACAGGCAGAAAGCTCTGAGAGCTATGCTTTTTCTCCTGAGCATATTAGAACAGGAGATTCCGTCAGGGCTTGCCAATTCTAGGAGGCCTAGCCACGCTCCTTTTACCATCTCCTGAAGAGAACATATAATCCTGATTTGATGAGTTTTGTTGGTAAAATACAGAAGTATTTTTGGCAATAAATTTGAGATTAACATAATGAACTTTTAACATTAACGCAACAGCTAGGAAAAGAAAAAGAAACAATTAAAAGCCTTTTATAATGAAATAAAATAGAAAGCCCCATTTCAAATCCCTTTTGTATTAGAGCCGAGGTCATATAGACAAACTGCTTTTAAAGTTCCCTGTAAATCCTATCACATCCTGTAAGTTGATTCGCAGGAAGAATGAACAAGATGCTGATATAACCATGGTGGGAAGTCCCATAAGGTGGTGTAGCATGAGGTCTAATAGGTCTTAATAATAAAAGCCTGGAGCCAGATACTGGGGAAAATGCTGAGAGATCACAGAATTAAAGGAGCAAACCACAGCCACCTTTAGCAACACAACTTCCCAGCTGACTGAGCTCTTGTCTCATCCCGCCTTACACTTCCTCTCTCTGCCCAGCCATATGGCTTCCTGTCTGTCTCTACAGACCTCCAGACTCTATGGTTAGCTAGAGGCTGGCTCCACCCTCTGATCTTCAGGCAGGCTTTATTTGTACAAACAAGATATCACCACAGTGTGGTACTTGTCCAAGAAAGCAGAAAAGAATGTTTATTGTGGAGCTAACATATAAAAAACGTTTGATTCCCCTGGATTAGAAAAACTAGAAAGACGCAAAAAAAAATGCAAAAGGAAAATGAGCGTGCTCAAAGAGGACGGTAAAAGCTCCCAGACAGCAGTGAATCCGCCACGGGGAATTTGCAGCTGCGGTCCAAAGGAACAGCAGCTGGCTGGACCCGGTCTACAGAACTCTTATTTAGAAATTTGCTAGAGGGTTATCTACCAACATTTAAAAACTCAGAAATTATACATACAATGGAAGCATTTGGTTATTTTCTTTAAATAGAATATACAGATAACAGGAGATTTCATTTGCTCATGGTAACTGTCAGTCTGCGCCATGGTTAGGGAGCTTTTGCCTTAAAAAATTCAGTTCTATTGGGAGTGCTTCACGGTTTTTATTCTCTGGCTTTATTAGGGGCATTTGAGCTATGAATATTTATACACAAATGTCTTATTTAAAGTATTTACCTAAATAGTGAGTGTGACCGTTTTTTTTTTGTGAATTATACGTAGAAGAAAAAAAACCCCATATGTACAGCATTATTAAAGTGCACTCATCCAGACTGTCATGGTTTATGAATAAACTTGTTTTAAAAAAAACAGTAAGTAGAAATGAATAAGCAAGAAAAAAAATGAAGATCACTATTCCAATCAAAAGGATGTCCGATGTAAAAGCAAGTGAGTACTGGAAAATTCTGCAGAGGTTTAGTATACAAGATATGTAACCTATTGTGCATCTTTAGTTAACTAAATTTCCAGATGTGGTATTCATGGGCATGGAGAACTGATTGCAGTGTGATTAAGAAGGACTAAGGGTGTGGGGTACTCCCCTTGAGCTGTGGTCAGGGACGTCTGAGAGACTATTCAACCCCCACCCAATGATACAGGCAATTGCTACTGCCCCCAATTGGGTACTCCCCAGAGCTCAATGGTAAGACTCCATTGCAGAAGACACCACACACACTGGTTACAGGAACTGTAGGAATCAAGTTGCTACTGAGCAGGATGCTTCCTCCCTGCTGGTTAGCTTCCGTGGTGGTAGAAGGTGCTTTGCAGGCTGCTAGGCAGGGGAAGTCATATGCCCATAGATCAAATGGTGATGTGAATGTCCTGGGGTAACCAACTGATTTCTGATTGGAATTAAAACCTGTTCCACAGAAGGAAATGCATGCCTGCTACTGTAAATCTCATCAAAAACCCATGGTCGAGGAGCTCATAGACCCCAGGGGTGAACTCTGTTCCATCAGCTGCTTCCCAAATAACCACTTAGAGACTTATTAGTTATAAATGATCAGCCATAATTCATGCTTATTATTAGCTAGCTCTTACAACTTAAATGAACACATTTCTATTAATCTATGTGCCACCCTGAGGCTCATGACTTTTACCTCTTCTGCATGCCCTGCTTCCTTTCTGTCTGGCTCCACTGACTCCACCCTTCTTCTAGCATTCTCTCTGCCCCAAAAATCCTGCCGTGTCATTGGCCAGTCAGTCTTTTATGAACAATGAGAACAATACGCATTTACAATGTATAAAAATTGCTCTACAGCAACTAAAAAATTAGATTCCTTCCTTGACAGTGAATTTGAGTACTTTTGAGTTAGATACCTATTAACAAAATGAAGTCTTTGTTAAATAAATCGTAGGGTAGACCAGTATTTTCAAGCAGTTTTTGAAACTCAAAGACACTCCATGTCATTATAAATATCTTACAGTAGTGTTTGTCAGAATAGAGATGGGACAGAGACTGAGTTCACCTTTGAAATAGCTGATTGATTGGTTGATAATGCGGGTCCTTTCGCCCTCTCTAGAGCGATTGAATCAGAATTCTTGGCATCTATGTTTCAGTAAACCATCTAGTTTCTGATCCACCTGCAGTTAAGAACCATCAAAGCAGCACTGACCTCAAAGCTCAAGTTAATCCAGTACCATTTAGTAAATAACTTTTAAGCAACTCTTAAGTTCCAGGCCCTAGTTCGTTTCTCCTGAGGGAACAGGAAAGATGTGTGTCCAGCTCAAGAGGTGCATATTGTAGTGGGAAAGAGAAATGGGATGAAAAATGGGAACTGTAGTGACAGACAGCATGCACTAATGATACACAGGGTGCAGTGAGGGTCAGCCGAGTCCCAGGTGGTACCTAGGCTCCAAGGAATGGAGAGAGAAGGCTTCCCAGGAAGCTTTGAAAGTTGATGAGAATTTCAATCCACACGTCTTTGTTTGTGCTCAGCACAGGTTTGAAGTCCCGGATTCTGGCTGGGGCTCTGCTCTGCTCCCTCACTCTATATCTTGGCTACATCACCTAACATCTCTGCATCAGTTCATTTATCTGTAAAACACCATGTTTTGCAAGGTGATTTAAGGTAACTTTTGTTTTTGTTTTTGATTTTCAAGACAGGGTCTCCCAGTATAGCCCTGGCTGTCCTAGCTACTCACTCTGTAGACCAGGCTGGCCTTGAACTCAAAGATCTGCCTAAATCTGCCTCCCCAAGTTCTAGGATTAAGGTTTGTGCCACCAACAACAACTTAAGGTCATTTTTAATAATAACAGAAAAATGAATACTGGCTTTATCTGCTTTGGTGATTTGAAATTTGAAAGCAGAAAGAAGACAAACATGTGATACTTATACATAAAATGCCTAAAAGATAGCTCAGGCCTGAAACATAGTGTAGACAGACTGCCTAAGCTGAGGATGCTGCACACTGCTGGCAGTGAGGGCCCTGTACTGCTGGGTGGAGGTGTGCCCAGGCTGGAACCCCCCAGGCTCCTTTCCCAGACAGGTTTGGCCAGAAGAGCTGCTGGCACAGTGGCTGTCACTGCTGGTTTTAGGTTGTTTACTTCTCGCTGAATATGCAGAGTAAGGGGTTTGTGGCTGCTCCTGCTGCCTCTGGCTTGCCCTAGAAACAAACAAACAAACCAAACAGAAGACCTGCACATGTTTTCTCCCCAAAGAAGCCGGCCAGGCCTTTTTCGCTAATGTTGAACCAGACAGAATGAAAAGCTGGGGGAGATGGTCTGCCTTGGGAGTCAGTTTCCAAGGGAAAAGGGCTCAGTTACACTTGGATGAGTCTGCTGAAGATCTGCCCACACCAGTTTCTTCTCCCTCAACTTCAGTCACCGTGCAAGTCATAAAGAGGAATCTTTTCTTTCTTCTGTCATCATTGTGGGGTGACTGCAAAGTAAGAATTACGCTAAATGTTCTGAAGGTACTTCTGAGCATCCTGGAGAAGAACCCCGTGTCCCTCTCTTCCTGTGACTGCTTTTGTGGAGGACAGAGGAGGGACCAAGCCTTCTGAAGCTCCCTAGGGAGGTGGTATGGTCTGGAAACCCTTGGACAGCTGCCAAGTTTCCAGCTTAATGATAGGAATGACCCAAGAACAGGGGCGGGCAGATAAGCATTAACATCTGCCCCGAGGATGCCTGCCTCCTGGCGTTTTCTGATTCCTCTGAAACACACTCCCATCCCAGCTGATCTGAAGCTTCCAGCATGAGGTCACTCAGCACAGACTTGAGAAGAGGTGAGGACAAGCAGCTCCAGCAAGCTAGCCTCCCGTGACTGTGGTAACGCCCCTATCTCAGGGCATTCCTAAACTCCCATCTTTTGACCAGAATCAACCCTGTTCACAGTTTTCATCATACTACAACTATGCAGAGAAAATCAGCTAAGAGAAGAAGAAGCAAATGGTTACATTTGCTGATTCCCTGTTCTTCAGGAGGTGGGGTACTTATGTTCCAGTGCTAGCCAGCCGCAGCTCATCTGAAGGACTTTAAGGAGTTATTTAGATTTGCCTTACCTCGGTCTACTATTCAGCTACTGAAGGTGGTAATAATAGCATCTAATTTTGTCACCAGGATGAAGTGTTAATACATGAACTCTTTAAAGTTTTGAAGTTAGTAACATTATAAGCTTAAAACAATCCCTCTCTCTTTCTCTCTCTGTGTCTCTCTCTGTGTTTGTCTCTCTGTGTCTCTCTGTGTCTGTCTCTCTCTCACACACACAGAAGGGGGATCTAAGTACTGTCTTATGCATCTTCACACACTCCCAGGACTTTATCTGTTTTGTACTTAGGTCTGAATCAAGACGTGTATAAGGTGTACTATGGAGAGCTTCAGACTGGCCCCAGAACTCTGCTGTTTATGGGCATTCCCTGAGTCATACCCAAGGGATCCGCTTTGCTCATTTTAACACATACTGTCAAATTTCTCCCAACCCCCAAGACTGTACACATTTAAACTCCAACAATAAAGTATGACACTTAATATAGAAGGAGTTATTGACTGGTGATAATATACATTGTGAGAATTGACCAAAATAAAGAGTACAATGTGCAGGATCTTTGGGTACCAAACATAATTACAAAAAACAAGAAAAGATGTGGAGCTAAGAATTATGACATTTGTAATAAGGACATGGAGAGGGCCCAGTGCTTCTGCTTAGGTTTTCTCCCAGAAATGCTTGCTGGTGTGATACCTCATTTTCCTACCTTTGTTGACAGCTAATTTGCCCTATCTAGATGCCAGAAGAAGCTCTAAGTGGTTTAGGATGCTTTACAATAGGACTGAATTGAATACAGACAGGAGCCACAGCATAGGAGCTGCCCCAGACAGGCAGATGGTGACACCACCTCTTTCTTCAAAGCCCAGACCACATTCTACAAGGCACTCATTGCCAAGGCTACCTGACCAGGTTATATTTGTCACTTGTCTACTCGTGATACATGCATAGCTTTTCGTTTCTCATAGGCCTAAGTTGGGAAGGTACTCATGCAGTAGAAGGACTTATGGAAGTATGAGACCTGCCCTGCTGGCATCAAAATACTTTCTATCAAATGGATGTGATCCTTGCCAAACAGCACATCTCCTGCTTCAAAGGAATGTGGCAGCCTCATTCTGGATAGTGTAGAGCCTAACTAACTAATAAGAAACCCCCAAACTGTGGTTTAGAACAATACACATAGAAGGCATCAATTGCAGTGATCACAGAATGGAAAAAAAGAAAGTAAAATTTGGGGTAATTTAATCAACTAAAGTGATGCATCATGTGAAATTCATCACCAGGTTATGCAATTATTTATGTTGTTAGAGACTGATTTAGAGCTTCTCGATCCCATATGTACAAAGGAGTTACATCCCGAGCTGTACGTAAGCATGATCCAATTGAATCAGAAAACTTGGGATTATCCTAAACTGGTGTAAATCATCATAAAGCTACAGTTGTTAAACAAGAATGAAACATTATCCCTGTGGCTTAGACTGATTTTCTAGAGAAACTACTTTAAAAAGTATGCACTATTGTTTTATCCCAATAATACCTATATAAGATCTGTGGCAGGAGAGCAAAATGTGGGGATAACTCTCTTTACACACGCCAGAGTACAAAACATGGGGGTAACTCTCTTTACACACGCCAGAGTACAAAACATGGGGGTAACTCTCTTTACACACACCAGAGTACAAAACAGAATCGTCCCTTCTCTGTCCAGTTTCCCACATTAGTCCCTGAATTCACTACAGCACGAAGTCACCTGCCAGATCACAGGTACCCCAGGACTGACCCCGTTGTTTCTATCATTCATTTAATAGAAATTGAAAGTAACAGAGAGAGGAAAAAACTAAAGGGATGTTATTCTCCTTTGTGAGGATGGAAAAGAAGACTTTATTAGTATCGTTGAGTGGCTAAAAGCCCTTTTCTTCACCCACCAAGTAGCATCTCTTTTATCCAAAGTCTCCTCTGAAGTTGGGTGCATCCACACAAGTCTTTAGGTCTTAGGGATAGGAATCTAGGTTGAAAGATAGTAAATTCTGTTGCAGCCTCAGATATCAGGGAAACCTTTCTCAGATCTATCAAAGCACAGTATCAGAGGTGCAGGAGTAAGTAAATTCATCATCATCGCCATCATCATCACCATCCTCATCATCAGTGGAATCTGGTAAGGATTTCCCCGGCGGCAGGGGATGCTCTACAGTGGTCAATGTTACGTTTCTGTTTTACATCTCTACCCTTCTCTCTTCTGGACTCACTAGGCACACAGCCAGTGGAGAACAGATTCCTTTCTAGTTTGAACATGCCTGATTTTAAAACACTGGCAAAATTAACCGGGTTCCTCCCAAGCACACAGAGAGTGCGTCTTGTATGCAATTTCAAAGACATATGAACTCTCTTACTCTCTAAAAAAAACAACTAAAAGAATACCTAAATGAGCCTAGACAATTTCTTTATCTTGCAAGGATATCAAAACAAAACGTTCTTCTTCCTCCGCCCATACCTGTATGCAATTATAACCTGTTGCTCCAGGAGGTTGGAAGTAAGTATGTCTCATAGGTTCACACTTAGCTTCCTAACCATGGAAAACTAACACTAAAGAGCTAGACTGTATTTGTAGACGTGGGAGCCAGGCCACAGGCTTCAACCATTCTATGCACAATCCTGAATGCTCAGGGTGGGAAGGTGTTGAAAGATACAATGTTTACTATATAGGGTCTATAAGAGAAACAGGGATTCAAATAATTATTATACAATGGAACAATTAATATCACCATTTGTAAGCTATGAGGTCAGAAGTAAAAACTTGTTCTCATTTGAAAGTTTGCCTTTCTTTCAGAAGAGGTGGCTTCTAGCTTTCAGGTTCGAGCTTTCAAAGCTGTCTCCTAAATGCCCTATTTGTTTCAATCAGGATACCCCTTTGCACTTGTGCCTATTTACAAGTCAAATCCTTTTGGTATCAGACCTCATTACAGAAACATACTAACTATTTCAAGTTTTAAAAACAGAAATGAAGAGTTGGAATATTTCCAATTATAGTTTGGCACACAGCATAGTCAAGATACCGTATCTGACTGAGCTGACCTTTTGGGCTTCGCTAGCCCCAAATATAAAACAAAAAAGGTATTTGCAGTGTTGGCTCCAGAAAGTAGCATTGTTATCCCCAAAGAGATTAAATTCAGGAAATCTAGAGTGGGTGAAAATGTATTTTGTTCTGCTTTAATAGAAATTAAAAAAAAAATGACATCCACAGCAGAGCCAACTTTCAATGAGAACCTACTATATGTCAAGAATGTCTCTAGAGACGCTGCACATACTACATCAGGAGAAAGACTAAATAGCACTAATTACAGAAAGGGATTAAATGGTTTAAGACTGAGAAGTACTCGACACTGACTCTGGCCTTCTGAGTTTGGAGGTTGGGATGAACTCAAGCCCGTGGACTTGGTGGCCTTTTTTTTTTTTTTTTTTTTTTGAGGTGTTTTCTTTGATCTTCATGCAAGTGTTTGTGGAGCACAGAAGACGACCTTAGATGTCATGCCTCCAGTGCTGCACACCCATTCTTTTTGTGTGTTTGGTTTCGAGACAGTGTTTCTCACTGGCCCCGAACTCCTGATTAGTGTCCCAGGGATCTGACTATGTATGGGTCCCCTGCTTGGCACAGAGGTACACACCACTAACCTGTGTTCACGTGAGTCCTGGGAACTGAGCTCAGAATCGCCTTGCAAACTCTTCATCAATTGAGCCATCTCCCCAGCACAGGAGATAGTTTCTTTCTTTCTTTTGCAACTTTTGCCTCAGTTTAATAGACGAAGCTGAGGGAAGTTACATACCCTCAAAAGAGTTTATAATCAAATCTAAAATTTCTTTATTAATTTTGTTAATTTATTAATTTATACCTCCATCCACATATACTTTATTCACCACGAAGAAAATTAGGTGTGAAATATTAAAAGATGATAAAGAGAAAAAATTGATGGAACACTGTTTGCTCAGAAATTATATAAAATATCATTAAATACCAAGCAAGATGAAAACCATCTATAAGTTTTACATAATGTCAACTTGAGGAGGAATTTTTGTGGAAAAAATTTGTATTCACTTTAGGTCTTATTTAAAAATAACTTCTGATTTACTTTGTCCCCCAAACCTTTGCAGATATAGTAAACTAAATTACAACCTCCCATTGTGAAGAGCCTGCAAATGGAATTCTTAACTCATGTGTGCGCTTTTATTAGGTCATTAAAGTCCTATTGCTACATATACTGTACACACATCTTCCTTGCCACTTTTTCCACAAAAGAAATTTCAGTATTCACACATCTCATGCAGGATTGAAGTATCACCATGATGAGACTCTAAGAATTATAAAAATAGCCAAACGTGTACTAGTAGATTGTATCATAAGTATTGACACAAGTATTCTTTGAAGCGGCACACTAATTTTTGCTCTTCTTTTCTGTATGTGTTTGATAAACATAATGCTCTCTGCCAGCATTTTGTCTTTACATTAATATAAATGACAAGCAGTACTTGTCAATAAGAATGCTTATAAATGCCAGCTACCGTACCCAAACAACAACAGATTATAGAAAGATGGCCCAGTTCCAGGTTGTATTCATGTTGTATTCATATAAAACACATGCTGTTTTATAGTTTTCTCTTACTATGTTGCAATAAGTGTCTTGTCTGTTTTTCATGGCCTTATTACAAAGTCAAAGTAGAAAAGCATTGAGCTAGCAAAATCAACCCTTTTAAACTTCTGATCTACATTGTCCCCCAAACCTTTGCAAATATAGTAAATTAAATTACACCCTCCCATTGTGAAGAGCCTGCAAATGGCATTCTTAACTCATGTGTGTGCTTTTTTATAGGGCATTAAAGTCCTGTTGCTACATATACCGTACACACATCCTCCTTGCCAATTTGGAAGTATTATGGCTTGGATCTGAAGTGTTTTCCACAGGTTCATGTATTGAACCCCTGATTCCTGGCTTAGGGGACTATTTTAAAAGCTGTGTTGCTTTTAGGAGGTAAAGTTTGCCTGATAGTAGTAACTAGGGGCAGTCTTTGAAGTTTATATTTGTCCTTGGTTCTAACCGCAATGTGCTTCCTGGTCAGTGACATCTGAACAAGCTATCACTGAAAGCCCCTGCCACCATGAATGGAGTAAAAGTGACATGCTATCCCTACCTTGATGAACTAAAATCTCTGTAAGTTGAGCCAAAATAAGCCTCCTTCATGTCATTCTGTCAGTCATTTTTCCACTGACGTGAAAGGTAACTGATGCGGCTAATGCCTAGTTATTATTTATTTATTTGGTTTTTCAAGACAGGGTTTCTCTGTGAAACTTTAGAGCCTGCCCTGGCACTAGTGCTGTAGACCAATCAGACCGTGAACTCACAGAGATCTGTCTGCTTCTGCATTCCGAGTGCTGGGATTAAAACATGTACCACCACCACCAGTCTTGTGTCTGTTTTACATTAGTTAACTCATCTCTAATCTATTTTGGTTTTGTTTGCCAAAGAGCGAAGCATTTACATCTGATTATTGTCTCTCAAAAGAAGTCATGTCTTGAGAATTGTTCGTGTTTTTCTTTCTCAGGAACAGATTTTTTTATGTATCTAAAGGATTTTGTAATAAGTATGGAGAATGCGTGGACAGATGATTATTGTTTACGAAGGTCATTTTGGTCACCACTGTGAACACCAGTTTATGTTGAAATGAAACAAAGGTTTCGTGAAAAGCAGACCTCTAACGACAGGAAGGTTTAGAGCCTGTTTCTAAACCTGGGTTTATCAGGTATTGACTTTGCAACCTCCTACAGAACAAGTTCTACATGTTTATATTCAATCTGTTATAATAGAATGATAATACATAAATAATGTGTAGGTCAGCAAAGAAAAAGCAAACACTAGGGTATTTTCTGACTTATCTTTCAAGTATGTGTTGTTTTGTCATGGCTAGATTTAGTGGGACTAACCACTAGATTTGACTGACAGTCACTGTGTTTATAACACATTGCACTGCTCATGAAATTGTGTTCATCTAACCTCTCTTCGTTCACTCATCCATCATTCGTTATTTGTCCTTTGATTCCACAAAGTTATCAATGAATTTCTATTTTCACATTTTCCTAAGCCGATACTCAGTTGATACACTGTACTAGGGTGATAAGGACAAACAGGACACTTTTGAAAATATTTGACACCTTATGGATACTACTCTCGCATTTAAAAATCTTTTCCAGTGTTCTGATATTTTAGATTGGTTGTTTAATTTTAATATGTAACAGTTTATCCTGTATTTTGTTATATAACTCAAAGCATGATAGTTCACAGTGATCTGTTTTGTGAATGATCTAAAATCTGAACCTTTAAGTATTCATTGTGCCCGAAAGATGAACAGGTGATTGGTGGTTAATAATGACTCAGCTATGAACAAATAGATATGGCCTCAGCTACTGCTCACAGCACATATGTGGAATAGTGCAATATAGCCCCTACTTCTTTTTATTTTACAGTAGAAGTAAAGATTCAGGGAATTTAGTTATCTGATAAATTTCATAGCTTCCACATCGATGACCTCTGGCCTGATCTCTCAGCTTAAGCTGTCCCCCGGGCCCTATCACCGTGTGAGAATGGGATAGTTGAGGAAATCCGATGTGCGATTCCCCTCTGTATGCTGTGAATACCATTGGTTAATAAAGAAACTGGCTTGGCCTGATAGGGTAGAACAGAGCTAGGCAGGGAAAGCTAAACTGATGGTGGGAGAAGAGAGGCAGAGGCAGAGAGAAGCCATGTAGTCCGTGCCGTAGACAGACGCTGGGAACTTTACTCCGTAAGCCACAGCCACGTGGTGATGCACAAATTGCTAGAAATGGGTTAAATTAATATGTAAGAGTTAGCCAATAAGACACTAGAGCTAATGGGCCAAGCAGTGATTTAATTAATACAGTTTCTGTGTGATTATTTCGGGTCTGAGCCGCCGAGCAGCCAGGAACAAACAAGCAGCCTCCTCCAACAGAAATCTATCAGCATGCTGTTTCTCAACTTCACCAAACACCAGGAAGAAGGAATTATTCTCAGCCACCCAGACCATTGGGTATTTTCAATAGAACTAGTGCAAAGTCTGTGTGATCTAAAACTCCCAAATTATGACTGATACTTTTCTGCACCAAATTCCAAACAAACTACCTGAAAAGCAAGTAGACCCATGTTAGTCTGCTGGATGGAGTCAAGGGGAGAAGTGAGACATCTTTTGATAATCCTTTGCCTACAGAAGTAATAAAAAACAACACTTGCTATGCAAGAAGAGGTCGAAACAGTTACCATAAATAATTCACCTACAAGTTCATATAAATACTGTACAAAGCAGTGATGAATATAGAGGAAAAACCAGATGCTGGAGTCAGAGAACCCTGACTTGGTCGTGTGTTGGCTTTTCAACATTCTATTGAACATGTTCTACATGGTAATACTCAACCTATTATTGTAACAGATAATACACCAGTAATGTGTAGGTGACATAGCAAAAAAAAAAAAAAAAAAAAATACAGCATAGGAGCGTAACTTCCGGGAGACAGAGGCTAATGTAGAATGAGCACTTAATAATATTTTTAAATAGCTACTGTTAACTTTGTTGAGTATAGGTTTACATTTCACTATGTCGAGAAAGTGTCAGACTGGCCTCATGCTCTTGCCGCTATGCCTTCCTTATTATGATGGACTGTATCTCTTTGGAGCTGAAAGCCCAAATAAATCCTTTCTTTCCTAACTTTGCTTTTTGGTCATGATATTCTATCTGAGCAGCAGAAATCAGACTAATACACCCATAAATGATAACTTCAAATGAATCAAATTCTTAAATTAAAGCAAAGTAGCTTGGGCTGGAGAGATGACTCAGTGGGTAAAGATCCTTGCTGCCCATCCTGGTGATCTGAGTTCAATTCCTGGGATCCACATGGTGGAAAAAGAGAACGGATCCTGCAAGAAATTCTCTGACCTCCACACACGGCTGTGGTACCTGCTCAGTCCTATTCATAGATCAACACAGACATGTCACCTGACCCCGGGAAACAAATAAGTGAGTGCTAAAAACAGCAGCAAAGTGGCCCAGTGAACTAAAAATGACAGAAAAACAGAGGGAGGGCAAAGGGGGGAAAGGAGGAAAGAAAAGAAGAAAAGAAAAGCCCGGCTAGTTGTGTAGGTGTGGGGTTACTCAAATATAATCCCAACTACTCAGGAGGCTGAGATGAGGTGATCATGAAGTTGAGGTCAGCTTGGGGCAACACAGAGAGAACGTTCATAAATAAAATACCTGTTGGGTTGAAATTTGAGGCATCAGGTGAAACATATTCACACACAGCTGCTTCAGTTCTTGCCTCCAGGTTCCTTCTGCCAATGTCTATCCTGACTTCCTTCATTGATGCACCATGCAATTGTAAGTCAAACAACCTTTTCTTCCCCAGATTGCTTTTGGTCATGAAAAATTTTTTCACACCCATAGAAACTCTAAGGAAGACAGTGCACATGCATGAAGAAGACAAAGGTCACTTTCCCTTGTCTCCTTCTGTCACCATCCATCTAATATTGGAGACACGATATTCTCACTGAGCCTGGAACTCACTGATATGTTAGGACTAGGCTCCAGTATTGGCCGGCCCAACTTTTTGTGTGAGCACTGGAGATTCAAACTCATGTTCTCTCTAACCGCAGAGTCATTCCTCAGCATGGTTTTCTGACATAATTTTAGTGCATTTATATATTGCTATATTCCCAGTTTACTCTGATAAGTCCTACCATGGCACCCTTTATATTTTTAGGAATGCTTTTCATCAGTCTGTGCCTAACAAATGATGCTGAGCAAATGGCATTGCTTATGTATCCTAGGTGTAGAGTCATCCTGGGTCTCCACAATGGAGTCAGGCACTGTTTGCAAAATGCAGTCACCATGGCAAGGCATAGACTGAAAAACCATTGTTCTATACAATATGAAGCAATTCAGGGTAGGGAACAGCCCGTTCTCAACATAAATTTTACATAATATTCATTCATGAGAGTTATTTAAATGTTAGATCCAAACCTGTTTTCCAACCTGTCATTATTTCACAGTTGAGTAAGGTTACTACTATAAAGCTATTGTTATAGTTTGGATGTACACTGTCCTCAAAGGCCTGCATGTTAATGAATTGGTTGCAACCCCATGACACTATTGGGAGGGAACACAACCTTTAAGAAGCCGGGGTCAATGAAAGAATCAAGGTCATTGGAAGTTTCTCTTTATCTTTTTTTTTTTTCATGGAAGGGCAGCTCAGGGTCTTTTCTCCTGACGATCTCCCGCGTTTATTCTCCAAATAGTTTATATACCATCACCTCAGTTGAGTGGGAAAATACATTAGGCTGTCTGCTAGGTAACCAGGTGAAATGACCTTCTGTCACGTCCGCATCTACCTGTGTGCTAGCTGTCATGTAGGCCTGAATTAGCATCTCTATAAGACATCCTCCAAATTACAAAGGAAGAAGCATGCAGACAAGGTGTCTCTTCCTAACAATAGTCGGAAGTTTCTCTTTAAAGGGAATATTGGGACCCCTTCTTTGTTTCTTGGCTACCGCAGGGGGATTAGGTCTCCTTTGCCACACACTGTGTGACATCACAACCTCAAACCAACAGGGTCAAGTGACCATGAACAGAAACCACCAAAAGAAAAATACGTCTTTGCTTCTTGTAGGTCAGTCATCCAGGTATTCCATCCAATGCTAGAAAACTAAGCTGCAGATGAAGGTGCCCATCATCACATTTAAAACAAAACTGGACTCTGTGGTATGTTGGGTTTGGGCTTTGATCATATTTGTTACTGTTTCATTCCACCCTGGTTGCTACAGCAGAATGCCATAACATAGTGACTTATAAACCACAGAAGTTCATTGCTCGCAGTTCAACATCACAGCCATCGCCCATGAAGCGTGTACTGAGACACGAAATACTTGACGTACATTTGGCGCCTAATTGCTGCGTCTTTGTATGGCAGAAGGGGCAAGTGTCCCTTATACTAATTCTATTCCTTGGGACTCTTAGCTCAAGACCTAATCAATTTCCAGACCCAAAGAGCTTAACCTAGGGGTTAGGGGATGGCTCATAATCATGCCGACCAAGCATTATACCCTGGTCCCCCAAAATTCATGTCCTCTCACATAAAAAATTTACTCAGTCTATCTCAAGAGCCTCAGAAGTCTTAACTCAGACCAATTTTCACCCCAAGTCTCTTTTGAACATCACATAAATCGATAAGGATAAGACTGCAGATGATTTATCCTGCAGCAAGCTGCCCTCAGCCATGGACCTTTGAAATGAAGCATGCGATGTACCCCAGAAATACAGTGATCGGGGAGACCCGGTATAAACATTTCCCTTCCAAAGGAGACAAACAGAAAGGAGGGAAGGAGTGCCCTGGGCAGCTTTCAAACACAGCAAGGCAAGCAGTATCCAATCTCAACTCTTTTGAAAAACTTTGACTTGTTTCATTTTGCCTTCCAGGATCACGGGGCAGAGGTCTCGCCTTCTGGTCTCATCAGGGTGGAAATTCTGCCCCTGAAGGTTGGCTGTGCAGGTTTAGACTTTCAGAGCTTTGAAAAGCCCTGCCCCCACAGCTCTGCAATGTGTCTCCGCTGTCATGACTGGACTCTTGTGCCTACAAAGAGACATATGCTGGTGGCTATAACCGATTTGATAGCAACCCTATCTCTGTGCCCAGGTGGGGACTGTCCTAATGAGGCTTTGTGAAGCAATCCTACCCTTAGTTTACTTCCTGGATCCCATGATTCTCTGGTTATACTTTCAAAATTAAATTGAGCCAGCCACATCCCTGTCCTTTTTCTTGGTACAGCAAATAGCAGGCAGAGGCACATGGTAGTAACACTTGAGGCTCCCGAGGAAAACACCAATGGACTAACTATTTGACCCAAAGTAGTACTGCAGAAATAGTTCTTGCTTCTGCATTCTTCTGTCTCCAGACTCCTACTCTCTGGATTTCTGATTAGAAGGACATCAGCTAATAATACCCCAGATGACTTTGGGTTGTTCTTCTTCTTTTGGCATGCATATAGTACATCTGAGCTCCTGCATGGGTGGATGACTTACCTTTCGATTCTCTTAATGTGTATAAGCCTGGTCCATGCTAATCTCCCTTGGAAGAGGGCACATCTGTGTTCTTTCCAAAATAAACTTTCTATTATTTTCTCTTATGAAAAGGCTGAGAATTTCCTGAAATTTTTACTTCTGCTTCCTCTTTTATTAACAATTCTGTTTTAAAATCATTTTCCTCCTCATATTGTACAATGGTCTCTCCTCTACAGTGTACTTGCTTCTGGCTGTGTCTTTTGATAGAAAAGGCAAGCGTTCTCCCTTAAACCCCTTTCACAATGCCACTGGCCCTGTTTGTAAGACCTAGGTCCTCATGATCTAGTTATGCTCCAAAACTGTATCTTAAAATTGACATATGGTTAGAGCTTCACCATGACATTTATTAACTTAAAATTTCCTTTTTGAGATATTTTTATAGATGATTATATCATTTCTACCCTCTTCCTCCTAAATCAGTCATTGAGAACTCGTAGCTCTTCATCTAGGAGTGAGTTCTCATAAGATTGTCCATTTCTGAGTAGGCATGTTGACCAGTGTTGTTATTATACAGATATTATTCAGGCAACCATATTGTTGAGATTTCATGTAGTTTACATTCCTGGCACAGCTAGGAGTCACAATCTAGCAACAGGTGTCCTGGTACTCCAACTCTTACAATCTTCTTTTCCACAATGTTCCCTGATGCAAGGATTATATTGTAGATGGATCAACTGTCTTGATAACCTCATAGTCACTTAATTTCTACTAGCTATGGATCTCTGTGACAGCCTCCAACTGCTCTAAAAAGACAGAGGGGCAGCTACACTTACCTGTGTATAAGGGTAAGCATTTGGAGCACAGCAAGAAATTATATAGGAGAACACAGTAGCAGGTTTTCTTCTAGGGTGTAGGACCAGACAGTGCTAAAGGAGATGCAGTCTGCCCCTCTTTTTCCCTCACCCTCCCTTCCCTTCCCATTGTCAGGCCTCTGGAATGGCTAGGTGGTTCAGCAGTAGTACACGCTGGGTCTGAAGGGTGTTCAGAGCTTATGTGTTCCGCGATGAGATATCTAGAAAGGCAGTTCCGTGTTCTTGGGATTTATCAACTGCAATTACCTGGGGCCACCCC
The DNA here is from genome assembly GCF_014885135.2 of Alexandromys fortis. Classification (NCBI taxonomy): domain Eukaryota; kingdom Metazoa; phylum Chordata; class Mammalia; order Rodentia; family Cricetidae; genus Alexandromys; species Alexandromys fortis. The sequence continues at coordinate 42,938,593 of NW_026067949.1, forward strand.
ACAGCATCACCTTCTAGCTAAGTTGCCCTTGATTTCTGCTTAGCATCTAAGCATACATCATTACACTGAGTCATTCTTTTCCTTGATATTGCTCTATTGAATGTCATCTGGGATAGAATCTAAATAATGCATCCCAGGATTGTGCCCAGCCACATCATGCTCACCTTATTCACATGTGTGTCCTTTGCTTCAACACCCTCTATCATTCACAGATACAGTTGTCCCCTTCCCTTCCCCTTTGATTTATATGTATGTCATTTGTCCACTGTGACTCAGATAGTGCCTGAAATTCACACCAAATTTTTATATCACATCACAGCTCATCTCCCAAAAATTAAGTTGAAGCATCATTTCTCCACAGACTGAAGAATAGACTTCTAGAGCATCATTCCCTTAAAACCTTGTCTCAGGATAGGGCAGGGATTCAGAAGTAAAACAATTGTGTGGCATTTGTAAGTACCTAGGTTATACTCCCAGAGCTGCATTAGCATGTAAGTAAATAATCAAGAAAACCCATTTTATATTACAATATCCAAATTTATATCCTTGATACATAAGAGGGTTTCGAGTCAACTATACTATATCACTTATAGATGCTACGATCAAATATCTAATTTTAAGGTGAACCCTGCATTTATTGCTAATAAATACTGATTTTATATATTTTAATTTCAGATCACAGGCAGAAATACTTTTGTTATTGATACCTGTTATGTATACACGATACACATTGAGACCAGGGCAAATAGATAAGGAAAAGTAATTACAGAAGTAAAATGAAAAATTGAAAAATTTACTAGGAAGTGGAAACATGTCAAAATATGAAAATTTTAATTATAGGAATACAAAATAAGTAGCATGGAAGAAATTGACATATCTGAAAGGATTGCGGAAATTTCTAATGCATCTCTCTTAGTAATTGCTACGTTATATGTCTAAATATATCTGTAGGCAAGAGAATATTTAAATGACACAATTAACAAGCCAATCTAAAAAAAATGTAAAATTCTAAACATGAAAATTATTCTTCTTAAATATACATTACTAATTTTTACTTTATTGTGTTTTATTTTTAAGTAGAAAGGGGAGATTTACTCAACTTGGTCACATTGGGAAGAAGGAAAAGAAAATCCAGCTAGTCCCTCAAGTAAGGTCAAAGTTTAAATGGGGCCCAAAGACATGCATGACTGAACAATCCCAGTCAAGGTGTGATCTGCTTCAGAAGAGAAGAGAGAAAACTAGCTTGAAAGAAAAGTGATAAATGAATCTGTAGTTGTCAACAGACTTAATGAGAGTCTCTGGATATATCATTAATATGAGCTGTATTTTATACTCCATTAAAAAGCTTTATCAAGAAAATTATAAAATTAATGTTATGTTTTAGGAATAAGTGTATAATTAATTATTAGATTATAATACTTTAAGCCATCAAGAAAAAAATAAAGTTATGTGAAATGGAAAGTGATTCTACATTATCATAATGTCACAAAATTTCTACCAATCTCTCTATATGCAATATAAAATTTCAATGATTATATCAATAATATTTTGTGGCAGTTTTTATTTTAAAATAAAATTAGAAAAGCAAAGATTTAGTTATAGATAAGAATTTATTAGTGAAAAAAACACATAGCCTATGAGATAGCAAACTTACTACAAAGCTAAGACATTTAAAACTATGTGGCATGGATAGGGGAAGAAAAACTAGTGGAACAGATTGAAGAATTCAATTAAAGGATCATTGACACGTGAAAACTTCATAACGTCTGAGGGTAATCCTCAACTTTCCAAGAAAACTGGTTTTCATTATGGAAAATAAAAGCAAAGTCTTGCTTTAATATATATAATTAAATTAAATTATATATATATATACTTATATATAATATATATGCTTAGTATATATATAATAGTATATATATATACACACACACTAAGTCGATTAAATCACCATATAAACAGTATGATTTAGATTTTGAGAAGAAAGTGGGAAATGCTATAATTGTAGTATAAACTGAAAAATGAAAAAGTAGATTTTAAAAAGAGAGTGTACGGTATTACTTTCATGACTGCTTGCATTTGGCAAGAGGGAATGGCCATTTTAGGACAATTCTATATTCTGCCAATTATGTTTTAAATAAATGCTGTTTGGCCAGTAGCCAGGCAAGAAGTACAGGCGGGACAACCAGACAGGAAGTAGAGGCAGGGCAAGGAGAACAGGAGTATTCTGGGAAGAAGGAAGCTCTCTCAGTAGTCCTGTCCAGACATGGAAGAAGCAAGATGTGATCTGCCCTGATGAAAAAGGTACCGAGCCATGTGGCTAACACAGATAAGAATAATGGGTTAATATAAGTTATAAGAGCTAATACAAAGCCTGAGCTAATGGGCCAATCAGTTTTATAACTTATGTAGGCCTTCTGTGTGATTCGTTGGGACCTAACAGCTGTGGGAACCGGGCAGGACAGAAAACCCAACAAGCAGGCCCTTATGTTACAAGTGGCCACTGAGGGATTGTTCCATTCAGACAGGCTTTGGCCGTGTCTGTGTTTGTGCTGTTAGTCACTGATACTTTAGTCTTATTCATCACCACCGAAAAGGCTGGTGTCCTAAAGCTGAAAGAGAGTTAATGGTGTAGCCCAGCCCCAGAATTATTCAACATTCTTGGGAAGAAACTAAAAGTGTGATGCATACAAGACAGTCTGTTCTAACAAAACAAACAAACAAACAACAACAACAACAACAACAAAAAAAAAAACAGAGAAAAGGGGCTAGCTCACAGCATACCCAGGTGTGAGCTAGTCTGTTGGATGAGGAGGAGAGTGGTGTATAGGGTCCCCTCTCCAAGTCCATTTCCTCACTGTAATACTCCCTCTAGACATGCAATTCACTGTCTACAACTTTCAGTATCATGTCAATGAATGTGGTTGAAAATAATAAGTAGAAAATTAGAGAAACAAGAGTTGAGGAGATGGCTCAGTTGCCCAAGTGACAGCCATGTAAGTATAAGTACATGAGTTCGATTTCTACTGTCCACCTTAAAAAAAAAGCTGGACTTACAAGTCTGTGTATAGTGTTTATACAAACTGACTACAACATGAATATACATGTATATCACAGATACACACATATTTGAGGAATAATTTTTAAAACAATAAAGCACTGTGTAAGAGTAACTACTGTTCAATCTAGGCTGAGTCTAGTTATGAATTAAAGTTTATCTCCTTTTCTCAAATTCTCAAGAAGTTAAAGTTCAAAAATAATTATTTTGTAGAATTCAAGTTTAAATGAATAAAATCTAGACATTATCCTTTTGAGTCAATCTAAAAATGCCCTTTATGACTGATACATGCACCTCTATGTGTAATGTGGCGAATACGGTCATCATTGTCTCTTCATGCCAGAGCTTGAGTGACAGCAAAAATAACAGCACACTCCCCCTACTTCATCCTTATAAAGCCTTCCAGCAACAGGGTCATACTGCTCACCCTCAGCCACGCCCCGGCCAATGACTTCACACTGAGATGAACCACACATGTGGGCTATTATTATACTCAGTGAGGTGGTCAAGCCTTCCTTCACCTTCCTCTCTTGCCCAATTTGAGGCCATAGCAAGTCAGTTCTGTTTTACTGGATGGGAGACCTATGCTCATGGAGGTACTAGGGAGCTTCAAGGCCTTTGGAACACTAGGTTTCAATTACTAGCTTGAAAATATGGCAAAATGTTTATTGGAAAAGTTACATTGGGACATCATAAGCAGAATGGCCTAGAGCACGACTGGCCAACTGTGTTCAGACAGTCCTCTCTAGTTCTGGATCCTAGCATCCAACCTCAGATTTTAGTAAATTACTCAAACCAGTATTTCTGGGGATCCAAGGTTATTTATTGTTCTTTATGCAGCTTTCCTGAACACATTGTTTAGATATGTGTTGTAGGAGGTCGCTTGTTGGTTCCCAGCCACTGAGCCCCGAAATAATCACACAGAAACTGTATTAATTAAATCACTGATTGGCACATTAGCTCTAGGTTCTTATTGGCTATCTTTTATATCTTAATTTAAACATTTCTAGTAAGCGGTGTATCACCACCAGGCTGTGGCTTACTGGATAAAATTCCAGACTCCATCTCTGGTGGGACTACAATGGCTTCTCTCTGACTCTGCCCTTTTCCCCCCAGCATTGAGTCCAGTCCTCCCCATCTAGCTCTGCTCCACCCTGCCCTACTCTGCTATAGGCTCAAAGCAGTTCTTTATTCATTAATGGTAATCACTGCATACAGAGGGAAATGCTCATATGCTCTCAACATTCCTGTGATAGAGTTCACACTCAACAACTCTTAGGGTAATTTTAGAGAACACATCTTGTGTGTGTAGAGAACACACCCATCCTGTATCATTTTAATCATGCAGCAGTCATTGGCATATCCTTTACTTTTTGTAACTATTCTCTCTTGTGCTATTATTTATCCAAGTACTAAATAGTCTAAGTATATATGACTATTGGTTTTGCTTGCTTGCTTTATTTTTGATTTGTTGTGGTTTTTGTTTACTGGTTGGTTAGCTTTCTTGTTTGTTTGTTTGTTTGTCTGTTTGTTTGTTTTTGAGATTTGGCCTCTTATCAGAGTCCTAGAGACCCAGAAGGCTAAGAATCTACATCATTTCAGTACTCAAATAACTACATTAGGAGGTTAAGAATATGTGTTCAGCCAGAGTTCCCGTGAATACGGGTGACAAGTTTCCCTAGCTTTATTAGCTCTCTGAAAACAACAAATATAATTTATGTCTCAGAGTCCCTAAGTCATCGATAATAAGTTGGACAATGACAGAACTTAGAACAGTCATGCTTAATTGCAGCAAAGCAATTGTAGACAGAGCCATTCCTCGGGGTCATTATGGCTTGTATGTGGGTATTTTTATGTAATATAGTCTGCCTGTCACTCAGCTATGATTTGCAGTCTGGTTGTGCTATAACTGCATAGCATCTCAACAAATATCTAGGTGTCCACACCCAGATGACTGTACATCTGCTGTTTAGGTGTACAGTCATGAGCTAGGGAGAGTCACAGTTCATTAGGCTTATCCAGTACTTTGATTTTTGGTATACAAGTTGCACAAATGACAAGTTTAATCTCATTGGAAACATATTTCATGTTATAAGAACAATTGCATTCCAGTCTCTCATGCCTGCTTTTCTAAATATTCCATAAGATAAGGTTCATACTTGGCACTGGAGTTTTACATAGCACCTGGGGAATGCTAAAGACTTATTTTTTCCCTACTGTGTAGCCTTTTTGTATCTGGAGAGAACCAGTTGCCCTATAACATCACAGGGACAATCTCCAGACTCCCATTTTTTTCATGTCTGTAGAACGTAGGCAATGGGTTTTTTAAAAATCGAAGTTCAAAGCCAGTAGCTCTGAACTGACTCACATAATGTACATCTTCCTAAACTAGAGATGGACGAGGATAAACAGAAGAGAAGAGACATGCTTATTCCCTCTTTAGGCATATCCTTTATTTGCTGCATATTAGTTTGAGCAGATGCAGTGCAGATAAAGACTCTGGGTAGATGACTTATGACTTGTAAGATGATCACAGGACACACATGTACAGAAGCAGGAAAGGAAAGAAAGCCAGAACTTAGAACAGTCATGCTTAATATAGTGGTTAATTGCAGCAAAGCAGTTATGGACAGAGCCAAGATGGTCAGGATTCTGTTGCAGGTAACTGAGGCTCCATTTTCCTGTGGATTCTTGAGATACCATGTGGAATGCACCACAAAGGGTTAGAGAAGATGGTTTCTTAACCATATATCCTGGTTACTCACTGTGTATGATGTTAAATTAAATTCTGATATTTCAATATTTCTTTCTATAGACTAGATAAGAAAAACTCAGAAAGTAATAGTGGCATGGGCCAGACATGGTGGTGTACACCAATAATTCCAGCACTTGGGGACTAAAACTGCCAGATTTAAAGTTGGAAAACAGACTGGGCTATATAACAAAAAGGTCTGTGAAGCCTGGTATTGGATTCCTTGGTAACTGCTTGAGGTTTCATAGCTTTTGATGAATCAGTCAGCTCTTAACCCTCCTAGATGCTATAAGAAGATATCACAGGCTAGGAAGTCATAAACAGCAGAAAATGGATTCTTTACTCCTCTGTAGGGTGGCAGGTCTAAAATTAGGGCTCTAGCAGAATCTGGCTTTTTAATAGACTACAATCTGATCTCTTTCACTTAACAAGGAAGAAGACATAGGGGTGTTTGTGGGGTTTCTTTTATAAGGATACTCTAATTGTTTGGATATGAGATATTCCTTAAAGTTTCAGTTGTCTGGATACCTGGAAGGTGGTTCTATTTTGGGAGGTAATGGAAAATTTAGAAGACCGAGTCTAGCTGGAGGAATTAGGTTAAATGAGGACACCAGGGATGGGTCCTAGATTATATTCTGTTCCTGAATCTTTTCTGTCTCTCTCTTTCATGTTGGCTAGCATTCATGAAATAAGGTACTTCTGCCACTTATTCCTACAGCCATGATGTTCTGCCTTATTGTTGTCTCAGAATCAATGGTGCAAAGTGCTGGGAGCCGATTTGAGTGGTTGCCATTACAAGATGGCATTTGGCCCCGGCCTCGCTTGATACCATACTAGAGATTGAAGTTCTTCCACCAGAAAACAGGGTGAGTTGTTGTGATCTAGCTGCCCAAACTCCCCATGACCTGCAGGGGAACTTCCTTGTGGTCTGTAATTGACAAGGATGTTTGCTTTCTTTCCAGCCGGTGGGTCTCCAGAGAAGCAGTTGAAGTATCAAAGGTTGCTAGGCAGACTCCCTATATGAGCAGCTGCAGCTCAGCGCTCGGGGGCCCCTCGCTTCCTGCTCTCCCTGTAACCAAGAGGCTCCAATAAAGCGTGATTTGGGAAGAATCCTCCTCTGGTGGCTGTTCTTTCCTGCTGGTCAGGGAGTTCGCCACAGCAAAGGACTACATATTAAAATCCCTGAGCCCATAAATCAAAACTAAATAGTTCTCTAATAGAAGTTCTGTTTTTTTTTTTCCCTCAGCCATTTGTCTCAGTGACTAAAGGTCTGATTAACATAGGCATCTATTGCCTTTGTGAGGGCTTTACCTTTGTGACCTACCCATCTCTCAAAATCTCTACCGCCAAAATCCATTGCCTTGGGGATTTTGGTTTCAACATGTTAATTCAACAGGGACAGATTCAAGCGATAGCAATCCTTTGGTGGTTAAGCAACTTGGACACTTCTGAAGTATGTATAAAATTACCTCTGCCTGAAGTGTTTGCAGTCAGTGGCCGCCTGAGTAATACAAAGATGACTGAGGATTCAATTTGATTGCTATCTGGTATAAACCTTGATACATGGATTTTAGAAATGCTGTAGGATTCTTGGGATTTAAATCAGCTTATTTTCTACCATAAGGGGTGTTGGGTTTCCTTAAAACCATGTATCTTCTGTCTTTCAGTGGTCTGAAATCGACTCTATTAACAATATTCAACTGTGTTCTAGCAGAAGAGCCATTCTTCAAAGAGTCCTTGTGCAACTTTTGTCTTCAAAGATGTGTAAGTGAGTCAGTGGATTTTCACAAACACCCATAGGTGTTTCTTGAAGATGCTTGAGACTTGCATCTTATTTACTTAGATCCATTACTTGTTCAGATTTTTAATAAGATGCCGCACTCAACTCTGTGCCTGTTTAGTGAAAGATTTCATTTATTCCTTACTGGCTGTGCTTTGTTGAAGCATGGTTGATTACATGTGAGACAATCGCATTATATCATAAACCTTTCTCACAACCCCCAAAGACTAGCCCTCAAGTCTTTTAACATTCACAATGTCCAAAATAGTCATAGTCCTGATCACTTTTTGTCATTGTCCTTAGAGCTTCGGACTTCTCTCTCACAGTTAATTTCCTCCTGTTATATACTTAGAGTTGTTCTAGCACACTGGTCTATTGTCACAACTGTTTTAGAGCCTTAAAAACATCATATTTCAAATTTTATTTTTTGTGTTTATTTAAAAACACATATTTCAAATTTTTATAGACATATATAGCCATTGTTGGAATAATTTTCTTTTAAAAGATCTGTCTGCATGTCTGTCTATCTTTCCATCCATCGTCTGTCTGTCTGTCTGTCTATCTATCTACCTACCTACCTACCTACCTACCTACCTACCTACCTATCATGTGTGAGAAGTGAATATATTCACAGCCCTTATGTTAAAGTCAGAGGACATCTTTTGAGGGTTGGTTCAGTTCTCTCCTTTGACCTATGGCTTATGAGGATTAAACTCAGGTCATCATGGTTGGCAAACGAGTGCCCCTACCTTCTGAACCATCTCATCTTCTCCAGGAGTGAACTTTCTCTTTCCCTTTTTGGTTGACACATGACTATTTTATTGATATCTTTATTTTTTCTAATATATTATCAGGTTTTCAAAATAGGATTTTTGACCCTCAGAAACCAAATATAAAAAATTTGTGGGATTCTAAATTTGTGGACTAACTATTCTTTAATCCAATCAGTGTGTGAAGGTAATCTATCAATGCCTCATTATATTTTAGTTGTCTGGTTCTAAAAGTAAATTATATAAATTTATCAGGAAAGTGAGTTCTGTGGACTGATGATCCTGTCTCAGGTACCAAGTACACTTATTATTAGTGGTACTAAAATCTGATCTAGAAAGAGTATTAGGTTAACCTGTTATTTTTCTGACTACATAGTTGTGTTTAGTTACAAAAGTCATACCCAATCGTCTCTCTCAATTTCCCCTATAACTATTTAGCTTCAAAGGGAGCAGTTGTGACTCCTAAGCTTCTGCAAGGGAATCCTTGAGATTGACCATGCATATCACCCTCTTCATGTATATCAGTTACCACAACCACTAAACTAAACAGTTTGCATTTCTGTCATCATGACTCCAGCACTCTTTATCTTCTTTAATCTGCTAGAATGCCTTGTATGAGACAAGGGTTGCTGAAGATTTGTAGAAACTCTCAGCTATGAATATTCCCTGAATATGGTCCTGCCAGACCATAGGTTCTCATGTTTTTTACAGAGGTCTATGTAGAATCTAAAGAGAGAACAGTTTCTCATAATATCCACCCCTCTGAAAAGAGCTGGAAAAGATTTTGGAAAAAAATAGATCTAGACACATGGTCTCCATATCATTAATCACCTGCTTCTCTGAGCCATAGTCACAAACAGGTAAGACTTTGCATATGAGAAAACACTCACAGGACTTTTTTTTTTTTACCTTATAACATGTTTGTGTTAGGCCTGTTGCTCCAACGAAAAGAAATAGTATTAAACTGCAGTAAATTAAGACTCTGGATGATGTGGGAGTCCCCTCTATGTGCTATGATTACCATTAATGAATAAAGAAACTGCAGTGGCCTATTTCTAGGGCAGAACTTAGGTAGATGGAGAAAACTAAATGGAATGCTGGGAGGAAGAAGGCAGAGTCAGAGGGAGATGCCATGAGCCCGCCGGAGGTAGATGTGCTGGTAGTCCACGACCTCATGGTGATATACAGATTAATAGAAATGAATTGAATTGATATAAGAGTTAGTCAATAAGAAGTTATAGCTAATGGGCCAAGCAGTGATTTAATTAATACAGTTTCTGTGTGATGATTTTGATTCTGGGAGACCAAGACAAACAAGCAGTCTCCTACATCTGATGGTGTGGTTACAATTTACATAATGTGTATCAGTTATTTTTAAATGAAAAAGTATTTACTCAAATATATATTATGCATTATATATATAAGTATATATATACATTAGACACAAGTGGACAAGGGGGATTGAAATAAAAATATAAGGGAAATAATTTATTAGTTGACACTGTGCCGCTGCGGTTGATTGTTTTAGATAAAAATATTTCCATTCTTAACATAAGAACAAATATACAACGAAAATAAATGAAAAAAAAAGATAGCATTCTACTCAAAGAAATCAACCTGATCATATTTCAATTTAAAGAGCAATTCCACACATTCAGAATGTGAGTGTGTAGACAATTTTGAGGCAAAATTCTGAGAACTTTCCACGAATAGGAAATATCTTAACACATAAACTGGGTAGTTAAACCAAGACCTGTGTTGTTGTGTTAATTAGTCCAAAGTTGCCTCAAATAACCTTTCTGAATTTTTCAAGAGAAGTGACTCACTAACTGTGGAGCTACGCACTGAGTAAATCCTTCCCCGACTGTTCTCTCTCTAGGATCAAGAAAGGCTATCTAAAAATACATTTCTTATGGAAATGCCTCTTTATTACTTTAATATTATACCTTTTAAAGAGAATACCTCTTAGTTGTACAAGATCATATTTAAAATACCTTTGAACTCTATTGACTATTATTACCATTGTATTCTCGTGAGCAAGAACAACCCCCCCCTTACACTGACCTTCAATATCCTACAATATCATTGGAGATTATGTAATTTGTAATTATAAACATTTATGTCCACGAGAATTCAACTTTCCAAGGCTTTAAGTACAGTGTAATAAATGAAGTAAGAAAATAAGCTTCACTAACACATCATCTCCTGAAATCAGACTGTATCGATAAAATCTATTGGGAAACATGATGAATGGATAAATGTTATTATTGCCTGTTGTTAATTCTCATGTCCTGTCTGTATAGACTTAGTTAATATTCATTATTGATTACAAAAGAGAGTAAAAGTGAATACAAATAATTCAAATAATTCAAGCAGCTAACACAATTCCAGTTCTCAGCACTCTTCAAAATAATTAAATTAATTGTGATGACATTCTTGGGCTAGTAACGTGCTATTTTATATGGATGAACTATGTTTTTATTAGGTTGGTCTGCTCAACACATTTATGACATTTGAAAACAAGATGTAGTTGCTGATGGATCAAATAACATGCAAAGGAAAATCCTTTGGGTATATTGTGGAACAGATGGAATCGGACATCACAACTACAAAATGCCACCTGTAGAGAACCTTAGTCATACCATTCCACATGATAATACAGATGATGCTATTGACTTTTATGCTGTTGTCTTAGTTGTTTTACTCAGCTAGGAATTCAGCACAGAGGCCGAAGAAGCCCTCGTGACTCACTTGAATAATCTTACTCTGCTTAACATGCTGGTGCTGACGTAGCTATAGAAATTGAAACTTTTGAAAGCATGTCATTGCAGGAGAAACACAAACCTCCACTTCATCCTTGATTGTTTAGAGTCATTCAACTCCCACCCTTTATCTTTTAAATATTTGTTTCAAATAAGCTACAATATGCGTTGGTGAATACTGGAGTGTTGACAATGGCCTCATAGGAAAATGAGTCATGTTTTTCTTGCTAAAAGGCTGATGCTACTATCTAGTCACAAAAGGGACGCACGCAAACTTTGAGGCTGATTTCTTAATTGTGGTATGTGTTAGACGTGATTTTCCTTGAAAAACGCTCTCTGTTTTAGTTTTATTTAATCTTTCCCGTGACCATTTGCTCATACAGTTGTGCAAGGTTAAAACATGTAAATTAGCTTGCACACAAGCATTCTACCCACATCCTTGTCCTCCAAACTGTTATAGCAAAGCAAAGCAAGCAAAGCACTCGAGCGAAAATTCCAGCTACTGGTCCCCCCCCCCCCCCACATTCAGACTGAGCACTTAGTAATGGAGTTTCTAGTGACATTTCAGAGATATTGTGGTTATACTTACTATAGAATAAAATAAAAGGCCTACAAATAAGTGATTAAAATCAATACTGTTCTTCCAGAAACATTTCAAACATGAAAATATTTGCATTAATAATAATTCATTAATAGGGATGGAGCTAAGACATATTTTACTATGTAAAATATGTTATTATTTTACTATAATCTCAGTGCATGTTGTTTTGATAAATATAAATATTAAATAAAGAGATTTTAAAAGGGGAAATATTATTGTAGTTATTAGAAGATAATGCCAATCCATGCCAGACTTTAGGCTTTACTGTCAGTGTACATTCAATGTATGTACCAGACACATGGGGGTCTGTTTCAGTGTCTTTGATGAGCTGCAGAATGACTTTACAGTAATAGACCTAAGTTATTTAAGTCATCTCAGTTATCAAATGAGTGGTGCTACTAATACTAGAAGGTAAATTTCTTCCTTGGAAAGCTTACTGGAATTGTAAATAAATTTACCATATGAATCTAGAGAGTTTCATTTTGCCTTTTCTTGGCTTTATGGTCTTAAGCAGGACATAAAGCAGACAGCTGTGAAGCTACAGCTACAAGACTGATGTGACAATGACTGAGGACAAAGGCAGGACAGACAGACAAGAGGCAGAGAAGAACCTAAACATCAGGATAATAAAGGAGAACATTATCATGCTGGCTTAGTGGGATAGATGTTCAATTATATTTTAGACTGGAATTACTAAATGAATTTGGAGTCCTCAAATCTTTTCCTTCTGGTAAAACATTTCTAACTAATGAGTAACTCCCTTTCCCATCCTTCCTCCACATCTCTCTCTTCACACAGACCAAGAAGGCTTCCTAGAAGTCACCGAGACTTTTATCTTTGTAGAGTTTCCAAGAAGTATATTTCAAATTACTTTGCATCAACATTATTCATGTGTTAAAAAAAATCTCCGAGATGGGGCTGCTGAGATGTCCCATTTGGTGGTTAAGAGCGCTTGTTGTTCTGACAGAGGACCCTAGTTAACTTCCCAGCACCCACATAGTGGGAAACGGTCCTCTGTAATGACAGTTCAGGGGGCTCCTACACTTTCTTCTGGCCTCTGAAGGCACATGGCATAAGAGCAATGCACCAGCTTTCATTCAGGAAAAGTACCCTTACACATAAAAATTAGTTAACTCTTGAAAATAAGTTAATATTTGGAAATGATATCAGATATTTCTAATGCCCAGAGAATGAAACAAATTAAAAGTTTGGGTTCCAAGCTTTAAATGTCCATAGTTTTTTGACTGTGGTTTATATTGTTTTGGTACTGTTAGCAATGGAAACATATGTCATAATGTCTGGAAAACCATATGCAGAAAGTAACCTGTTTACTGGTAAAACTTCGTCTTATTTGGCTGCTTTCTATTTCAGTTTTCAAATCACATTTGTAATAATACATTTGCTTAGGATGATCAGAAAAATAAAACACAAAAGATCGTGATGTGTCACAGATACACAAACAGTGCTTTCTAGAAAATACTTTCAAAGGAGGTTATAATAGTTTTTTTTTTCCTAAACTAGCCTCTATTGGGGATCACATGAATGCTTTGGAAATGGCAGATTCTCTTGCCTTTTGATATTCCACAAATGGTTAATCAAATGACCTGTTTTCAAGCAGGCTTGTGGGCTTCCTCCTGGAAACTTTTGTATTGAAAGATTTTTTTTCCTTCCCGATACTGTCATATATTCATTCATCTGTATTCTCAATATTCTTTGTGTGAGTTTCTAGTTTGTGGCTGGTTTACTCATTCATCAACCATTTAATGATTATCTGTTATTAAGCAGTAGACACTGTGTTGGTCACCCTATGTATTATCATCATTTCATCACTTATGCCCAGGCAATGTTTAAGTATGCATGGGCAGCCCAATTATGGAGGTTCTCCAGTTGTTCCTATCCTGGACAGCCCTAGATGCTTGTGTTATTGTCATACTCTAGGTTCCACAGGGTTGAACTGAGGGTTCTGTGCTGCTGGTCCCCTAACAGACCAAATTAGTCCCAAATAAACACACAGAGGTCTATATTAATTATAAACTGATTGGCCTGTTAGCTCAGGCTTCTTATTAACTCGTATAACTTATATTAGCCCATAATACTTGTCTAAGTTAGCCACATGGCTTGGTACCTTTTTTCCCGACAAGGCAGCCACATCTTGCTTGCTCTGTGTTTGGCTTCCTCTGTGTCTGGGTGATGACTGCAGACTGAAACTTCCCTTTCCTAGAATTCTCGCTGTCCTGTCTCTACTTCCTGCCTGGTCACCTGGCCTATACTTCCTTCCTGGCTACTGGCCAATCAGCATTTATTTAAAATATAAGGGACAGGGAGCAGATCATTGTCCCACAGCATTTCCACCATACTTTAAACTCACAGGGATCTGCCTGCCCCTCTCTCTCTCTCTCTCTCTCTCTCTCTCTCTCTCTCTCTCTCTCTCCCCCTCTCTTTCTCTCGCCACCATTGCCTGGCTTCTCTCTTTTTTTTTTCTTTTAAAGACTTTATCCTTTTTTCTCTCCTAATCTACATATATTTTTAAACACACATTAAACTGTTTAGAGGTTTTTTTCATCTTTGAATCTTTACTGTATATCTCTCTTTTACTAACCACATGAGTCTTTAATTTGCTAAGCAATATGACTAGAATTAAAGCCATGGCTTTGGTGGCTGGATCCAGCCCATTCCTTAGCTTTTTTTTTCTGAGAGTCTAGCCTCATGGCAGAAGTACTAGCCAGAGCCATATTTATTGCCACAACTCTATGACGTTTCAAGGTCCATACTACTACCAAAAACATGCAGTCAGCTTTTCATCAACTTTTAAGAGGTTCATGGCAGGACCTCTTAAAAGAGCAGCAAGGTTTTACAGCTAAAGCTGAGTCAAGAAGCCTTTATTTATTTATTTATTTATTTATTTATTTATTTATTATTTTTAAGCCATTATTAAATGAGAGCACTTGCCTCTAGGAAGCAGGGCAGACCTGAGAAAGTGCTGCTATCAAGAAGCCATGCTTCACTCCATTCTTTCTATCTAGAACAATTTCCCAAGCTCCCTCAAGCTTTTTAAATGGATTTGGTCAGCCACACGTTGGCACACCACTCTGTTGACTGAGGTTTTTGTCATGTCAGGTCCTTCACCCTTTTTAGTCCCAAATAAACACGCAAAGGTCTATATTAATTATAAACTGATTGGCCTATTATCTCATGCTTCCTATTAACACTTATAACTTATATTAGCCCATAATACTTGTCTGTGTTAGCCACGTAACTTGGTACCTTTTTTGGTGAGGCAATAATATCTTGCTTGCTCTGTGTCTGGCTTCTTCTGTGTCTGGGTGATAACTACAGACTGAAACTTCCCTCTTCCCAGAATTCTCATTGCCCCACCTCTACTTCCTGCCTGGCTTCCCTGCCTATACTTCTTGCCTGGCTACTGGCAAATCAGCATTTACTTAAAATACAAGTGACAGGTTCCAGACCATTGTCCCATGGCACCACAGTCTTCCTTTATACTGTCTATCCAGTGGGTTTTTCTTATGCCCTGAAGTCCTCCAAGCAGTGCTATTTTTTTGGTATCTGCTGTCATTAGTTACTCTATGTATTAACACAGTCTATAAAGTACAGAGTGTAATGTCTTTTATAGGGAGTCTTAACTGGGAACCCTGGATGAGGTTTGTAAGGTTCTCTTTAAGTTATTTATAACTTTAAGTTATTTATAACTTAAGCAATAGATCCATGATGGTGTGCATGTAGGAAATTCCCAACCAAATGTTTCAATAGACTCTAAAGGAAATGAACAGTGTGCAAAAATATACAGGTATTGATTCCATGTAAAAGAAAAATAACAATTTGATTATAATGAGTTGTGTATCGGCTAGTTTCATGTCAACTTGACATAGGCTAGTGTCATCAGAGAAGAGGAAGCCTCATTTGAGAAAATGCCTTCATATGATCAGTCTGTAGGTAAACCCATGGGAAATTTTCTTAATTAGTGATTGATGGGGAGGATTCAGTCCATTGTGTGTCATGTCACCCTAGGACTGGCTGTGACAGTGAGTTTTGATTTGGTCTTTATGGGATTGAGTTTAGTTCATCTCTAGCTTTTAAAGAAGTGGAAGGAAAATTATAGAAATAAAGGATCATAAAAAATAGTGAGAGGCAGAGACATGAGGGCAGGATTCTAGAAGAAGAAGAAGGAGGAGGAGAAGGAGGAGGAGGAGGAAGAAGAAAAGGTCAGATCAGTTGCTACATGGAGTCCAAGAAAGATTAGAACAATACCAAAATGGTTTTGTTCACTGGTTTCAGCCATGAGTAGAATAGTATTTTAAGGAAGACAGACCTCTTTGCTAAGAAGAGAGACATTCTGAAGCACTGGTTGAGCAGGTAGTGCCTATTATTCAGTTAAACTGTGCTTATCAAGGATCTCTCAAGAGTGTGTCCTAATGCAAACAGGCGGATGCATGGTACTTCATTCCTCAGCCATTCAAAGCTTAGAGACTAGTGGGTGCAACCTCCAAAGGCCTGAATGGTGGTGTCATCACTCTTCATGTAGGGAAGCAGGCAAGAGGACTGGACTGTGACATTTTAGAGAGGAGGGAAAAAGAACATACTCTAAACCTCTTTGTGTGTCACTGAATCTGGTTCCAGAAGTATGTGATTAAGATTCTGAGGTAAATAGAGGTTTCCACGGAAAGAAATGAACATTTACCTTGGACCAGGGCATCAGCAGAGATGATAATATTGTATTTATTAGTTATATTATTAAAAACAACTTCTTAGAGACATGCTTTAAGATTTCTGAGGTTTAATATAACAAAAATGTATTTCTTGACCCTGTCACAGTTCAAGCAAGTAGAATCTTACTGTGGGACATGTCTGCCTGCCATGGGCCTTCAGTTACTTCTCTGTGGTCTTGTGGTCCTTCACTTGCAAGTGTAGAAGGTTCTCTAGTTGTAACTGCTTTGAACTGAAACTGACATACTTCACAATTCCTCACACTCCATTGGCCAGGATTAACTATGCCTATCCAGTACTGTTTCAGTGGAAGTTAGGGAATAAAGAATGCAAGTCAAATACTTGCTGGGCACCAACAATCACTGTGGTATCCTGTCCTTGTGGACATCAATGTATTCATCCCCTCTCAAGGTCCTAGCAATGTCCATCTTGAACTAGAACTTCAAGGTCACATCTGCCAGTTGACCTTCCATAAGTTACAGATATGGTTCCTCATAGATTAGGAAGCCTCTTGTCTCTTTTGCAGCATGTGCACAGTCTACTTATCATATTAGAGGGACAGAATAATTGCAATAAAGTCATCCAGAAAAGAAAATGGGGAAACTTCCTTCAATCACTGGTCTGTAGCAGTTCTAAAATCCTCCCAGACAAGTATTGTGTGACCTTTCTACTCAGGATGAAGAACATTACTTGAGTTTTCTTTGATACTATTCTACAGGAAAAAAAAATGTCTTATTCAGCATTTCTCATAATGGCTGTTTTCAGTTGTGAACTTATTCTTCTATGTGGTTCATGTGACCATGTCTTAAGTACACATTAGGAAACTGTTCCTTTTATAAGTTATGTGGCTTCTTCTCTCTTTTTATTACCAAACTGAAGATTCAGTCAATATTTCATCTGTAGTCAAATACTACCATTGTATAACAGACATTCTAATTAAACCTCAGAGCTCAATCAGAAGTCCTGTGAAACCATTCACAGCACTTCAATACAACTGCATTTCCAAATTTACAATAATTTAAAATTCTATTATTAATGGCAGGATTGATTGTATACCAGTTGTACTAATGATTAGATATTACCAAAACATCAGTTTGATGTGCCACCCACATTAGAACAAAAATGTATTATTGTAGCAACAGTACTGGAGATGAATTTCTAAAACTAAGTCAAAATAATCCCACCTTCAAACTCTTAATCTCAGTGTATTAACCCAGCATCATGTGTCTATTATTAACTTCATAGCCTAACAAGGGCTGGGCCACTCTACTGCACAATTCTTCATGTACTCACTGTCTGAGACAACCAAGTCACTCCCATTGTACAGTTTGGCCTCACCTCCAGCAACAGAAGGGAGAGAGAATGTAAAAAGTTAAGAATATAGATTATCAGACAGGTGTGGCAGTGTCTACCTGTAACTCTGGTATTCAGGACGTAGAGGTAGGAGGGTTGTCTCAAGTTCCAGGCTAGACTGGTTTATGTAGTGAGTTCCAGACCAGCCAGGGTGATACGTGAGAGCTAGTCTCACAAATCAACCAAACCAAATAAAGGGAAATACAGACAGCAACACACACGTAACTCTAGGGAGCAGAGAAAACATGGGAGGAGAACACAGACTATGTTTCTGGTGAGTCCTCCCTGTCTCCACCACAACATTTAACCCTTTCTTTCCAGTGGGACGTCAGCCCTTGTGTCAACATCTTTAAACAGCTATGCTAACAATTACGTTTGATAATTTTCTGGGCACCTGTAACTTGAGGTAATGGCAATTTTAGTAGGGTTGCCTTTGGAGACCTCTCATGCAAGGAAGGGCAGGGCTAGGTGTTCCTTGTGTCTCTGGCTGGGGTGTCATGACAACAAACAGAAAACATAGCCCATTCAGTGCCAAGATAAACAAAATTCTCTTGCACTGGGGAGTCAGCTCAATTTTATTAAAGACTAGGATGATAAAAATGCATTTGCTACATGTATATCTTCAAGAGACAGGAGTTCCCGTGGTGACTGTAAGCAAAAATAAACTTGTATCATTTTTTAAAAAAGGTGTCTGCCTCTCCTATTTCATGTTTTGCAGTACTCACAGTTATATAAAATCCAGGAATGTATGTATTCTCACTGTCAGTCATGTCTCTGACTCATGGGATCAAGACTAAAAGGCAGTAACTAGAAAGCATTGAAGATGAATCTGTTGAACAAATGCAGCCTATTTTATATTCATCTTCTAACTCAACTTGGTCTTTCGCCTCTTCATTAAACTCTTACCATTTCCTAACAGGCAAAAGTTTGCCTCCTAGAATTTGTCAAGGATTACAGGAGGGTGTTTATGGAATTGATAAGACAGACAATTTAAATCAGAATTTGTAAAATGTAGCTAGTTTCTACATAGTCACCTAATCTTAGCGATTGGAGAAATCTGCAGATAACTCAAGTGAGAATATTTTCTTAGCACTAAAAACTTTCACGGTGCTAAGTAGACTGAAGAAATTCTAACTGTGGTAAGTTGTGAAAACCAGAAAGATTTTATGGCATGTGTGTCTTTGATTGGTTCAGAGAAGTCTGCGAAGTCTTTGAACTCAAGCTGATTCTTTTTATTTTTTTCTCATGCCTGGGGGTGTGTGTGTGCACACCTTAGGGTTCTTCACCCCATACACCCTTTCTTATCTCAACCTCCTCCCCATTCCAACCACTGTCAAATGTCTCTGGGAACTTCCTGAAGTCTGCCTCCTCCTCTCTGAGAAAACCTGTTTGTCTTGCCTGTGGGATAAAAGGCCACCAACACGGTGACAGGGGATAGAGGTTCAAGAACAGAATTGAATTTTTGTAGTTTGGAAAATGATAGGTCTATATTTGTAACCAGGGGCTAGAGTTCTTTGCTATCTTGCGACACCCAAATAAAGAAGTGTGTTTTACTGGACACCCCAAACTGACAGAAAAGAAAACAAAAGGCAAGAGAGTTTCCCATGTGTAGCCTGCACAGGGAAGGCCTTTGTTCCCTGGGAACCCCAACTGACACACCCACGGCGCTGGATCAACTGGCTAGGCCTCGGTTTCCAGGCATGAAGTCACAGGTATGACAGTCCCATCCTTTGGGTGATTTTCCTCTTTGGTCACACCAAACTGTTTCCTGATGTACTTGATGGACCTGAATTCAAAGCTACCGGAAGGAAGGAGAGTTCATGCTAGCACACTAATGGGATCCTCAGAAGAGAGACGCTCTTAGGAGCGCTGAGCGCACTCTCATGAATGGATTCCAAGCTTCTGGTAGACAAGCAGGCAGCCGGCAGTGCCTCAGCTTATCGGCTGTACAACAGTTACAACACATATAAAGAGTCCCCAAAGAATTGCTCCACTTAGCTATAACAGCAGAGCTTATGGGAAGTCTATGTGTGCATGATTTAAAGAGAAATGCACACCTCTAGACAGGCATATCAACAAAAGTGGAGTAAGTTTTTAAGGAAATAACCACTTGCTGTGTGCCTGCCCCAGGCATATTTATTTATGAAACCAAACTAAGTCAGTTCCCAGCTGGGAACAATCACCCATTATTGCCTAGCACTAAGCACACATAGTGGCTTTTTCTTAGATGAGCAGCATAGAGCTTTGGGAAGAACTTACACCAACATCCATTTTTGTTATTTTGTTCTCTGGCAAACCCTTCTCTCCTCCCTCTCCCAGATCCTCCTGCAAGGAAAGAGGAACAATAATGTCACCACTCTTGCCTGGTTCTACAGGGACAGAAGGTTGAGATTCTTTGATGTGAGAATAACAAGAAAAGGGTCCCCAAAATAACATCCCCTTCAGTATTTCTGATCGTCTTGTCAGTCCAAGCTCAAGCTATGGAGCTGGTCAGCTGGCTCAGTGGGTAAGGGCCACTGTCACCAAGTCTGCCAACCTGGCAAGCATCCATCTCAGGAACCCACATCGTAGAAGGAGTGACCTAACTATGGAAAACTGTAAAGTTGTATTCTGATCTCCACATATGTACTGTGGCATATATCATCTCTCTCTCTCTCTGTCTCTCTTTCTCTGTGTCACACACACACACACACACACACACACACAGAGAGAGAGAGAGAGAGAGAGAGAGAGAGAGAGAGAGAGAGAGAGAGAGAAACAGAGAGAGAGAGACAGAGAGAGACCGAGAGAGAGCACAGAATGCTCTTAAAAAAATCTTAGGCTTAAACAACTCCATATGTCTACCATAGCCATATAGTCATGAACTAAGGAAGAAGATGAACTCTTTACTCTGCTCTGTGTGGTGGCCATAACCAACTTGCTTGTTCTCAATGTCCATCTGTCTGAAACATTATTATTGCTGTTATTAGTCTCTCCCAATCTTGACCTTGAAGGATGCTTTCACCACTGGAGACTTTGGCAGGTGACAGAGATAGACACATGGAAAGAGATTCATGTATGAGTGAACCAATGAGGGGCAGCACGGTTCACCTTCCCAGTCGAGATTAAAGTAGGCATTGATTAGACTCCTCCAACAAAGAGACAGCCTTAGAGAAAAACACTAGAAAGTCTTAGAAGAGGATAGAGCAAAAGACTGGGTGGATATCTGAGACTCTGTCTGAAAGGAGGTGTGATCTCCATGCAGTGCTTGGAATCTAGGCTTGGTGTCTGGTGACTGTGAACTTCAGCCTAATGAGAAAGGGGTCTCTAGCTAAAGAAAGGTGCCCAACTTGCTTTATGCGCATGTCAAGGCTTCTCATTTCTTATGAATGCCTTTGTTATAATTTTTCAAAAGAAATTTCTGAAGAGCATCGGGGGAATAGCTCAGTTAATAAGTTCTTGCTACCGCACAGCTTCAGGACATAAGTCTAATAACCCAAGTAAAAAGTGGTGCATAGTAGCATGCTTGTTAGTCCAGCACCTAGGAGACAGATTCAGACAAATCTCTGGAGCCCACGGTGAGCCTGCTCAACCTAAATCAGCAAATACCAGGTCTTAGTGAGAGACCCTGTCCCAGAAAGCAAGGTAGATAGTTCCTGAGGATAGATACCTGAGGTTGATCTGTGACTTCCATGTGACATGTACATTCAAATGCATGAACAGGCACGCATCCGTCACCCACACCAACATGCACATTCACAGGCACAAGAAATTTGTGATGAAGACAATTTTCTCCATTTTAAGTATTTACAAAATAAAAACAAATGTTTCAGGAAATATTTCTTAGCTTGTTGGTGAGAAAAAGCAATGGTCCTACACACACACACACACACACACATACACACACACACACACACACACACACACACACACACACCTAAAAAACCAAGTTGTGAATTGCATTTGGAATTTGAAGCCAGCTGCACTTTTATTTCTAGAGTGAAAAATAAATGTTTTTATTTATGGCTGCTCATACAGTGTCTGGAGCTCCAGAACAAAGGAAAGTGAAGAAGCCAACAAGCTTGTGAACTTTTCTCGGCGATCCAGGCTGCTACCTCACTCAGAGGTTCTGACATCTAAGATTTTTGCAAAGCCAGCATTCTTCATTGGTACCGCAGTCAGTCTCTCTTCTCAGTGCAGCCTAGAAAGCAAGGCTGCCACCTCAGAGGTTCTGACAATGTAAGATTTTAGCAAAGCCAACCTTCTTCCTTGGTACCACCACACTCAGCCACGTTTTCTCAGGCCAGAATTAGAGAGCCAGGCTGCCCTCCCTAGCACACTGCCATCTTTTGACCAGGAGAAGCATAGCAAACAGAGAAGAGGCAAGCACTGAAAATCTTTCCTGATTTTTAACACCAGCCTATTAAACACAGGAAGCAATGTCCCAGCAAACCTTCCAAGAGTAACTCACCAGAGTCTTCCTGCCCAGGCTGGGGCCTCCACTCTTAAATCTGCTCAGGTGTCAACATTGCTGCAAGTCCTTCCAGGAGAAGGGAACATGTGAATGGCTAGAGGGAGTAGACGAAGGGGGAAATTAACGTAATTACGTTTTAATGAAGTAGAAAATACCATGCCAAATAACTTACACTTCCATGACTCTCAATTCTTCCAGCTATTTTCATTACTTTTAGTGTTCAGCTCAGGTTTTAAGTTAATAAAAGTTGGCTATTTTAACCCCTCCTGGATCTGTTAGTATGCAGGCCCCTTTCATAAACAGAGGTTTCCAATCTCTGATAAATGAGAGATCTTTAGTTTGATTACCACAGCATGGCAGGTGTAATTATCTCCACATCAGAGACAATGATGTTGCTACTTTGGGCGAACTCTGACTCTCCCTGAAATATAGTTGTAGAACATGCTAATATGTGGGTCTCTTTTGACCTTAACTCCTAATAAAAGATTATGGTATAATCTTTACTCAGAATAGAATTATTTCTTCTCTGAATGCCACTACCACATAAACCATTGTAAGATAGAATGTGGATAATTGTTAAACTATTTCAATTTTAAGGCTGAATTCACTTGTCATATATATATATGGTTTGACTGATATTTTATTTTTTGCCATCATGTCAAGTTTCTTGTTTTGTTAGAAAATTGATTATTACAGGATGACTAGTAAGTCCCATGGCTGAGAGGAAGAGAGACGGAGAATGTAGTCTATGAAGGCAATTCGATGCCTCTTCCTTCGTGGTTTCCCTTTGCTATGATTGACTTCTGCTTCTCTGTGAGGAGTTGCACAGGAATGAGACTATGGCAGCTGGTCTGGTCTTCCTGTCCTAGATGACAGCTCTGCCCTCAGCAGGTCAGCCAGCTCCTATTGCTTAACAAGGACAGCAAGAAACCACCCTTCGAAAGTAAAACCTTGTTAAGAGGAATTTAACGACGGCCCAAACTCATGTCACTAAGCAACCACAAAAGAATATATTCTTTTTATAGGCAAAGGCAAACACTTTCTCGATACCACTGCCATAACTGTATTGCAGGTAAAAAGACTTTCAATGAATAAGGACATCGTGGGCCTTGAGCTTTTATTCAGTGTGAAACCATTTCTATTCTACAAAGGTTAAAACAGGAAAGGGGAAATTCCTTCCTCTTGATTGGCCAATTAAAATGAAAACTAGCAACATTTCAAAGTTTCGTGTTTGTTTTATAGAGGCTTTGAACGTGGGTTGTCTTTACACTAGGGAACATTACTCCAGTTCTAAGTTTTATACCTTTGTCCCTTGGGGAGGACAATACTTGCTTCACGTGAACTGTCAGGTGGTAGGTGACTCATCTCTCTTGACGTACTGTGTGCTGAGGTCTGGCAGGCACCTATATACTCCTCCTGCCCTGTGGAGCTGACAGAGAGGCTACCTTATCTTCCCTTCACCTGTGAGGAAAAAGAAACTCATGGACCTTCTTGGATTTGCCTAAGCCAGACAACTGGTAAATAGTCAAACCAAGTCTTCGACTTAATAATCAGACCTCAAACCCAGCAAGGCACAATGCTGAGCAATACAAAGAGAATGACTTTCAAACAGCAAAATTACTGCTACTTCGGTGAGGGAAAAAAACCCTTTATTTGTGTTAAATAAATTCAAAATTACAAGTTAAAAGTACTAGTTCAGGGGGTTGGATTGTGTGCTTGTATAAATATATATGTTAAAATCCTACACTTGGTCCAGCAAAATGATGTAGTAGATAAAGGTGCTTGAAGCCCACTCTGACAGCCTGAGCTTTATCCTGGGACCTTCAGGATGGACCGAAAGAACTAATTCCCCCAAGTTGTTCTCTGACCTCCACATCCATGTGCACGCATGTGTGTGTGCAAACACATGCCCATGATGAATATAAAGTACATATAGGCATAGTTATATATAGTTCATGTGAATCTGTGTTTGATATTGGCATTAGTTTTAAGAGGACAGGTATTTAAAGTCTGCTCTATCCCTTCTTTTACAATAATCAGATAATTTTTAATTTTTAAAAAATTAAACAAGTGTTATTACTGTATGTGTGTGTCAGTGTGGGTATGAGTGTGCACTATGGTAGGTGTGGAAGTCAGAGGAAAACAGCAGGAATCGATTCTGTCCTTCTACCAGGGACAAAGATTGAATCCAGGTTTGCATAGCAAGTGCCTTTATCCATCGAACCATTCCACTGTCCCTCAGCTGGTTTGGGGCCGAGGTATATTAATATGATATTATTTGATCATTTTTCAGTGTCAGGCTTTTTCAATAATTTTGTTATGTAAGATACTATACAAACTACTCTATTTGATTACATTCAAAATATGATATGAATGAAGTTAGATTAAAAAGCTCATTATTAAAAGTGTGGCCTCAAATTGTGTGATCTTGATCAGAAAACTTATCTCAAGTTTCCTTGTATAGCAACAGAGAAGATAATAGTGTACTCCCAACTGTCTTGTGAATAGAATAAAACTAATGGTATACAGGGTGCTTTGTTCCTAACATGTGGTAAATATGATGTAAATACAACCTATAATCTTTCTCTAGAATTTACTGCTTTAGTGTTTAGTTATATTATTGTCTTAGTGACAAAGATATACATAAAATTTAATACATAAAAAAATCGTTCCTAATATTATGTCTACATATGTATTATCCAAATTATTTACACTGATCAAACATTGAAAAACCCCCTCTGTTCATCATGAGTTTGTTGGGATAAAAGCTGAAAGATTTAGCTACCACAAAAGAATGAATCTTAGGATTATTCAGCCCCATCAGGGCCACTGAAGTTGACAATGTGACTTTGTTTTATGGCCCACTATCCCCGCTCTGCCACTTGTAATACTGCCAGGCTTGACCATTTCGAGGGCTAGGAGAGCATGACCTCTACCTCAAAATGAACTCTTGGATGCACAGAGCGTATTGCTTCCAGAAAAGGAGTAATGGAATTCCAGGCGAAGAGGAGGTTGGTGACTTGATGCTTTGATGAGTCTAAAGAGCAAGCAGCATAGGTATTAGGAGCTGGAAGAAGTGGGAGAAGAGAAGATTACAGACAGAGAGAGGAATTTCATGTTGAAACACTGTGGGTGTAGAAGTGTTGAATGATGTCGAAGCCAGCATTATGTGGATGTGAGTGGGTGACCGATGTGAAGGAGAGAGAGAGAGAGAGAGAGAGAGAGAGAGAGAGAGAGAATTGAGTAGAAAATATTGGAGAATTAAGAGAAACTGAGTGCCTTGGAGGGTAAGCAGCATTTGAAACAAATTATCTAAGCTTGCTAAGGGAGGCTGAAATGCAACCACAAAAGCAGGCACTGGCCTCATTGAGAATTCTGTTTATGAGCCAAGCCAATATTTTAAATTTAATGTAAACATGTATAAGGCATCATTCACACTGAAACAAAAAAAGCAGACAGACATTTGTGAACATCTCATTTCTTTGGTGGGCCCAATCAAATTCTAGATATTTTTTTCCTAATTCTTGTATATTTCTCTATTTAGTGTATAGTCTTAATGACCTCTTCACATATATTTCTCCATTCAGTGTATATACTTCTGACCTATTAATGTATATTTCTCCTTTAAGAGTATATACGTAATAACTTACCAGGGAAATATTAGCCAGGACAGAGAAAAAGGATGCAATTTGGGAAGCTGCCAGTTCTCCAAATAACACACAATGATGGCCGGATTTATAATGGCCGCAGTATGTGTGCTAGTGATGTGGGATTCCCCTCTGTATTCTGGGAATATCATTGGTTAATAAAGGAACTGCTTTGGGCCTATGGCAGAGCTATAGGGGAACAGAGCTGGGCAGGGAAAACTAAACTGAATGCTGGCAGGAAGGAAGCAGAGTCAGGGAGAAGCCATGTAGCCCTTCCCCCACCAAAGACAGACGCCAGACAGAACTTTAGCCCATAAGCCACAGCCACATGGCGATACACAGATTAATAGAAATGGGTTAAATTAATATGTAAGAGTTAGCCAATAAGAAGCTAGAGCTAACGGGCCAAACAGTGATTTAATTAATACAGTTTCTGTGTGATTATTTTTGGATCTAAGCTGCCAGGCATCCAGGAAACAAGTGGTCTCCTCCCTCCAACATGCTAGAGAGTTCTTTTAACCAGAGCCTAATGGAGAACTAATTAAGTTGAATTTCCAGGTTTCTCTTGTCTTTAAGATTAGAATGACAGAGGAAGTAACAAATGAGAATTTATTTATTTTTTTCATTCATTCATTCATGCATTCATTCAGTTTTTGAGCTTTGGCTGTCCTGAAATTTACTATGCAAACCATGCTTGCGTCAAACTCATAGAGATCTGCCTGCCTCTGCCTCTGATGGGATTAAAGGCATATGCAGCTACATCTGGTCAATATGGAGACTTTTAAAGTCTGCTTGTGCACTTGCTATGTTAGAAACATCCAAAAGAGGCAGTCAGTCAGGAAGCAAATTGAGTATTCTGGTAAAATTACAGATTAAAAACTTGTGTAAGATCTGCCATTTACAGATAAATAGAACTTACAATTGTAAGGATAGGTTGCTTTCATAAAAATATATGAAGACAGAGAGAGACAGGCAGAGAGATGGAGAGAGTCTCAGAGATAAAAACACACATACAGAGAGAGACACACACACACACACACACACAGAGAGGAAGACAGAGAGAGGCAGACAGAGATATGGAGACCATCCGCAAGGCTGAGAAGCAAGGGGTAGACCAGAGAAGGAAGAGGAAGACAGAGATCATAGTGTTGTAGAAATGAAGAGAGGAGAGAATTTTGAATCCAGTCTTCACAAGAGACTAGTAAGATGAACTCTGGGAAGGTTATGTAGATTTTCAGAGTTCAGCAGTAGCAGTTCAACAAAGGACAGACAGATGTGTCTATGAGCCAGAACCTGGACATTGTACTTTCACACTGCTGGAGTTACATCCCACCGGCGGCTGCATAGAACTGCCCAGCACCTAGAAAATGTTACCTTTCCCTAGCTATACTAGAGTTACACATACTTTCCTTAGCACCCAGTGGGTTGTCACCCACAGTCTGTGAACAGCTGGGTGACTGGGGACCTCATCAGCAGAGATGGGGTGACGATGCACCTGTACTTTCAAGTGCTCTGGTCTTTACAAGAGTTTCTGCTTAAATCATTTCCCCCACTTCCTTACAAAACCTCCAGGGCTTTAAGGGACAAGGCAGCACCGGTTCTGTGCGGGCGCTTTGCCTCCACTGTTCCTCTTACTGTCATAAGCCAGGCTTAAGCATAACGTAAGAGGCCTGGTATGTGCGGTGATGCAATAGTCATAGAGTTAACAATGGCTAACACTTAGGTGTCAAGCACTTTTGGACTACTCTGGATACATCAACTCATCTGATCTTTGTGACAATTCTGTGAAGTAGTTTAGTATTTTTTTTTTCATTTTATACTTGAGGAACTGAGGCTCAATGAGTTTACACAGCTTGCAAAGTCTTCTTGTAACCTGTAGGCTCTAAACCACTAGGCTTCAGATGCACACACTCACTGCTGTAAATCCAAAGCAAACATAAAAAAGGAAGAACCAAAGAACCCATGAGCTAGCTTTTATTAAATCATTCAGAAATGTTGCTGGCTGTCTTGTAAGGTCCCTACGAGGACAGAGTGTGAAAATGTCAGGTGACTGAAGACCTGGACTCTGTCCCACATATGGGGCCTCTTCTGGGAACTCCCTTTAACTGGAGGATAAACTCATTACAGGAAATTCCTGAGCTCTAAGGTGGCTCTAAGGTTATAAGTCTTAAAGTGGCAAACCAAGGTTAAACATACATCCAGACACAAATGCTTTAATAATGGGTGTCCAACTGACTAAGACACACTTGCTCCAGGAATAGTCTTCATTTTTATTACAGGAAAGCTGTGTAAATTCTGGGATATAAGAAGTTGCCGTCTCCTGAGATACCAATCCTATTTAATTATTAAAATTCTCAATGTACCTATAAGACACCCACCGATAATACTGGAATGAGTATAAACTTGTAAGCCTACATGGTACAAATTTTTATGTTTCAATTTTTAAAAAATATTATATATTCCTGAACACCATACTGTCTTAGATTTTGTCACCAATTTACATTGACTAGTTTTTTTGAATCTTGGGTCATGTGGAATAAAAGTTATTAGCAATGAGCATGCTCTGGCTATTTTCATCTTGAAAAAATGTTTCGCCTTTATGGATACTATTGGAAATTTATTAAAAGTGGCAAAGAAGCCCTTGCTCTCCATCATTTCTTCACCTTTGCAGTCCATGCTCAATGATGGCCTTGCCATATTCTAAAGCTGATTTACATGGCGAAGAGTAAAGATCGTGTTGGGCAACACCCTGTAGCTTGAGAGAGAGACAAATAATCAGATCACATGAGCGCTGTGCAAAGTTAGACACAAACGCAAGTTGCTATGGAAAGGTGTAGAATGTAATTGCCTTGTCTGAAGTAATTGTCAAAGGGGGTGGGACCTCTTTTTCTCTTAACTCCTTGTAAGTGTGACTTTTCTCCTAAGGCATGCTTGCTCTTGAGAAACCCCACAGGTAAAAGCTCTTCAGCCTCTCTGTGCCCTTGCCAGACAATCAGCTCTCCAGAGCCCTGACTATTGTCTGGGACTCAGGACATAGAAGTGTGAAAAGCGGGGGTGGGGGGTGGAGGGGCGGGGGTGGGGTGGGGTAATGAGATGGAAAATGGGTTAAAACATTGAGGCTCCTGTGAAAACTACAAGCTGGCTACTGTGAGATGACCACAATGTGGAGCTCAAACTGATGCTGAGACTCAGTTTAACTCCCTGGAAATTCCCATGCTTTGGAGGCAGTTCAAAGAAAGCAATTCTTCTCTTCAAATCAATACGATTCAGAATTCAGAACAACAAAATGCATGCACTCTTTCTCTTATTCTGGCCCCGTTATCCGTGCTGCCCATGTCACTTAATCCTTTTCATAACTCTAAGGGCTTCACACTGCCATTAAGGGTGACAACCAGCCAGCTAAGCTCAGAAGAACAAACACCTTTGTTCAGATTCTCACGGGGGTAGATGGGTAAACTGGGACTCAAGTCAGCCAGGGGACTTCAGACAATGAACACTTTTCACTTTTCATGAAGCTAAGGAGAAGACTAGAGAGGATGACCCTCGTGGTCAATGGTCTTTTCACATGTCACTGTGTATGGATGTACTAAATAATTCAGAAAAGGGAGGTAGGCTGAAAAAGCCTGGGACTTCTGCTCTACTTTCTATGAGAGGACCAAGAGGGACTGCATGGTTGAGGGCCCAGTTCCAACACATCATGGCAGCAGAGAGGAAAAGGCAGCTTGGCGTGTTCAGTTAGAGCCACCCGCTTAAAAGAACCTGTTTTTCCACAAGGTTCTAAGCACACCTTGACACTAGACACCACAACAACAGTCATGGCTGCCAACAGTGGGTGCTGTATGCATCTACTCCCAGGCCACCGGAGGTGTCAGGTACATCCACTTACAGTGTCGGGAAGAAAGGCATGTAGCCAAGGACTCCTGGTTGGTGAAGAATAGTAATCAAGACATTTGTCCTCCTCTTTGGAAAAGAAGAAAAGGAGAAAAACAAAACAGCCTTTTTACTATCCAATTAGACTCCGATGAGAAGAACATGCATGGACATTCAAAAGATCATTTATTCAACAGATATGTACTGAACATCTGCTATGTTCTCCAACTATATCCATGATTATGCCTGTCATGAGGATAAGAAATAAAGGCAGTTGAACAATTTCTCTTAAAATGCTTTCCAGAAAAAAGATGCTCAATAGACAAATAAGAATATTCGGGAATAATGTAGCTTCAAGGTGAAAGCTAACAATGATGGTGGGTCTGTTTTTTTATGTTAAAGTAACTTTAAACAGGGATCAAAGGATCCGGCGGAGACTTAATAATCATGAAGCCTGTGTGCGTCTGGCCTAGGTCCTCTGTGTAGCTTGATATTCTTGTGGGACTCCTAAGAGTGGGAGCAGGGCCTGCCTCTGATTCTTTTGCTTATTTTTGAGACCCTTTTCATCTTACTAGGGTACTTCATCCAGCTTTGATAGGAGGGTATGTGCCTACTCTTACTGTAACTTGATATGTTATTTTTTGTTGATATTGCTGGGAGACCTGCTCTTTTCTGAAGGAAAACAGAGGAGGAGTGGATCTGGGGAAGAGAGGAGAGGGGACAAGAATGGGGGAAGAGGAGGAAGTAGAGGAAGGGGAAACTGGCTGGGATGCAATATATATGCAATATTTTATACTTATATAGTAAATAAACAAATAAATAATTTTCTTCTAGTCGAGAGAAAGAGAGAGACTTTATAAAGAAGGAATGAATTAGAAGTAATGTGGCAAAGTGTTCTGGGTTGTGCATAGGGTCAACTCTAGCCATGACTCTATGAGTGTTTATTATATTGTTGTCTCTATTTTTTTTGTATTCAATTATGTTGCAGTAAAATGTATGTTAAAATGAGCACCCATGAATTTCAAAAGTATGATAAGGCAATTCTCTGTCATTACAAAAGTTTATTAATGATTCCTTCTGCTTTAGAGAACATCCACTGACTTCTTTTAAAAAGACGTCAGCTCTGAAATTTTCAACTTTCTAGACCGTCCTTAGAGAATGACTACTTCTAGAAAGGCACTTCATCCTCAGTGCTGGGGGAAGAAGTGTAGACGCACAGAAGGTGTGCTTTTCGGGTATCCAGCAGATGTTGGTTTTATGGTTTAAAGAGTAATTATAAAATAAAATGTCCATTTATAAACTCAAGGAAGCAATGCCTTTCAGTGACTACTCCGTTCATGAGATCATATGTATATCTATTAGCTATATATAATACAAGTTATAATACACGCACATTGATAGATAGATAGATAGATAGATAGATAGATAGATAGATAGATAGATGTATATATCATGGGAGGCAGAAGAGGCCATGAGGTGTTACAGGCCAAGTCTGGGAGCTCTCAGAGAGCCTTGGGAAGTCAGATTTACTCTCAGTGTGTCAAAGAGGATCTATTCTTTCCCTGGTCCATTGATGGCTCTAGGGTTTCACTGTTCCTTCTGGTTGTACTGAGCGAGTTTCACTGCAGATATAATAGTTAATGACAGACAATAGAAAGGAAAGCGGGCGTGGTGCTGCAGTTGAGTAGAATGACGAGAGTGTCTGCTGCTATTTATAGCGTTTGTTAAACTTTCATCTCTTCAAATTGCTATTTTCGTGCAGCAAACTTAAATCTCTCAGGCAACAGGGCAAGCAGCAGGATATTGGCACCGTAATTTCTGGCATTAGTCAAACACTAATGACTAAGAAAAACACATTCATCCAGAAAGCACCGCTGGTTCCCAGTGAGAATGTGAAAACAGATGTTCCCAAACATCTATTTCCCAAACGTCTTATAGCCATAACCCCAGCAAGAGGGTTAAGTAGTGAGTTTATTCTTAATGTGAGCCTTTTATGAGGCAAAACTGAGATAGTGTGAACCTGGATCACTAAAGTTGCCTTTATTTGAATATTACTAAAAAGAGAAGGCCAATCGTCCATATCTAGGAAACAGTGTCATTTGTTCAGGACGCTGGCTGAAACTAAGAGCAGAACCCAGACATGTGACTTACAAACTCTAGCTTCTAACCTACCATGTGACTGAGAAAACTGCTATTGCATTTAGCAACCCCAGGCTCTTCTTCAGGTGTGCTCAGCTCTGCGATGGACTCAGACTCACAAGAGTGGAGGGAGACAATGGTGCTGGGAACCACAGAATTTGGGGACTGGACCCTCACTTGGCCTACTCTTTCATTATTAAGATCGGTTCTCAGGTTCTTTCTCTTATTATGACCTAATTTCTTTGGTGATTAAAGCCTGTGTCCCCAGGCTACTGTGTTTTTTCTAGACCTTGCATGTGCTATGCATGTACATATGAGATTCATACTAAGTACGTCCATCTTGTGAACACAATCTGGAATATTTGATCCTAACACAGCTGATTTTTCATTTTCATATACCTTACAAACCAACTGAGGAAGACAGTAGAATGGACAACAAGCAATGGAACAAGAATGAGGCGGCCACAGTCCAGGTATTCATTCAGGCAAGGTTCTGGGCAGCCATTCTTTCTGATAGAGAAGGGGCATAGTTCTATGTCTAAAGTTGGGGAATGTTTTTAAAATGTTATAAAATAGTGTCACATGAGATCTGAAGAGATGTTTAATAACTAAAATGTGCATATATATACATATATATGTATATATATATATACATTTCTTTTGGTGCACAATTAAAATACATTTTTATTTGTGACTAAGATTCATAACATTGAAGATAAGATGTTAAATTATGGTTAGAAATGATTTTTAGAAAATGAATTCTGAGCTTCTTTTCCATTAACAATGAAGAATATATGTAGCTGGAGAGATGAATCAGTGGTTAAGAGCACTTGTTGCTCTTCTAGAATACACAGGCTTGACTCCTAGCACCTACATGGTGGCTCATAATTGTCTGTGACTCCAGTTCCAGGTCATCCAGTGCCTTCTTATGACCTCTGCAGGCACCCAGCATTCACGAGGTACACTGACATACATGCAGGTAAACCACTTATACACATAAAATTAAATAAATTGACCTAGTTTTTTAAAAAAAGAATATTAAATCAGGCAGTGGTTATATACACCTTTAATCCTAGGACTTAGAAGGCAGAGGAAGATTTGAGTTCAAAGTCAGTCTGGTTTACAAAGCAAGTTCCAGGACTGCCAAAGCTACATAGAGAAAAAAGTAGTGTGAAAAAAAGAAAATAATAATAATATTCAATATCTATATCTATATCTATATCTATATCTATATCTATATCTATATCTATATCTATATCTANATATGTTCATGTAGAAGAAGCTATGGGCAGGCCTGCTTTTTATCCTACCCGGCTCCCGCAGGGCTAGCTTTATACCTGAAATAACAACACACAAATTGCATTCTTTTAAACATTGCCTGGACCATTAGTTCTAGTCTCTTATTGGCTAATTCTCATATCTTGATTAACCCATTTCTATTAATGTGTGTAGCACCATGAGGTGGTGGCTTACAGGGAAGGATTATAGCCTATGTCCATCTTGGGCCGGATCTTCATCACATCACATCTGCCCTCACTTCCCTTCTTTCCAGCATTCTGTTCTGTCTACTCCACCCACCTATGTTCTGACCTATCAGGCCAAGCAGTTTCTTTATTAGTTAACCAATGAAAGCAACAGATAGACAGATGACCTTCCCACATCAAGTTCAACATTATGAAATTTTTTATTTGCTGTTCATTTTATTCTGTTTAACACCAACCTGAGACTGCAATGCTTGATGCTTGTCTTTCTTATGACCATGCAATCATGATTTTCACGTAAATTTTCAATCTGCCTATTTTCATTCCATTACTTAAAGCTACAGAACATATCATTTATTAACTATGTATAACTTCCTAAGAAAATGGCTGGGAACCATAATATTTTTAAAAAAACTATAATGCTTTAAAAACTAGATTATCACCTTCTTCTACCCTCCCAAAAGTAGGAAGAAGAGGAAAAGAAAGAGAGAGAGAAAGAGACTGGACCAGCATGACAGTCAACAATCCTTGATGGCAAGGACCAGGAACACCAAGTGCTATAAGTCAAGGGAGGTGAGCTCATTGGGCAGGGCTGCTTGAGGAAGGCTTCCTAGAAGGGGTGGGGTTAGAGATGGAGTACAAATCTAATTACAGATGTGAGGAGGAGAAGACAAGAAAGTTCTTCAGGTCAAGAGAATAAAATGTGTTCCAGTATGGGCTCTTTAGAGACGCCCACTACAAACTAGATTTGGAAACCACTTTCTGTCCCTACTTGCCTTTAAAAAGAACTAGGCTTTGTGAGTCTGAATACTGAAAAGGTTTTCTTCACTCTCAGATGAGATTGGAGCAAATACCCGAATCACTGTTCCTCTCAGCCGGTGTCCTCTTCCAGGAGGTTCTCTACTCTACTGGGGCTCAGACACTCCAAATCCAGGTCCTGTCTGTCAACACAGCAGTTCTGCAGAATGCTGATATGTGTGGGTTCTAGTGAGTCCCTTTTGCTTGACTTTAGACAACTCTGTCACTGATGGGAAAACTGTGGCCAAGATGACAACCCCCCTTCCATCCTTCTCCTGTCTAATGAGGCCTTAGGGCTGAGTTAATTGGGAGGTGGAGTATAAATACTAAGTTAGTCCAACAGATGATGAGCTACATGAAGACAATTCTGTAAGATCCAAGGTACTTTTGAAAGAAGAAACAGATGCTTAGGGGTCAGAAACCAAGATGGCATACATACACAAACCCATATTTCTTGAGTAATAGTGAAAATGATTGCTTAAGCAAATTATCATACTTTTCAGACTTTTTAAAGATGCAAGTTCCCACTCACTATGTATCCAATCTTTCTGGAATTCTCCATCCTCCTGCCCTACCCTCCAGACTGTCAGGTTATGGTGTGGGTGACCATTGTACTACATCCAGTTTCAAAATGATCAACCAAGTCACTGTTGGGAGGAAGTACTTGGTTATTACCATGCCCAGTGCCCAATCTCTAACCCCATTTCTGATTTCATTCTCACACTAGGTTTTTGTTTGTTTGATTTTTAGTTTGGGGGATTTTGCTTTGCTTTGTTTTATAAATTGGGAAATGGAGTTGAGTAAAGGATGCAGTCTGTTGCTTAGAACAGGGTGAAGAAATCTTTCCTTGGGAATTCCCCGGGTTTCTGAAAGACTAGAAATTAGGTGACTGATTCACGCACTCATTAACAATAGGGAGAATGTTCTGGGATTCCAGTCCATCTTAAGCCCAGCAGAGCCTCCCTAATGCCTGTTCTTGCAAAAGGCCTCTGAAATTTCAGGGGTGTTTACTGGCGTCTGTTCTCATTGAGAGCTAATACACCTGTGTCATAGGAACTTGCTTATGCACTGGAGAATGTCCGCATAGTTTGTTTTGACGCACCAGTATTATTTAAGTAGCAAGGAACACTCAACTCAGACAATGTATCATTTTGACTTTTGTTGCTGTTGCCTTCAAACTGTGCTGTTTTAGTTCCAATTTTTAGACAAACGAATCTATTAAAGTATCTAGGTTTAACACTGTACATGAGGATGTGTTCCTACAGCACACATTTGTGATCTCTGAAAAATCTCTCAAGACCCTAATTAATTGAGGTTGCACATATCCAGCAGACTTACTACATCTGAAAAAATGGGTCCTGAATCATCTCTTTATGCGGGTTTCCCCCATTCCTTTATAAGCAAAGCATTCGAGTACCTATTTCTGACTCATTTTGATATTTACATTAACATTTCATCAATATAAAATTTGTCCTTGAAGTTTTTCCAATCTCCAGACTTTCTCTCTTGAACATCTATTAGGATTTAATCACTTTGGGTAGCAGATTTTTCTAAAATCTTGCAATAGCTCTTGATTCTCTTCACCCAAAAATTTATGAACATTTCAAATACTTTCTACAGTGTTCCAGGTTCTTATATTTCTAAGCCCATATAGTTACTCCAGCTTATACTCCTTTGCTCTGAATGTTGGGGAAAGCTGCATGTTTTATTTCCCTTTTCAGGTTTTTTTCTACAAAGATATCTGTGATTATTTGTCTTTTCCTTCGGCTGACCTTGTCACTATCATTTAGAGGACAATGACACAGAGAAAAGTGATGTTGCTTTTATTGGTTAATGAATAAAGAAGTTGTTTCCAGGCCTGTGGCAGAGCAGAATAGAGCTAGGTGGAAAAACTAAACTGAATGCTGGGAGAAAGAAGGCAGAGTCAATGAGAAGCCATGGAGCTGTCCACAGGAGACAGACACACTAGAACCTTATGGGTAAGCCACAGTCATGTGGCAATACACAGATTAATAGAAATGGGTTCATTTAAGATATAGGAACTAGCCAGAAATACACTTAAGATATTGGCCAAGCAGTGATTCAAATAGTATAGTTTCTGAGTGATTATTTAAGGTCTAAGAAGCCGGGAACAAATGAGCAGCCTCTGGCAACAGAAAAGAGTATAATAATTCATTTGTTTCTCCTAGTGGTCTTTGGCAAGATAGGGGCATAATTTAAATTTTGCTCTTTGCAAATTAGCAATTCCATCCAAGAAAACTATCAGTTAGTGGTCCAGTGGTATTAGATTGAGAAAAATAAACCTGAACAAATGAA
Source organism: Alexandromys fortis (assembly GCF_014885135.2). NCBI lineage: Eukaryota > Metazoa > Chordata > Mammalia > Rodentia > Cricetidae > Alexandromys > Alexandromys fortis. The sequence goes on from NW_026067949.1 coordinate 42,975,092, forward strand.
ATTGAAAAAAAAATTAGTAACAAAGCTTGGATGTTTAAAGCTTAACTAAATCTTAGGAATGACCATAAAGTTTATTTTCCCTCATATTTATCAACTACTTCTTGGATGTCTTCTATAGCAAAAACACTTTGCAAATGTTTATTTTTTTTTAATGGTTGGGGATATGTCCCTAAATGACATTCATTCTACACATTTCTGTAGGGATGGTATGTGCACTTATGTTATGTGCTGCTCTATCAAAATCTGATTCCCTTGAGACAAGGTCTCTCACTGAACGTGGAGCTTTGCTGGTGACCAGAAAGCCGCAGTGATCTTCCTGTCTCCCTATCACAGGGCTGTGGTTACAGATGAATGTGGCATTTTTTATGTAGATGCTGGGGGTTTGGATTCAGATATTTACATTTTCATAGTAAGTGCTTTTACCCTCTGAGCCATTTTTCTAGCCCCATCAACACATCACTTTGTGAATATAAATAATGACCAACATTTACTTATTAATACGTGCTAGGAGCTTTAACTTCGACAACGCTTCTGAGAAGTAGATGCCATCAGCTACACTGTCTAGGTAGGAAAGTGAGGGCTCAAGACACTCTGCAACTTGCCCATGTTTGCATTGCTGGAGTCAGGAGGCCAGATCTGGATCTTTTAACAACTGTATTATATTACTTCAATCCATTGTGGGAGTTGTAATCTTTTAACCCTTATTAAAGAAGAAGTCAAGGAATTACTAGCAACATGGACCCACTTGAGGGTTAAAAAAAGGAAGAAGCAATCTTTTGCATATGGAAGCAGGCAGAGAGCAATACAAATAAGTGCAATCACGTAGTGGTAGATGTGTCCTTACTCACCAGGAAGAATAAACATTTGCTCAATGAGACATATTCCTAGTTCTTGGGAACGTGGAATCATCATTATTCTGGTTAACTGCCTGACCTGAGGCAGCATAATCACCTCATCTCTTTTGGCCTCCTTATCTTCACTTATTGAGAAAGGGCATTCCAAAAAGAATGTGCGTTAGGTGATGCCAGTGGGCAAACTGTAGACAACTGGAGAAGTATGTTTAAACAAACTGTAGATTATTGAAGGACTGCATTTAAAAAAAGACATCCCCTTCTTTCCAGCTGCATCTTCTTTCAAAGATAGGCAGAAATTCTAAGTACAGGGGAATAAGACACCTAACTTAGTAGTACAAGAGTTCATATCCTTCTACTCTAGGCACCTGCTAAATCTTCATTAAGTGCATTCTGGTCTTATGGGCACAAAAACACAGCAGGTCACTTAGCTACTTTCAGACATCAGGATGAGGCTCAATGGCAGTTTGGTTAGTTCATCTGCCTTGTAAATGTTAAAGTAGCTTCCTTTTTCTCTTGGTTATTTGGAATCCAGATGTTGACTTTGGATTATGTAATTATGACAACTGCCATTGAAAAATTAAATATATATATTTAAAAAGTATGACCAATGTTAATATGTTAAACACTTAATAAAATCAGGAGGAAGAAGCAAACCTTCCAGCAACAGCTGGAACACACCACTACTATGGACGATCATTGCTATACATAGTTGTGTAGGATGAGGCCACTAGTTAGTTGCCAGCCACTTAGCCCTGAAATAACCACACAGAAACTGTATTATTTAAATCACTGCTTGGCCCATTAGCTCTAGCTTCTTATTGGCTAACTCTTACATTTTAATTTTACCCAGCTTCATTCATCTGTGAATCTGCCATGAGGTAGTGGCCTACTGGCAAAGTTTCAGCACGTCTGTCTCCAGCGGCTGACGGCTCCATGGCTTCTCTTAGACTCTGCCTTCTTTTTTTTCAGCATTCAGTCCAGTCCTCCTCACCTAGCTCTGCTCCACCCCTCCCTGCTCTGCCATAGGCTCAAAGCGGTTCCTTTATTAACCATGATATTCACAGCATACAGAGGGAAATCCCACATCATTGTTGGAAGATGCCACCTACGGTGGACACACATTGTGATACATAGCTGGAACATGTCACTACTGTGGGCAAACACTGCAGTAAATAGCCTTCTGGATTCATCTTCATGGTATGGCTATGGCACTGCTCTTACTTACTGAAGGGCCTCTCCACCAGCTTTTCCAGTGATCAAATTCATGTGTTTGTCCACTAACCTCAGAAGGTAGGCGACAGAGCAAAGAAACTGCCTAAGGGATGAACTAATACTCAAGTAAGTGGAACCATGATCACTTAGAGGAAAGACTAGGTTTATACGGCATTTACAGTATGTTGTAGCCTGTGTGATGACAGTTTGGAGATCCAGGAAAGCCCTGCCTAGTCCATATTCTTGCCCCCAAACTAGACATGTTGTTTGGAAGTCTAATGTGGGTGCCACTGGTTTGGGACAAAAATGTCTTATTGAATATCTTATGTGCCTCTCTGACTTAATTCCTTATGTGTTTTGATACTCACAGGGGAATGAACCAAAAGAAAGATGTACTGAAAGAGGAAAATGAGCTATAGGCAACACATTCACTTTCCATCTTCCCATAATTTTTCTATGATTAAGCCTTATAATTTTCCCTGAAGCCAACACTGAACGACTATGGGAAGAAAGTCATTGTAAAAGCAGGAGCTTCAGCAGCAACAGTATAAAGGATGTTAATAAATTTTGAGTGCACTGTATGACTCAGCACTAAATTTATTTTATATATCATTTAAGTTTCAAATGATTTTATGGAGGTTAATTATTGCTATCAGTTGAAATGATTTTAACTACCAGAGCTAGAGTTTGGTTCGATTCCCAATGAGACAAATCATGGAAGATAGCTATTATTTCAAAAAACAAGACCAGCCAGTCAGGTGGTTCCAAAGCAGCTTTTAACCTTTACCTGTCCTCATGACTCTGCTGAAGGATATCAACTTATGATTGCATTGTGAAACCAACTTCTCTAAACATCAGTGCCTTGACAAAGGTCCAACCAGCAGAAGAAGGAATATGACCAATGACATATTTTGGAGGTGGAATGTCCCCCAAAGGCCCATATTTGCTAGAGGCTTGGTCCTCAGCCTGTGCTCGTATTTAGAGGAGATGGAGTTTATGGGAAGGGGGAGCTTTCAGGTCACTGGGGATATGACCTCAAAAGGATTATGGAAACATGGTCTCTTTCTCTTTTATTTATGGAGGACGGTAATGGATTTCTTCTGTTGTCTGCTTCCCTGTGGTCTTGACACACCTCAGGCTCAAAATCAAAGGAGCCGACCAGTGAGGGACTGAAACCTCCAAAGCTGAGGGCTGAGATAAATATTTTAAGAAAGGCCAGGAAGGATGCTATGATTTGGATGTTGAATGTCTTACATAAAAAATTCTTAGTCTATAAGATGTGTATATTGGGCAGTGTTGAGAACCGTTAAGATCAGGGCCTACTGAGAGGGTTAAGCTATGGGGCGGATGTACCCTCAAAGGAAAAAAAATGACAATTTACTTTAGTTTGAAATGTGGCTATTTCTTTTTCAGTACACTCCAGCATAAAGCACCATTGTCCATTGTCCCTACCAGAGATTAAACCTACAGGGTTATGGCCATTCTAGGACTATGAACTTGTCGCTTTTTTTTTTTTTTTTTTTTTTTTTTTTTGGTTTTTTCGAGACAGGGTTTCTCTGTGGCTTTGGAGCCTGTCCTGGAACTAGCTCTGTAGACCAGGCTGGTCTCGAACTCACAGAGATCCGCCTGCCTCTGCCTCCCGAGTGCTGGGATTAAAGGCGTGCGCCACCATCGCCCGGCGAACTTGTCGCTTATTGAGCTAAATAAAACTTGCCTTTTAAATATATTAGTTAATTCAAAGGTCTCTGTGTGCTTACATAAAACTCACTTATATAGAGAAATAATAGAAAAGAACCTTATATCTCATAATTGTATTTCTTAGAAGTATGTCATTATTTAAAAGTAGAATGGTTGATGGTGACTTGTGTTTAATTAAATGGACATGTATTTTAACATAAATCTTTTGTTTAAATTGAAATAATTAAGGACATGTTTGTAGACAAGCACATACATATATACAGACATATGAGTGCATTAAAATTATTAGATTAATAGGTCTATCTACTTGAAAGAAAATAAACACCCTTCTGGCTATACACATTTCAGCCTAAATGAGATTTTCAAAACTGATTTCAATTCAATTCAACTCTTGAATTTCTTCAGGAAAACTTTTCAAAATAAAGAGACTAGAGCTACCTCTCCTAAAGAATTAAAAATTAAAAACTGCAGTGGTGCAGCTGGTAAGCGGGAAACTCAGTTTTAGTTTTCTTTTTCTTCATTTTCCTTTTCAATCTGTATCTACTTTCATTCTTCCTAATCTCTAATTACAAGTGAAAACAAAAAAGCTATGCTTCTTATATTCTTCAATGGAGACTCTTAAGAAGAAGATTTATCTATTTTTATTTTATGTATATGGAGGCTCTGCCTGTGTGCACATCTATGCAGTATGTGTGCACAGTGACCTGTTAAGACCAAAAGAAGGCATTGGATCCCCCAGGAATTGGAGTTACAGACAATTGTGGAACTGGAGTTAACAGACCATGTGGGCCATTGTGTAGGTGCTGGGAATTGAACCTGGGTCTTCTGGAAGAGCAGACAGTGCTCTGAGCTGCTGAGCCATCTCTCCTGTCACATGACAAATAAGAGCACCTTCAAAGCCACATCAGAGAAGCTAGACACTAGAGGACAAGAATATAGATGATGTTTAACACCAATTTTACATGTCTCATAAGTGAATACTCTTTTTAATAGAAACTTAACTGGATGTTTTGTTACTGTGCTGACACATTCAAAGATAATTTTCCCAAGTAATTTATTGTCACCAAAGTAATTTTGAATAATAAGGAAAAACTTTCACTATTATAATATGCGCCATACTTTTTAAATGGCAAGGGGAACATTTTTAACAGTTATTGGAATTTATTTGCCAAGTTGAAATTGTGTGGGATATTTTGTATTTTATTTAAAATAAGGGAAATTGTATATAACAAAATTACAAAATTAAAATTTTGTCTCAAAATGCAAATAGCATTTTAATCTGAGCTCATCAAAGGTAAAAAAAAAAATGAGTTGAGTCACTGAAGTCCAGAGCTTGAGTAGATCATATGAGTAAAGACAGTGTGTTCACATTCCATCTTAAAATTGGTTCCCATTTACTAATCCAATTTTCTGCTCAGTGGAGTGTGTGCTTGCTATAGCCCAAGGAATGTGATCTAGGGAGAGACTATGCACTAAGTCCTCTTCAGTAAGTGAGTCAGACATTATATCTGTGCAAAACCCAAACATGAAACTTCCATTGCTGAAATATGACCTACTTAAATGTGCCTCCTGTGGCAATGCAGAAGAATAGAAGAATCGAGTAAGTTTGAATACCCTATAAATATTGAAAGATGCTCTTCTATGATTCTTATTTGTGGTTTTAAACACAATTAAGTGTTTAGGCTATTGCTAAATGAATTTGATGATTATACTAGTTACTTTTCCATGCTGTGAGCAAAAGAAACTTAAGGGACGTAGCCTTTATTTTGGCAACATTTGCAGGGTATTGTCCATAATGGTGGAATATAAGAGGGTGTAGAATTCTCCAGTGGCCTTAGGCAGGCTGAGTCCTATACTTCTCTGTACTTCCTTTGCCTGCAAATTTGAACACATTCCTGATCCTTTCCTGGCCAAACTGCATGCAATCCAGTCCTTCACATTATTCTGCAGCAATATTGGCCCTGAATTCTCACTCTAAATCTCATTAAGCATTCTAATTCTGCCTACAGGATTAATACCATCCTGTTTTGAAATTGCTTTAAATTCAGCCTCACTCGAGTTATCAGGGCATAGGCAGAGTAGAGCAAGACTGTGTCCACACACCCCTAGAAACCCATTTTTACTAGCTAGGCCACAGTTCTAAGTCTTTGACAACTTCCCTGAACAGCATCACTAATTGGTGATCAAGTTTTCATATGCATTACCTGTGAAGTGCATTACACGCTCAAATCATAGCAATTAATACCATCCTGTTTTGAAATTGCTTTAAATTCAGCCTCACTCGAGTTATCAGGGCATAGCTCTTTGTTATTCTACAAAATTCCCTGAGTTGAGCAAAGCTGTATTTTGGTTTATGGTTTCAGAATCTGGTGAATGCCATTGCCTTTAGGGTGTAGGGAGGTAGTATATCATGGTAGAAACAGGTGGTAGAGCCAACTACTCACCTCAAGATGACCAAGAAACAGAAAGAGGCAAGAGGAAATAAGGTTTTGATATTCTCTTTAGAGGCATATGTACAATGACCCAAATTCCTCCCACAACCACTAAAGGTTCCACCACCAATTAATAATGTTACTGGCTGGGTACCAACAGATCAACATTAGGACTTTTGGGAAACATTTGTCCAAAGTATAGTGACCATTTAAGAATTATTTCTCCCATATAAATAGGTGCTAAAAGATTTTTGTCAATATTGATTCCATTGAAATAACTCTAAATTTTATGTCATAGTTATTTACATATAAATATGCAAGTTGTCTAAACTACCAGTTGGTATATATGGTCCCTAACTCTACCAGTTTTCCCCAAGATCCTTACAATTAAACAAATTAAAATGGACATTTAAATGTTTTGCCTCAAAGCTGCACAATGATGTATCTTGGAAAAACCCAAGTGTGGTACAATATCTAGGGTCTCTACACAGTGGCCAAAATTCAAGATCCATGCTAGAAATGCACAGTGTTACATTTGCCAGATGTTGAAATTAGATGCTATGTCAATACCTAAGTCACCTAGGAGGAAAGGAGCTGTAGCAGTCATTGGTTAGAGCGCAGCATCAGGTCTCTGCACTTGTGAGTGGCTTAACTGGCACGGTGTACTAACTGCTTTGACTTTACTACAATAACGACTATTATTGAGTCATCCATTTATCAGGGTTTATTAGATCCTTATTATGTGCTAGACATTCTACTAGTGCTACAGTGGTAAAAAGACATACTGAGCACAAAATAAACATAAATAAAATCCTGCATAATTGAGTATCTATAACTGCAGTTGTTTTATAAAAGAAAATTATTCCAAAGCCAGGTACTATAATAAGTAGAAAATATATATGCCTGATTAGCCTTGGTGAGGTCAGCTCATGGCTGCCATCCTAAAGCACTGACAGTCTACCGCCCCAGTTTGGATGATAAAATATGTGCAGTGGTGACCTTAATAAAGGGCACATGGCAATAAAGGGAATATTGTAGTGCCGCAGAGAGATTAGAAAAAGCCAGAGACACAGAAAATCAAAGGAATAAAGAAATAAAATAATGAAGAACCATAACCCATCCCGAAAATCCTGATGCCATTAGATACGAGTGAGTCATTTAGTAAGCTAGGTAGTGGTGGATCTATAAAGCAAATTTCTATTTGAGTCTTAGAGCAGTGGGAAGTCTCTGAGTCATAACAATAGTATTGATCACTGAACTGAACTGTGGTGGTGAGAATGTGAGGGTTTCTGTTCTATGCACATGAGAGTTATTAGCCAACTTACTGACACAATCATTGAAGCAACTGCTATTCTGTATCCCTCAGCTTCCAGATCAGGTGGAACAACTGACTTGAAGCAAGGTAGCAAACAAGTGATGGAGTTTCCAACCTTGCTGGCCAGCTCCATAATCCTTGCTCTGTTAACGAGGAGAGTAATGACTTTTGTAACATCGTAATTAAGCCCAAAGGATTCTAAAAGGCTAAGCTTTTATACAATAATTATCAACTAATTGCTTATTATTATTGTAGAAAAATGTTTATCTTTGAAGATTTATTGAAATGGTGGGATAACGTTATAGAAGACTTGCATTCTAAAACTGCTATATTTTCATCATTAGTACATATTAAGTACATATTAGTACAATTTAAGGCAACTATTAATAGCTATAATATCTTCCCTCATTAAAAATGCACAATATTTTTGGATCTGAATCAAGCTACTGTGAGAAGAGGTAGTCACTGGAAAAGACATCAAACAAACCACAGACAATATTTGTTTGAACAAGCAGTTGGGGCATGTCGTATTACTAAGGCACTGTACGTTCCGGCAGAATGTAATCATGCCCATTCCTGGTAATGAGGGTAAACCTTTGAAGAGAATCTAAGGCTGGATTTGTCAATACACACTGTGACTCAGCTTCAAGACCATTTTAAGGCAGAATAAATAATATCAGATGAAGCTGAAATAAATTTTAAGGCGGTTGGGTGACTTTTGTGTTTACTCAATCAATTAAATAATTAAGGAAGTAGCTCCCATCTTTAACTCTCTCACTACTGTCTTTAGCTTTAACCTGAAACTGGAGAGACAGGATGTTAGTTAGATGATAAATAGGTAGGCAGATAGGTAGACAGACAGACAGATAGATAGTTTTGCTATCTTGTTATTTTGTTATCTTTCTTTCACGGAAAAGAAAGTCCTTTTCCAATTAGAGTTTTTAGACTTCCCATATTCACTCAACCGCCAAGCAACAGGGATTCTTCCTTTGATACATCATCTTGCACTTATGTTTTTGTCTGATAATTGCTTACTACTTAAACATCACACAAATAACATATTTTTTGGAGTAAAACTTCTGAGTAGTATCTATATGCAGCTAACTTTGATAATAAAAGCACTTTAGTTTTACTTAAAGGTAAATCTGACAATGCAAGAAAATGCAAAACCTAGAATAGAAGTCTTTTATGTCTTAGAAATTTCAAAGCGTTTGAAGACACTTCAGGGATCCTCAGGTTCCAGGTTTGCTGATTCTTCTTATTCAACATGTGTTTTTGTTGCCATTCAGACTTTTTTGTCTGTGAAGTAGCCAGTTTTCACGTTATTCTGGAAAAACAAGTGCTATTGTGAGATAAATACTCCACTAAGACAATGAGGTTGACATCATGGCTATGTTGAACAATGGCTTTGTGATTCTGAACACTTTAGAACTTACAAATATTTATGTCTAGAACAGGTTTTCACCCAGAAGAAAAAGCAGGAAGTTTCCATGCCCAGTTGGGACTTGATCACCCAGGACACAAGTCATTCTGTTTTCTCTGGATGGCACACTGCACTATACCACAACTGGGAATATTTCTTATAGTTTTTAAATTAAGCACATTGCTTTTCTACAAGTCAAATCTCATAACCTTGTGCTATTTGCTGCACATGGCTAAAGAATTGGAGAAGGGGGATGCTCCATGTTCTTATGCACTCTGCAAATCATCAGATGTTCTTTTAATTAGCTCTTTGACAGCTTCATACAAGGGGTCCTGATCACATTCACCACCTCTATCTCAACTTTTCCCAGATCTATCTATCTATCTATCTATCTATCTATCTATCTATCTATCTATCTATCTATCTATCCCTTCCACCAAATTTCAAGTCCTTTTTTCCTCAACAAGACCAATTTGTGCAGCCCAAATATTCTTAGATGTGTTGTCTTCCAGTGGAGCATTGTGGACTTACCAGGGTCTTCACTCTTAGAGAAAATTGTCTTTCTTTCTCCCTGCAGCTAACAATTACTAATTGCTCCATAACTAGGGGTGGATTTACTTGTCTATTTCCAATCTACATGCTGGGATTTGGTCAGGCTTGAACTTGCATAGCTTTTTATAAATGCTGTCACCATTACTATGAGGACATATCTACAGCTGCCCCCCCTGTGTCCAGAAGACACTGCTGCCTTGCAGTCGCCTGCCACCTTTGAGGCATACACTCTTTAACTCTCTCTTCCACAATGATGCCTGAGACTTGGGAGGTGGGGATGCAGCATAAAGGTTCCATTTCGGACAGGTGATTCTGCACTCTCTTATTTTCTGTGCCTTATCCAGTTGTGAAGTCTGTTTTAATCACTATATACTACAAAGAGAAACTTCTCTGATGAGGGTTGAGAGATACATCCATCTGTGATTAGAACTCACTAGGAATCACTTTAATATTAGTAACATTTAGCAAAATAATTGTAGTAGTTTCTTCCCTAGGGACAATATGAACTTTCTAGTTGAGATGTATTAATTTCAATTTTTGAAGATGCATAAATTTGAGACTTAAGATAGTGAGCATAGTTTAGAAGGGCAAGCATCCTTTCCAGAAATCCAGTGTAACACTTTTTTTAAGCTGAAGAAGAGAGCCATTTGGAAGTTGAAGATGTTTCTGTCATATAGGTTTTGACAGATACATTTGAACAATGATGATTTTCTCAGTGGTGCCCAAGGAAAGAATGTCAATGAGAAAATGACTGAAGCTATATTTGGATCCAGTGGTGTTTAGATTTGGGCACAACATATTCGATGACAGCAGTCAATAGCAACTTGTATCCTAGAGACCAGAGGTTCTCGACCTGTGGATTGCGACCCCTTTGGGAGTGGCAGATCAGATATCCTACATATTGGATGTTTACATTACAACTTTTAACAGTAGCAAAATCACAATTATGAGGTAGAAATTAAATAATTTTATGGTTGGGAGTCACCGCAACATGAGGAGGTGCCCTAAAGGATCACAGCATTAGGAAGGTTGGGAATCAGTGCATAGACTAAAAGATACAAACATTCCCTGAAGTTCTAACACACAAATGTGGTACATTGTTGAGGTTCTGTTGTCCTGTTATGACCCACGATATCCTCTCATAGGTACAGAAGAATTGCAGTGAAAAGACGGGTCAATATTCAACATCTGTCATTGGTGCTTTTCCTTCGTTTTCTCCCTATAAAATCAAAGCTTCAATTATCATTCATAATGAAACGAGGTAATGCTACGAGAGTTCTTTCTCCATTCTTATTCTGTTTTACATATTGAAGCCAAATGGTGGTCACATAAATACAATTTCATTTTTACTCCTTCATTTGAATCTCCTGCATTTGAAGGCAAGCTCAACTCTTCCTCTAACTCCTCCAACACATAGTAGGCACTCGATAAAATTTTGATAAGTGAAATGAGAGTTTATTAATATCATGATGTTTGTCATACTATCTCAGAAAGTCTCTGTCTCCATCCAACTACAGACCTTACGGTGGACAAAGTAAGAACACACCGCAATGATCTCCGTTCATAGTGCAGATTCGCCTCGGCTAACCCGACCAGGGAGACTTGTATCTGGGAAAATACTCTAATCCCATAATAAGCCCTGGGCAGAAGCAAGATTGCCGATAAAGAGACTCATAATTGCCCTGGTTTGTAACTCTGTTTTGATGACACATTCATTTTAGCTGTGTTTTCACCATGGTACTTCAAAACATACATATAAACATCAATCAATGGAGCAGAGAAAGCAATATGCATTTTTAAACTAGCAGACTAAATAATCATAAGGTAAGTTGTTGAAATAAGAGCTGCAGGGCTGCGTCCCCAACACCCCGGCCGCTTGGCTAGCTCATGCCCGAAATAACAACACACAAACTGTATTCATTTAAGAACTGCTTGGCCCATGAACTCTAACCCTTACAGGCTAATTCTCGCACCTGGACTAGCCCATTTCTAATGATGTGTGTAAGCACCCCAAGGTGCGCTTACCGGGAAGATTCTAGCCTCCTTCCATCATGGTGTCTCTGCTCCAGAGAGCAGAGCTGTTGAGTCTCCGGGAGCAGAGCAGAGTCTGACCTCACTTCCTCTTCCGCCCAGAATTCTATTCTGTTTATTCCTCCCATCTATGTTCTAAGCTGAGGCCAAGCAGTTGGTTTATTATAACTTAACCAATGAAATCAACAGATTGATATATGAAACTCCCACATCAGTAAGTACCTGTTGTTGACACAATATGAAAGCTACACATTATTTACTATGAAATAAACTGTTTAGATGGAGTGAGAAAGTAACTTCATCCAGGGTAACTTAAGAGCATACATTTCCTTCACATAGTGGGCCTGAGATCATGTTCCATGAAGTAGTTTTCAAATATGCAGAGCTAACACAGTGTTAACAGAGGTCAACACTAGTCAGATAAAGATTATTGCTGTCTTCAGTCTGATCTTCCTAACACAGTGAAAATACCTAAGTTCTCATATGACATACAACAGAGGGCTGTCTTGCTTTATGCATTGGTTGCGTTTCTATTGATGCGACAATAAATTATTGCAAAATCAGTGACTTAAATCAGCATAGGCATCATCATAAAGTGCTGTAGGCCAGAAATATAAAATTTGTCCATAAGTTAAAATTTCATGGCTTCCCTCTAGAGGTTGTAAAGGAAAACATTCCATGAGTGTCCCTGCCTCTAGAGGCCATGTGCATTCCTCCATCGTGATACATCCTCCATCTTCCCGCTGTCACTCACATCTGTCCCCATAATCATCTTAACACTGACTGTCACTCTGTCCTTTGGTGAGGACTCGTGATAGACTGTCTCTACACAGAAGAACTAGGATAGCCTTTTCCTCTGACATTCAAAATTATTTGTTCTTTCTTACATATAAAAATAACATATCCATAGGTCCATAGACATTTCCACAGGCTCATAGACATATCCATTGGCCCACATAACTATCCACAGGCTCTCAGACTTGGGTGCAGGTATTGTTGGGACATTCTCATTTTGCCTATCACACTTTATGTGCTTACTTTGTCTATTAGAAAGTAAAATCCAGTAGTGTGTGTGTGTGTTGTAGTCATGTGTGTATGTGTTATAATCTTTGGAGTAGGAATTGTCATGGATCTGCATTGTAATCACACAGCATTCAGTCTATTTTCCGACACACAGTATCATGATATAGTTGCTAGTGCACATAGACTATATCCTCAAGTTTAGCAGCTACGACAGATGATCCACATGGATCACAGATTGCCAAAACTCTCAGGAGTTTTAGTTTTTCATTTCCTAAAAATCCAGCATCCACTGTTTCCCATTTCTTTGACAGAGCAATATGAACCATTTCCTTGAAAGAGAGACACGGGGAGGAAACACGAATAAATTAAGAAAATGTTTAAGAAAGTCTAGCTCCATTGAACCTATAATTCGGGTTCTTAGAGAAGCTAAATAAGAAGGAGAACCCAAAGAAAATCATATAGGCATCCTCCTGTATATTAAACTTCATCAGGCGATGAAAGGAGACAAGAGACAGAGACCCACATTGGAGCACCGGTCCAAATCAGGAGCAGAAGGAGAGAGAGCACAAGCAAGGAACTCAGGACCGCGAGGGGTGCACCCATACACTGAGACAATGGGGATGTTCTATCAGGAACTCACCAAGGCAATATGAACCATTTCCTTGAAAGAGAGACACGGGGAGGAAACACGAATAAATTAAGAAAATGTTTAAGAATACTGAGGGCACAGTGACCCAGACATGTTTCAAGTGTCCCTGGACCTTCGCCAATGGGGAGTGATGAGCAGAGATATTTTCAGTTTTGTTTGCTGCAGTCATAACTACTCCATAGGCTAGTGAAATGCTTATGCAAACAAAGTGGTTTGATATCTGTGCAGTGACTTCAGAGAAGAGCATGTCACAAAATGCTGTGAGCAGTGACCCTTGTGGGACATGTGTTTAATCCCCCAAGGTAAGTTTTAGTTCTGCATTTATTCAGAAAAAAATATTGATATTTTGTTGCTGGTAAACTTTGCAAATGCATGAATGTGTATTGCCAGACAATCACTTTAGATTACTCCCGAGGCATACAATAATTGCATGTGTCACTACTCTGTCTTTTCATAATTGAAAAATGTACCCTTTGTCCTAATTTGGTTTCCTCCACATCACATTCCATCACTGAGACATCGTCACAGGAAATCAAGCCAGAACCTGGAGGCAGGAACTGAAGCAGAGATAATGGAGGAGCATGGTTTACTGATTTCTCCGTATAACTTGCTCAGCCTGGCTCTTTTATGCACTGTGGCCCACATGCCAGTGATGGCACCGCTTCCAGAGAGCTGGGTCCTCCCACAGCCGTTATTAAGATCACCTAGAGGCATCACCTGTGGGTCATTTTCCCAGGTGAGGTTCCTGTTCCAAGATAAATCTAGCTTGGGTCAGTTTGATAAAATAAACTAACTAACACAACTTTATTTCAAATCAATTACTATTTTTCTATGAGAGAGGAACAAGTAGATGATAGTCAAACACTTGAATAAGCTATCCATGCCTATGTGTAACTATGGTAGTCCTACTGTGTGGTTAGCAGCTCTACCTTTGCCTCCTGACTGCTGGGATTAAAGTTGTGATCAGGTACCACACCAAGTATTTCCATGGGAACTCGAACCGAGGACCATCTGCCTGTAAGGCAAATGTGATAACCATTACACTGTGAAATCAGGTAGATTCATGCTTTAAAAGAAAATTGGTAATTGGACAAAGTTATTTACTAAGAAATATTTCCTACCTATTATATTTCAGACGTATGTAATGAACACGGAACCAGAGAATCTGAATTGCAATTTACTGAAAGTTATACATAACAAAACATAAACAGTGGGATAATAAGCAATATTCTATTTCTTGTGTCATTAAAATGACATGTTCTATGATGGCAAGTCACACAAGTAGTGCTACATATGGAGAGAGAAACAGCAAGAGAATATGTTTTAGATGAATTATAAACATAGTAGCTTCCAACTACCATCAGCTGGGGATGGCCACTGTGTCCTTTTCTTTCCAAACACAAAACATTTTACACATAATGAAATAAGACAAACTCACTCTCGGGATGAGAGCAAGACAAAAATGAAACCAAATAACATCAAGTACAGAAAAGGAAATCTGTGGAAATTCCAAAAACAACTATGTCTTTTATGCAGCAAATAGGACGGCAACTGACTTGCAATCCTTTTTGTGCCTTACAGATTTAGGCTCATGGAACTCTTTCCAGGTGAAGATTAAGAGTCTAACAGACTTGTCCTTGCCTACAATCTAGAAACAAAACTGTGCTTCACTGAATCCCTTCCAAAATTACTTAGCGCAAACCTGAGCGATAATGAGCTCCTCCCACACCCATACATCAGTATAGCACGTGACTCCCCTTGGCACTGAGTTCTCTCTCTAAAGACAAGAAATGCAGCGTTAGCTATAGACACAGTTCTAGTATCCTTTGGTTGCAACGCATAGACAAGAAAAGTTACTGATTAAATATCTGAATAAAAGAAAAAAAAACCTAAGCCACATAAGGGAAATAGCCTTATGTGGCTAGAACCCTGATGGTAGAGCTCCAGCTTCCAGAATTATGAGGAAATAAGTGAAATTGTGTTTCACTTCAAACATACGGAATTTTGTTATGTTTACCTGGACTGACTGGAACTAATGGTAAAGTTATTGATCTTTTCATACTCCAGATCATTTATAAATATTTGGTTTGAGAGTGCCTCCCATTGGTTCAGGCATTTATATTCTTGGTCTCCAGTTAATGGCTTTGTTTAGGTAAGTTTAGGAGATACAAAATTGTCCAATGTAACACATTTTTTATTTATAAAATGTATGTATGTGGAAAGCTAAATGTTCAATAATGTGTCACCCTATTCTGGCCTCAGTTTTCTCCTATACAAGGAGAACCAAGACTTGTTGGTCACAAAATATTTCTCATCAGCCTCAAATCCCTTTATTGTCCTCCTTTCTGGCGGGGGGAGTCCATCACTGAAGGGAGGCTTTGAGGCTTCAAAGCCACACCCCATTCCCAGTTCTCTCTCTGTTTCATGTTTGTGTTGAAGACATTAACTGTCATCTTTCAGCTCCTGTCACCCGGTCTTTGTTCCCCTATCATAGGCTCTAAGCTTCTGGACTCATAATCCCAAATAATCTCTTTCTTCTAAATTGTCTCAGTCATGGCATTTTATCTCAGCAATGGAACAGTAGCTAATGCAGGGTGTATACAACAGAAAGGATGACTCTATTCACTTCCTAATGGTTCATCGGACAGCTGTGGATTGTAAAAAAGAGAATCCTGGGGGCCATTAAGGGATTCGTACAGTGCATGGTGTTTGCCTTGTCCAGAGAAACAAAACTGAAACTAATAAAAGAAGCTAAGGAGAGAAATATCCCATGGAAATCTGATCTTCGACAGCAAGTATATTTTTAAAGCAGAGCCAACTTATTTGATGTGGACCATCAAGAAGATTAAAAAGACAATCAAAAATGATTTCAGGTCCTAAGAGTTGCATTATGTTACCATTTTGTTTTATAAAGGAGTCAAGAGGATGAGAACTGGGAAGACTATACATGAACGATTCTAATTTGGGCAAGTTAGATTTGAAACGACTAGTTTCTTTTTAAAAACACTTCCTTGACAAAAGTTTACACATAATAAAGTCTGTTTTAGCATCTGTTGATTCTGATAAATTATGGTAGATGTAACTGTGTAGCCACTAGGAGAAGCTAGAAACCAAATGCCTAAAGTTGCCTTGTGTCCCCTTTCATTCAAATCCCAGCATCTTCCCTTGTAAGAATTTACTGGGGAGCCAAAAAAAGATATGCTTGTGAAAGAGACCTCACCTGTGGAGCACACCAAACTCAAGAAACCATCAAGTGCCCCTTTCAACAAAAATTGAGCTTTGGTTACCAAAAATTTTGGTTACCAAAATTCTCCCAAGATGTAAGTAGGTGAAAGTGTGGAAGAAACAACTGACCACATTATGGAAGATTATTAGAGCACTTACTATATTCTCAGGATTGAGTGTTAAAGATAAATTTCAGTAGTGCTTCAAATAATTTTTGTTTGGTTAGAGGCAGGGTCTCTCTACACAGCCCTGGCTATTCTAAAACTTGCTAAGTAGACAACACTGGCCTTGAACTCATAGAGATCTTCCTGCCTCTGCCTCCAGAGCACTGGTATTAAAGGCGTGTCTCACCATGCCTGGCATGGTGTTACATAATTAGAAAGAGATGTGCACAGAGGGAGGTTTAGAGACACCTACTTTAGCATTGTGATGCTCAGTTCCTACGATGTTTCTTAGAAAAATGATCCCTCATGTTTTCGATTGGGCACCAGTGAACTTTTCTGAAGACAAACCTGTAAATGTTTCAGTTTGAAAGTCATGTGACCTCTTGCAACTATTTAATGACTGTGCTGAGAAAGGACATACCATGCTCTAAAAAAAAATATTAACAAAACCAGGCAGTGGACAGGATGTAGGACACAAATCATACTATGTGGATCTCAGTTTAGACTGTGACCAATCATATCTTCATTCAAACTCCTAGTATCTAGTAAGGACCCTAAATTTTCATGATATGAGATATATATCAATAACATTGTATTCTGCTAGGAAACTGACAAACAAGAAGGCAAAAATGATTTGAAGATGAAATGTTACAATAGATGTGCTCGAGGCAGGGGACTGTATATAAAAAACAAGGCTGCCATAAAGAGAGGTGGCCACCACACTTAGAGTAGGGGAGATGTTTTGTTGACCTTCCTGTTGCTGGTTTCCTGCAGCCAATCACAGAGACACAGGGATTTGAGGCTGTTGAGGAAACTTAGCGATCATCAAATCGTGCACAGGAGCAAACAGCCTGGACAGGGTGGCACATTATTGAGTGCCTTACTTACCACATAAATGTTTTTGGTAACACAAAATCGAATTTCATTGGGTAATCAGGGCTGGATTCTCCCCCCAGATGTTCATTATATTGTACTTAAAATAGTGTAAAAATATGAACAATAAAGATGAGACAGGCATTTATATTTTTAAAATTCAAATTAGGTCCAAGAGTGTACCAATTTATAGTGTATGCCTTGAGCACTGTATTTAATTTGGCATAGAGAATTTTGCAGCATTTTGTAATTGCTTACAAAATTGTAATTGCAATTGTAGATAAGGATGGGGATTAGGATGCTATTTTGTTACAGTTCATTGTTGTTGTTGTTATTTTAACAAAGCAATGTAGAGGCAAAGTGACTACCAAGGGAAATTTAGATAAATAAGGGACTAGGACAAAAGCCAGTAATGTGACCCAAAAGATTCCCACAGCTTCAAAGCAGTGCATGAAAGGAGAAAAAAGGGGAGAGTGGGGTGCGCCCAGCTACTGGCCTGTTGCTTCACCTGTCCTTCAGAATAAGTACACTTACTAAATACATAGCCATGTATCTCAGTAATTGACTTATTTTCCCACCACGAGTCATGGCATCTTTATGTAGAAAGTATTTAATAGGAAATGAGAAAGCTTAAATATTCTAATCTCAGATCCTGGAAGCAAGTGCTTAAAGAGCAGTCCCAAGGAGCACTATTGGGAATGTGGGGTGTTTGCTTTCAAAGAAGGAGTGGATTTGTTTATTAGTCATTGTTTTATTAACTGAAAAAGACAATAAATGCATGACTAAGAATCCATGAGAATGAATCAGGGACATTGATACCTGGGTGATTCAGTTGAAATTTATGGTTTTTAGATTAGATTGTAACAATTACGTACCCTCTTTGTTTGATTAATGAATGAGCTGAACTTTTATCAAACGAATCCCCAAATCTGCACTAGAGCTTGTGACCTCATAACAACCTTAAAAAAAAAAAAAATAACGAAACAGTGAATTATGTCCCAAGAGCACTCTTCATCCTTCATTCAGGGGAACATAGTTCTTGGCTCCAGGTCAGGCACAGTCTTTTTATCAGGGAAGACTGATGACCTTGGCAAAGAGCTAATGGCTGCTTTCCGGAGGGAGCCTGCTGCCAGGTTATCAGACCTCAAGACATTTGAAGTGAGTTCAGAAGGACTATGATATCTGCAGACATCAACCCTTCCTTCAATAACAAGAGAATTTTGTCATCATTTAAGGATAAAGTTATCTTGTAATGTTCTCTACGAATAATAATCTGTTCTGTAAGACAGATGAAAAATGCATTCTAGTAGGAGGTATACAAGACTCTTTCCGTGGTGTCACCTTGTTAGAACATGTATGAAATATGTTGATTAACTTCATATTTGTCTTTAAGGGCAAAAATTTAATCCATTGTCTCCAGTGTGTGTTCCATGTAGAGAAAAAAAAAAGACCTAGGAAAATTGAAGCTTGTGCCAAATGGTACAAGTGGACACAATCACAAGATGTACCCCAGAAAGAGAAAATCACTGCTGGGCTTGGGTTCTGACTAGTAAACTTGCACTATATCTTCCTCCTCTACAGGACGCTTCTGAGACATTCCTTGTAGTAAGAGGCCACTTTTTGGTCTCTCAGCTGCCTAGACTCCTAAAATAACCACACAGAAACTGTATTAATTAAATCACTGCTTGGCCTATTAGCCATAACTTCTTATTGGCTAGCTTTTCCATCTCAATTTATTCCATTTCTATTATTTTATAGTTTTCCATGAGGACTGTAGCCTACCAGCAAGGTTCCAGCATCTGTCTTTGGCAGTGGCTCCATGGCTCTCTCTACTCTGCCTTCCTTCCCCCAGCATTCAGTTTAGTTTTTCTCCTAGCTCTACTCTGCCCTATCAACAGGTCAAGGCAGTTTCTTTATTCATTAACCAACAAAAGCAACACGTAGATAGAAGGACCTCCTACACCATTTCCCCTTTTCTGGTTAAATAAAAAGGAAGGTTTTAACTTTAACATAGTAAAATTACATATAACACAACAGGTATCAAGCAATAATTAGAGTTACAATATTTATCTATTTTATCTTTTATCATAATTAAGGAAAACAAGCTATAACTATATATTCTTCAACTCCATGAAAGACTCCAAAATATAATATTAACTAAGTTAACAGGAAGTACATTGTAAGCAACTTCAAAAACTTTAGAATTCACAGAGACATCTCACTACCTGGACAGTCACCAAAGTTCTGTACCACTAGTGCATCCAGTCTTCAGCCTAATAGCTCTTGTTGGTATTAAATACCATTTTTCTGTGCTATTTGTTCATTTATCAATATGAACTTAAGAATTAGTTTTTCTGGCTGCAGAAATAATAGTAGTACAGCTACAAAGATAATACTGTGGATAAGCTTTGTCTCATAAAAGTTATATGCATATTATACAGCTTTGCATCTACTTCCTTTGCTCAACATTGTGCTTAAAGGTTTCTTATGCTACTTATGTAGAAACAGTTGTCCATTTCTTTAATGTATGCATCCCTTTGTATGACTATACCACATTTACATTTTTAGAATATAAGAATTGTTTCTGCACTGAGATTATTATGAGTGATGCTACTGTATTATGAATATGCATATATTTCTGTAACTACATAATGTGAGAAATTTAATTATAATACATAAGGTATCCCTATGTTGAGGTAATCATGTCTCAAATACTTCACAGTTTTAATGAAAAATTGATATTAGCAGTATTTTTCTTTTTATCCATTCTAGGATTTTTGTAAGGCTGTCATTCTTATTTCCATTACTTAATAATCACATTTTACCCCTATTATTTTTTGTGAAAATTATTTTTACTGTAGCAAACAATTTGCAAGTCAGTGTATATTGTACCCTTTATATTGTGATAGATCAATGCATAGATGGTGATGATATTAATTATAAAACTCAATTTTATCAAGTAAGAAAAATGCCTATTTGAGGATACCTATAGCCATTTGAGGACAATAACATCCTTCGTGTTCAAGTCAATCATAGTGAAAAACAAGAAGAGAAAACAAGACACATAATGTCATAACATCTAGTTTTTGAGGATTTTCACTCAATTAACTGAGTACTGTATTGGTACTATAAGCATCTAGCCTGATCCGAATGTAGACAAAAAGAGTAACCCTGGCTGTTTTACAAAATGTAGTCTCTCTGAATTCTATAGCTAAACAAACAAAAGATTAATGTGGAGAGATTTCGAAGTGGACCTGGTGTCGTGAGTGGCAGGTATGTGTCTGGCAACACAGTACAAATCAAGCATATTCCAACTTGAATAAAAGTCTCTTTTACCCTGGTCACAAACTATCTTTCTCAACTATAATATGGGAATCTATTGGTCTGGCTCCTTTCCTTGACCCTGGCAGTAGGTTATCAACAAAAAAATCTTGCTGTGCAAGCTTGGATCTATCTTCCTCTTTCTTCAGTTTCTCAGCACTTTTTGCCTATGTCAGTCAACTTTACATCAGATTTTTTTTTCCAATGAAGAATGGAAAATTGACAACTTAAGATTCTTTTTTACCTTCTTCAGTTGACTGATGTTTTGAATATTCTATTTTCACAGATTCCCAGACTGTACTCCTGGAAATGATCATGACATTTTTAAAGTACCCCTATAAAAACATTAAGTGTTGGGGCAAACCTACAGAGCCCCAATGAAGAATGTTAATCCCATATGAAGTAAGGAGTAAGAAGAGTAGGCATGTGCTTACTCCACTTCCTAATGGGGAATAAGTACACAGGGAGCCTAAATCCAGACAAAGTTACCTGATAAAGTGACATCTCTGAAACATATGATAAGAATTTCCAACTCTATAATTATTTTTTCTTCTAAAGTTTCACTAATGGGGCAAAGTCCATGTGATTTACCAAGAAAGAGAAAGTGGTATGAGAAAAATTTGAAAAGGTCATACAAGATGTTTTAACAATATTGATGGTATTATATAGGTAGAATTACTATTATGAGTTATATTTAGAAAAGCAAAAGCGAGACATTATGTCAATCAGTGAATAAATAATATATATAGAAATTTAAGAAGTGAAACAGTAAGAGATTACTAAAGTTTGAAGATTTATATATTAACATTGAAGTTCTGTGAGTTTTCTTTAAGGACAGTTACATGGTAGGTTGGCTGGTTGGCTGGTGGTTGGTTTGAGACAGGGACCTGCTGTGAGGCCCTGACTGGTCTCAAACTCATAGCAACACTCTTGTCTCAGCCTCTGAGATGCTAGGATTACAGGTGTGTGCTAACATGCCCAGCGTTAGGGCTGTTGTTATTGGATAACAATATCCTCTATAGTCCCATACACTAAAGCCTTTCTCACATATCTATAGTTGATTATTTTTTACTCTTTTGGCTCTTTACCTCTTTGGAAGACCCACCACCCAAGTCCCAAATAAATCACATGGGGAGACTCATTCTTTCTTCTGTATGCCTGGCCTCAGCTTGGCTTGTTTCTTGCCAGGTTTTCTTAAGTTTAAATTATCCCATCTACTTTTTCTCTGGGCTTTTCCCTTTCTGTAGTTCTGTATATCTTTTCTTTTTTTCTTATTCTATGTCTGACAATATGGCCGGGTGGCTGGCCCTTTCTTTTCTTGTTCCTTGACTCTCTTGCTCTTAGGTCTTCTTTTTCTCTCCTATTTATTCTCTCTGCCTGCTAGCCCTGCCTTTCCTTTTTCCTGCCTTGCTGTTGGTCATTCAGTTCTTTATTAGATCAATCAGTTGTTTAAAAAAGGCAAAGTAACACAGCTTTACAGAGTTAAGTAAATGCAACATAAAAGAATGCAACACATTCTTGCATCATAAAAACAAATGTTCCGTAGCATAAACAAATAACACATCTTAAAATAATATTCTACAGCACAATTCTGTTGGGGAATTAGGAGACAGCACCTTTCACAGCAGATGAAGTTTGGTCATTTGGAGTATCCCCTTAAGAAGACTACTGAGAACGCAGCCCCTTTTCTTTCCCCCTTTACTCCTGCCGCCGTGAGATGAAGTTTGCACTGCCTAACCCTCCACCCTGGTGTCCCTACTCATCCCCAAACAATAAAGCCAATGACTGAAGAATAAAATCTCTGAAAGCATGAACCAAAACTTTTCCTTTTTGTAAGTTGATAACTTCTGGGATTTTATTACAAGAATGAAAAGCTGACTGATGCAAAGAGAATAAAATATCTCCTAAGCAATATTAGTTCTGCACGAGAAGCAATGCTCCGCAAACTTATAGGTAGCACGAGCAACACAGTCACAAAATAAACATTTAAAAATGGACTTCTATTTTTAGATAGAATTAAATAGAATGTAAGTAGAATTAAACTCAGTTGTAGAGACTGGAGAGGATGACGCAGGAGTTAAGAGCACTGGCCACTTTTCCAGTAGACCCAGGTTAGATTCCCAGCACTCATATGATGGTTAACAACTTGTGTAAAGTGCCAGTCCCAGGGGACCCTCAACACTCTTCTGGCTTCTGCAGGTGTAAGACACACAGGTGGCGCACAGGCATGCTTATAGGCAAAACACCCATATACATTAATTTTTTAATTACATATATGTATTACCATGTATTTTCTTCTTTATCGCCCATTCATTTTCTCCTTGCTTCTATGTCTTTTCAGTCTCCAGAGTCAGAATTTGTCATTTGTTTCAGCTTATTAAAGACAGTCATGTATTTGTAGGATCTCACTACTTTCTTCTCAAAGCACACAAGGAAGTCTATTCTAAATGACATCCATTTCAGAATGAAACTTTGATGGTGTGCCAAAAGGTAAATAGCCTTTGTGTATCTGCTGTTCAATCTTGAATGACTTGCACTTACTCAGTAGATTGCAAAACTACCCACCCATATCCTGCTACTCTTCAATTAATGGCAACAGCTTTGAAATTGAGATTACAATTTTTGAAAAGATTCCAAATCCGCCATATATTGACTCTTCAGTAAATATCAGGCCTCTACCTTAACTTGATAATTAAAGCAACCTTGTGTAACAGGAGTTATTATTCCTATTCTATAGATAAGGACAATGAGGCTTGGAGAAGTTAAGGAAATCGCCCAAAGCACACAGAAGACTGAGATAAAGAACTCAAAATGCCCTCGACCTGTATTCCACCTGACTACTTTAGGGAACTGCTTTGTACTGGCAAAGTGATGAAAGGAAAATTAAAGGTGAGAACAATTTCAATAATCCAGTAGATGCAGAAAATCTACTGTATAAGTAACAATAGTAGACAATGGGATATGGTGATTGATGAACTTGACTCCATTTAAATTCCCTTGGGATACTTAAGTCTTATTTAAAGGACGTTCCCTTCAGAAGACAGACGAGGGAGGTTCCCTGATCACTTAGAAGCTACTCCATGTTCAACTGACCAGACTCCATTAGTCCAGTCATGTCCTGATAGTCTTTATACTGTTCACAATGGTATTGTTTTGTAGCTTGCAGAATGCAAGAGTTATAGGACCATGGAGGCTTTCACCTTATAGTTTTCAGAAAGCCTAGGAAGATATACCAGGGTCCTGTGTGGAGCCTCTGAGATCTGTGCAGATGAAGTTTAAGCTTCATTTAAAAACCTGAGGGTGTTGGAGGTGTTAAGAACTTGGACTATCTGCTGAGGAAAGCTGCATGCGGTGAAAGAAACCAGCACATGAGACTGAAGGTGTGAGTGTCAAATAGAATGTGTGAGTGCCAGACCGCAGAGATCGGGCTGCCATCTCCTTTGGAACTTGCAGTACTCCACCATTGCCCAGCATGGCAGGTGTGAACCTAGGCTGCTGGTTTCCAGGCTTGCTTTCTATTCATCTCCCCTTCCTGTGCCCCCATTCTTCCCTTTCAGGGCTGAAATGTCAACTCTGTAATATTGTGTATGGAAAGGATATAATTGTGTTTTTATTTTAAAAGGCATACGACTCAGGTTTTGACTTAAGCATCAGGAATCTTTCAACTGAAACTCTGGAGGCACATTGGAATATTTAGGGCTATGGACTAAATGTGTTTTGCTTTGTAAGGTGGCCATGAGTCTTTTAAGGACTAGTCAGGAAATGTTATTCTTTTAAATGACATATTTGCCTATCAAATCAACAAAAGGGTAGACTTGTGATTGCTACTATTCATTGTCATCCTGACTAAATTTAGGATCACCCAAGAGATTGGGCAATACCTTTCTCTGTGTTGTTATGGGATTAACTGAAGAGGGTAACCCCAACATAATGGTTGTGTATAATGCCATGGCTGGGGATTTAGACAGAATAAAAGGGATTAAGGAATAAGTCCACCCAACCCCAGATTTCTCTACCTCCTGTCTCACCATGACATGAACTACTCTGTACCCAAACCCTCCCTGCCAAGGTGCCCTGAACACTTCGACAGTGCCAGCAAAACAAATCTTTCGTTTTTTATGCCATCTGTGCTGAATTCTTCAGTCAGAGCAATGATAAAAGTCACAAAACTGATTCATGTCTTACCTAGGTCACCCACTAATTGTGTTTATCGAGGTGAATGGAGGCTAGAACTGCAATCTGCCCCCAAGAAAGGTCGAAAGATGGTCTTTGTATAGACCTAGGCTATTTCCCAACTAAATAACCCTTCAAATTGTGTTTTATAAAGTCAGTTCTGGGACACACTCTGCCTCTGTCCCATGGAAGGCTCTGCCTTTCCTACTTCTAAACCTGTTTGTCTCCCTTTCATTCCAGAGAACAAATGGGTAAACAAAGGGTTTAAAGCATTAGCCACCATGTTTAAGACACTCAATTCAAATATCTGTCATTTCTACATAGGGATCTGCATGAATGTAGCTTACATTTAAGTTTAGCATATGGATAGGGCTGTTATTCTTGGGATAGCGGATGCTTTTGGCTTATCCTTTTCCTGGATGCATTTTGAATACCAACATGAATAGCAAGACTGTTCATGAGGTTTCAGGTAGGGGTAAAGACTCTATTGGAAGACATGCTAGGGGCCCTTCAAGGCACATTCTGGCAAAGATTTCTCTACTTTATCTCCATGCCCTGAAATGTCATGGGCAGCTGGATTGACTAAATACTTTTTATAGTATTTTTTATAGTAGTTTTCCGAGAAGCATGGTGGCTCTTCAAGGTGAGCTTAGAAGCTTGGTTTGGAGATTCTTCAAACTCACACAAGGGAGGATGTGGGAAACATCACCTCATTCTTAGAAAATGTAGTTGTTAGTCTTTTAATTTTAAAAGCACACTGTATAAATTTCCTGGGGATGTCATAACAAAGTGCTGGGTTATTTAAACAAACTGAGTCATTTTAACCAAGCAATAGAAAAGCATTGTGCCGATTCTGGAGGCTACCAGGAGGGCTCTGTTGATTTCTCTAAGAGCCAAAAGGGAAAATCTGGTTCATGTCTCTTGCTAAAACTTAGGAATTTTTTTGAGAATATTTGGCATTAATTGACTACAAACATCATTCATATCTATATTCATCTTCACACAGTATGGTCTTGATGGACACAGATTCAAATTTCCCCATTATTTACACATACTAAAGTCAATTTAGGGTCCCATTGTATTAACTACTATATCATCTCTTCTTAATTAGTTAAAATAATAAATAAACAATATAATTATTTCATATAAATATGTAAAATTAGTATAAACAATATAATACAAATAAATAATATAATTGAAATTATATTTTTAATTATGTTCACATTCTGAGATACTAGAGGCTAAAACTTTAAGATGGGGTTTTGGAAAGACTAGATTTAAGACTCTCAATGCATTTCTATTGTTTAAATGATTCAGTATGTTTGGGTACATTATGTATCCAAATGGCTTTATTCTTTATACAGAACACATTTGTGTTACAAAACCCTTGACTGCAGTGCTGCTGTCTTGGGAGAGCCCTGTGAGCTTGTACTAATTAATCATCTTTAGTACAACTTAAGTAGAATTTCGGAAACTCTCGCTGCTTTCATTTTCACATGAACCACATATGCACATTCCTGTTCTTTAGAGCTGCTACATTCTCCGCAATAGAGAAGGGCTGTCCCTTCTCTAAACTTAACTGTAAATCAAAACAGTTAGTGTCCAAACTTTGCCGTTATAATTCACTAATGGACATTTCTCTGAGAGGGTATTTTCATAATACTTCCTTGCTTGGGTGAACATTTAAAAGGAGACTAAATTCTCTGAAACTGTATCAAGAGGAATTGGGTCAAATTATGGAAATTAGTCATGGGTTCAACGCTGACTAAAAAAATGCACTTCTGCAATTATGCCTTGATTTTGTGAGCAGGTATTAGAGCACTACTTGAAAGTTCCAAGCCACTCACAGCAAAGAAAGCTTAGCCTTTCATATGACTTGTAAAATGTGTAACTTTGAGAATGTTTTTCAAGATTTGGTAATTGAAATATTCCAACAAGCTTACCTTACTGATAGAACTTTAATATGGCATTCTTTTGTGTAGTGGGAGGCTATTTGTTTTCCAGCCATCTAGACTCTCGAAATAACCACACAGAAACTGTATTAACTAAATCACTGCCTGGCCCATTAGCTCTAGTTTCTTATTGGCTAACTCTTACATCTTAATTTAACCCATTTCTATTAATCTGTGTATGGCCATGAGGCTGTGACTTACCGGGTAAAGTTCTGGCATCTATTTCTGGCAGGACTACATGGCTTCTCTCTGACTCCACTTCCTTTGTTCCAGCATTCAGTTTAGTTTTTCCCACCTAGCTCTATTCTACCCTATCACAGGATCAGGACAATTTCTTTATTAACCAGTGGTATTCACAGCATACAGAGGGGAATCCCACATCACATTCAAAAGGCTAAGAAGTTTCTCTTGTACCAACTTTTTTACATTTTTGGATTAGTGTCTCACTTTGTGTTCACTAATCATCCATTTCTGACTTGAACCTTTGTAAAAAATAATTTCTTCTACTTGCAGAATATTGTCCCTACACTGAAATCAATGCTTTACTATTTCTAAGTGTACATGGAAGTGGGATGATGGTGATATTTTCATTTGTGTTTTGCCCTGAGATGAATACCCATCACCTTATTTTCTTTACATGAGAGTGGCAGAGATTCTAGGATAAACGATAAAACAGCCAGCCAGCTACTGTGTCCTTCGCATAGTTACAGGCTTGGCATGGACATCTGACTCTCACCCTTACAGATTCAGAAGCCAGTGAAGAGCCAGGGCGAGCATGAGAACATTAATCTACATGTGAATACTTTATTCACTGTATACAAAACAGCATAAGAATGCATTAGTAGGAAAGCCAAATTATCACCACCAGCTTGACATGGCAGCAAGGAATCAAATTTTAGGCCGAGTGAAGTCAACTTCTGGCAAACTGGCTGCTTCAAGGGAGGCTTCAATAGTCACACTTATTAATGGAGATGCCCCGTGGTGTGTCTCTGAATATACTTTGCTTATTTCATTTGATGAACATGCTATTACCTGGCCATTCTGAATATGTAACTTGGCCTTTTCTGCTTTATCATATTAGGTTATTAACTTAAATCATAAAGGTAACTTTCTTCACATTATGTCTTTCCTTTTAAAACTTTTGGTAAGATGGAATGTAAGTGAAGGAGGCTTTCCAAGGGTATTAGCATATACATATGGCAATAGTACTGCTTCAAAACTATTTCTTAAGTTCTCTAGCTATGTCCTCATTAATATGTTTTCTTAGATTCAGCATGCCACATAATAGTTTAAACATCATGAATTTATTAATATTCTATTAAGTCACAAAATATCATTAGAAAAATATAAAAGACTCAGCCAGAATTTAAAGTCTTGATATGTGTCTCTGATACCTTGATAGGACCTTGCCAATGATTGTGTACTCATGCAGTGACTATTTGGATCTGGTTGTTCCTAAAATCTTCTTCCCTGCCCCTTGTAAATGTTACTCTAAGACTTGCAGAAATGAGAAGAAAAGAACTGCAGATGTTCAAAAGCTCTCCAGCTGGGGCCACAGCACACTGTAGTTATGTCTTCTGCATGCTTGCTCCACAGGTTAACATTCTGAACCGCTCCCAGATAATGTTTGCTGGTTCGTGTCTGAGCTTATTACACGGCAGCATGCTCCAGGTTTGGTTATCAACACCCAGCCACACCAGCAAGTCTTCTCTTCATTCTATTGGTCCTATCTCAGAAAGAATTACCATTTCCCACATTTGAAGACCAGAAGTAATTATTTTTTTTTACCAATTCTCCTTTCTTCAGTCTCTTCTGCTTCCCCACTCATAACTTTGAATTGGTAACTAAATCCTGCATATTCAACACTTCAAATATAATCAATATTTTCTTTTCTCTATCCTTCCATCAGTTCCATTTAAGGTAAGGTTCTCAAAGCCTTCGACTTCATCACAAGCAACCATGACTTCATTTTAACTTTGTTGAATCTATTCATATGGATACCATAATAATTCTTCCAAGAATTAACTCTTATTCAATTTCTCTGTTTAGAGACCCTAAGTGATATGCTATGGCCAACAGTGAAAATCTACAGTTCATTATCAAGTCCACACCAACATACATAAAATTTTCTAAGTGCATTTTCTTTCAAAATTCTAGGACTTTTTTCCTTTTGATTAAAGTAGGATTTTTCCCTACTTCATTCATATAGAAAAGTCATTCTTATCAAATCTGGAGGACATTGCAAATGCTACCAGAGCAAAGTTTTGTCAAAAAAATCCTTCCCTTCTTCTCTACTTCCACATCCTGAAAAACAGAGAATTTAAACAAAGAGAAAAATTCTGAATGAAATGTGTTAAAACTCTAAATTAATGGATATATAAATCTACCCTCAAACTTTTCAGGCATGGATGTCTAAGAACTATTTTATTCTTCTTTCTGTTAGTTACAAGATGAGTTTTGATAAATAGAGAAATCAATCAATGCAATATGTGAGGAGCAGAAATTATGAATTGATAATTAATCAGAAATTATCTTTGATAATAGAAACTGAACAAAATACATGACTCATAAATCTGGTGGCATCACTCAACTGCAGTATATTAGTACAAAGAGAAGGAAGAGCATATAATTTAGGAGAGTATTATTAAGAGTAGATTTTTATCTCTTTTGAGTTCTGCTAATGTGATTCAGCTTTTAATTTTTAAGAGAAACATATGATAAGATGTCCCAAGAGAACCTGAAAGCGGTCAGAGTTCATTGGCAGCTCAATAGTTGGTGCTGGTTTTCTAAGCATCTCGAGAGTCCAGTTCACATCACACAGATGAGCTAACAGCATACAGATTTTAAGCAATGTTCTTTTTATCCAGGAGCTTCCTATGGAATTCAGTGATTGTGACCTCATTAAACAAAGCACAGCATTTCTCAATGAGCATGGTGACTGTTAATCTTTCTATCAAACCACAAGACAGGAATCATTTATTTAAGAACTCCACTGGTTGCAGGCCAATTGCTGTGTCAGTGCAAATAAATTTACTGAGTAGTGATTTCATTGGAAGAGACTAAGAAAAGTCCACAATTGCTTTTGGGTTGAAATCCATTCTTTTTGATGTAACTGT
Organism: Alexandromys fortis; assembly: GCF_014885135.2. Classification (NCBI taxonomy): domain Eukaryota; kingdom Metazoa; phylum Chordata; class Mammalia; order Rodentia; family Cricetidae; genus Alexandromys; species Alexandromys fortis. The sequence continues at coordinate 43,005,105 of NW_026067949.1, forward strand.
GGTTCCAACAGCTCCTTTTCTTATAGATTTTAATTTTTAAAGAGAAGCTTACATTGTTTGTTAAGATGGAGACTTGTAGACTAGAGAATGTAGATAACGATGAAGTACAACCTTTGCCCCCTGAGGTGTCACAGGTTATGGTGAACAGAAGTGCAGAAACCAGGGCCACCATGCCTCCTGGGTTAAACTATATGAACTCTGAAGTGCTAGCACACTTTCTGTGAGAAGCAGTGAGAACCCCAGTCTGCCAGCATCATCAGCACGTTTCCCCAGACCTACCAGGTTCTTGTGAGACAAGAATGACTCTATTTCAAATATCATCTACTATGAGGTGATAAAAGGAGAAATACAAATAATCTGAGGGAACACTCGCTTCTCTTTAACTCTGTTATTTGTTATTACTCAGTGGCCCAGAAAAGGCTCAGAAATGGATATGGTGTCAGAGATGGTCCAATTTGAGGCACATGGAAAAGGTGCATCACCATGTGGTTGTTGCCTATTGGTAAGGTTCTGTCCAGCAACCAGCATTTGTCTCCTGTGTCAGCTACATGACCTCTCTCTGACTCTGCCTACTCTCTCCTCCTCTATCTGCATGAAATCCCTGCCTTACCCTATTCTGTGCTGCAATAGACCCAAAGCAACTTCTTTATTAACCAATGGTATTCACAGCAAATAGAGGGTAAGCCCACATCACCTCCCCTTTTCTGTCTAAATAAAAAGAAAGGTTTAACTTTAACATAGCAAGATTATTTATATCTACTTTATCTTTTAACGTAACTAAGGAAAGCTATAATTACAACTGGGTACAATATTACCTAAGTTAACAGGAAGTGCATTGTAAGCAAGTTCAAAAACTGTAGAATTGACAGAGACATCTTGCTACCTGAATAGTCATCCAATGTTTGGCTGTAACATTGGGTCACTCATCTTTAGCCTACAGGCCCATAGTATCCAACAGACTTTTCCATGAAGCAGGAAATTTCAAAGACAGTTATGCTTGTATTAGAAGTTTGTCAGTCACTTTCTTCTGTGTCCTCCAGAATGTCTAGCAAACACTTTCATGAAGCAGCAACCCCAAAGGACCATCTCACCTTTAGGCAAATTTAGTGGTCATTTTGCTGTGGGCCCCGCATGTACAGTTCATATAACATAGCATTAAGCAGTCCAGCCAAGAGCAGATTTTTGCCCAAATGGCTAACAAACTCCATAAAGAGCCTGTTCAATGCCCATTATCCTCTTGAAGTAGATTGGTGCTGCCAGGAGCAGATGTGTCTCATTGTCATAAAAAGTCCTAAATTCTTAAAACATTGTAAATGCCATATTCTGTTAGTCTTTGAAAGGATTGAAGAATACTTATCTAACTGAAATATATCTCTATATATCTAGAAAACTTAACTAACATGACTACAAGCCTGACTATCATAGATAACTATCTATTAACCTATATTTCTTAATTATACATTACATTTTCAATTGAGTTGTACAAACACAATACTTTAATCAAGAGCAGAAATACACATATAACAAAATTGACCTTAAATTTGTATTAATAGATCAAGACCATACCAATGCAAAGTATTTATCTCTATAGTATATCCTCCTTTAAATATAAACCAACATTTAGGAGATCAAATTATAGACTCACTGACCTTTATTTATCTCTAGAAACCAATTATGAGTGAGTACATCCCATGTTCATCTTTTTGGGTCTGGGTTACCTCACTCAGGATAGTGTGTTCTATTTCCATCCATTTGCATGCAAAATTCGAGAAGTCATTGTTTTTTACCGCTGAGTAGTATTCTAATGTGTATATATTCCACACTTTCTTCATCCATTCTTCCATTAAAGGACATCTAGGTTGTTTCCAGGTTCTGGCTATTACAAATAATGCTGCTATGAACATAGTTGAACAAATGCCCCTGTCATATGATCGGGCATCTCTTGGGTATATTCCCAAGAGTGGCATTGCTGGGTCCAGGGGTAGGTTGATCCTGAATTTCCTGAGAAACCGCCACACTGCTTTCCAAAGTGGTTGCACAAGTTTGCATTCCCACCAGCAATGGATGAGGGTACCCCTTTCTCCACAACCTCTCCAGCTAATATTTGGGAATTTGAACATAGTTCTTTTCAATATCTTCTGCTTTTTGTTGGGTGAAGTATTTTTGGGTGTTCACAGCAACCTTTTAGGGGGATCTTGGTCCATTACGCCACATTAGTCTAGAAGGAATCCTTTGCTTTACAGAAGCTTCTCAGTTTCAGGAGGTCCCATCTATTAATTATTTCTCTCAATGTCTGTGCTACTAGGTTATATTTAGGAGGTCGTTCCCTGTGCCAATGCTTTCAAGTGTACTTTCCACTTTTTCATCTATACGGTTCAGTGTGTTTGGTTTTATGTTGAGGTCTTTGATCCATTTGAACTTGAGCTTTGTGCATGGCAATAGATATGGATCTATTTGCATTTTTACATGATGATATTCAGTTATCATTGAATTTATTAGTTGAATATGTTTTCCTTTTTCTATTTTATCATTTTAGTTTCTTTGTCAAAAATCAGGTGCTTGTAGGTGTATGGATTGGTATCCAGATCTTTGATTAGTTTCCATTTGTCTTCATGTCTGTTTTAATGCCAATACCAGGTTGTTTTCATTACTGTAGCTCTATAGTAGAGTTTGAAGTCAGGGGTAGAGATGTCTCCAGAAGTTCATTTATTGTACAGGATTGCTTTGGTTAACCTGTTTTTTATTTTGTTTGTTTGTTTTTCCATATGAAGTTGAGTATTGTTCTTTCAAGGTCTGTGAGGAATGTTGCTGGGATTTTGATGGGCATTGCATTGAATGTGTAGATTGTTTTTGATAAAATTACCATTTTTACTATATTAATTATACCTACCAAAGAGCATGGGAGACCTTTCCATTTTCTGATGTCTTCTTTAATTTCTTTCTTCAATGGAACTAGCTCTTGTAGATCAGGCTGCCCTTGAATGCACAGAGATCAGCCTGCCTCTGCCTTGTGACTACTGGGATCAAAGGCATGTGCCACCACTGCTAAGCTGTAAAACCTATTATTTAAAAAAAACATCATACAGTTAAAACATACATCTGTGTTTATTCTGTAGCTTAGAAAACCTAAGTGGTTTATTTAATTGACTTATTGATTTTGTTACTGCCACTTTAGAGCAGCCCTACCTCCGAAGAACCCATGTCTCAGCACTCTATGTTCTACTTAGAGGATCCTTGGGAATATCTTTGGGGATGATGGTTATTATAGTACAGCATGGCATGTGGAGAAGCATGGCATGTGGAGAATGACCTTTAGCAAGTTCCACTCCTTCAGAAATCATAGGAAAGGCACTAAAGAAACAGTTCAGTGGTTTGGACAGCTTGCTGCTCTTGCAGAGGATCCCAGTTCAATTTCTAGCACCCAAATGGTAGAACACAACTGTCTCCAGCACCCTGTTCTTATCTCCGCAACCCCTAGGTTCACATGTGATGCAACACATACATGAAGGCAAAAATTCAGATTTATAAAATAAAAGAAATTCTAAAGAAAGCATAAGAAAAGTGCACTTCATAATTTGTGGTTGGAGTTTGGGATGATTTCCTAGCAACTTTTACTTTGTTTTTAGGGAATCAAGAGAGCAGGACAGAAACACTGACTTTTGTGGGGAGTATGGACGTAGCTCAGTAGATTAAAATGCTTGTCCAATATGCAAGAAGTCCTAGATACCAGAACTTCATAAAGCCCAGTTGGTGGTTCATGTCAATCCAGCACTAGAGTTCAAGGGCATCTCAGCTACTTAAAGAAACAAGCCTGGGCTACAAGAGACCCTTTTGCAAAACAAATCGAGAAGCAGGTAGGAATTAATGGCATTTTGTTAACATTGTTGTGTGTTTATATGCCTCCCTCTGTCAAGCCTCCTAATTAAATTCTTTCCTATCTGTTCTGGCTAGTTTTAGGGCAACTTGTCACAAGCTAGAGTCGTATGAGAAAAATGAATCTCAATTGAATATATACTTCCATAAGATCCAACTGTAAAAATCCTGTAGGGCATTTTCTTGTTCTTCCCCTGACTTGCTTTGATGATGGTCTGTTATGTGGAAATTTAAGAAAAATAAACTCTTTCTTCCCAAATTATTTTTGATCGTGGTGTTTCATGACGGCAATAGTAATTGTAAGATGCTCTCCTTGTGCCAAATTGGAATCACCATGTTTCTGAGGTAAGTTTTATTAGCATACAGAAACACTCATCATATATA
>NW_026067949.1:43009572-43156228 GCF_014885135.2 Alexandromys fortis
GTCTATAAGATTAATATAGTTAAACTCCTATTTTGCAGAGAAAAAAATAAATTGCCCCCTCAAACTCTAATCTCAGCCATTGTCTCCACATTCAAGTCTGTGCAGACACTCTCTAGAGTTTACCTTCCCCTGCTTGTTTCAGTCTGGGATGTGCTCTTAGGTTAAAGCATCCTACTAAGGAAACACTGGATGCCTTTCCTCTCCTTCAAGTGCCAGTCACTGTCCCTTGGGATCTTGCTGCCCTTATTTCTTTCAAAGTGTATTTCAGATAATTGATGTTAATAGATTCCTTTAGAATTTATACTTGTTATTCTTCCTAAAGGTGCCATAGAAGATCCTCTGCCAGACAGATCCTCTCAGGCCAAGCATGTTGGGGCTTCTGTGCTTACTCGAGATGCTACCATCTCTCACCTGAACAACTGTGATTGCAGAGTGGGCTCATCTCTTGTCCTCTCCCTCCTGTGGGTTATTTTATCATAGAAGCTGGAAGGATCTTTATGAAGCATAGACAGCCATGTCATTTGTCAACTCATAACAGTCTGAGAGTTGCTGCATCTCTCAGAGTTAGACCCAGCATTTCTACTCAGCTCGCACAGTCTGCTCTCCTCTAGAACTGTGGTCCCTCTCCTGCCACTTTCTCTATCCTTCCTTCCCCGCAGGGTGTCAGAAGAGCAATGGCACAGCCAACACACTGCCCCTTTGGAGATCTTTACTTACTTTTCCCTCTGCAGAAATTATTTGTTTCAAAGACATTTGCTTAACTGACTCTAATTTCTCCATCAAAGATCTGATGAGCCCTGCTTCCCAGTGAGGCCTCCTTTGGCCATTCCATCTTAATCTCCTTCTCCCCATTTTCTCTTGCCATGAACCAATGCATGTTGATCACTTTCCTTTATTTGGAATGAAGTTTAGTATTCATTAGTAGAGCTCATTAATGTGGGAGTCCCCTCCATGTGCTGTGATTACCATTAATGAATAAAAAAAAAAAACTGCTTTGGAACTATAGCAAGGCAGAACTTAGGTAGGCGGGAAAAGCTAGGATGAATGCTGGGAGAAAGAAGGGTGGAGTCAAAGAGAAGCCATGGAGCCGCCCCTGGGGTCAGATGTGCTGAAAATCTGCTAGTAGACCACGACCACATGGTGATGCACAGATGAATGGAGATGGGTTAAATTAAGATGTAAGAGTTAGCCAATAAGAAGCTAGAGCTAATGGGCCAAGCAGTGATTTAAATAATATAGTTTCTGTGTGATTATTTCGGGAATAAACAGCCAGGAACAAACAAACAGGCTTTCTCCAACAGCTCACAGTATAGTATAATCACATGAGAGAAATGTTCAATAAAATCAAGGTAAATCTGCATTCTTTCAGTAACAAGAGCCTGACTTGGGAGGCAGGCAGATGTGAACTGGGAGCCAAGCTTTGCCCAGCCCAAGACAATGTACGTGACCATGCGACAGCAGGCTGCCTGCTGGACAGGTTTCTCATGAGGAAAATGTGGGTAATAGACTCTCTAATCCATCTCCTATAAGAACCCCATGAACAATGGGCATAACTTACCTAATATGCAATGTAACTGATTTCCAAAAATGGTTATTCTTTTTAATTTTTTCCTCTTACTTCCCTGCTTCATTTCACCCAGGAATATAAGCTCTACTTATCAACATAAAAGGCTAAATCCAAAGCCTCGACTAGGTGAAGAAAACATGGCCTTCAAAAATATGAGCCCCAGGGGGCTGGAGAGATGGCTCAGCGGTTAAGAGCACTGTCTGCTCTTCCAAAGGTCCTGAGTTCAATTCCCAGCAACCACATGGTGGCTCACAACCATCTGTAATGAGGTCTGGTGCCCTCTTCTGGCCTGTAGGCATACATGTAGACAGAAATTGTATACATAATAAATAAATAAAAATATTTAAAAAAAATATGAGCCCCAGAATCCCCAAGTTGAAGACTCACTGCCATGACCCAGCATGCTGAGCCATAAGGTTTAAGACACAGCCAACTTTGGAAACAGACTGGGTCATTTTCATAGCCAGATAATCTGCTGTTATCCCTCACAGTTAATCGGTTTTCTTCTTTAAAACCTTTCTTTAAAGAAACATTTTTAAATGACTCTCATTGAAAGATGTCAGGTCTCTCTGAGAACTGTCTGTACCCCTGGGAGGAGGTTTCCAGGTAGCCAGACTCTAAATATTTGAGGAATAAGTGAAAGAATAAATAAATGCATGGGTTAATTAATGAACACTGTTTCGGAGGCCGATGAGTATCCCTGTGGTTTTGGTCTTTCAACAGCCACTTAGCAGCAAGGAAGGGTAGGGTGGCCATCCGCAGGCCCTGCGGGTGTGACAAGCTTTCTTAACTTGACTCAGGCTGGACTAGGTGGCTGTTTTGCCCTTTTGCTTCCATAGAAATCCTGGGTATGGCCGCAAGAGCTGAAGGCTAATGTCAATATTTTCCTGGTTGAATTGTTTCCCTCTTAATCTCAAGAAGTCACTTGTTTCTTCTTAGCATTTGAACAGGTATTTGCTTGTGGGTTTTGACTGAGCACAGATCTGCAGTGGTTAGTGAGCTCATACTAATGCCTATCTGCCGAGGAATCCTACACTCCATTTCCTTTGTAGAGCCGCGTGTTTCGTCCCTCTTCCTTTGGGCTTAGCACGGTAACTCTTCTTGATTTATAAATATCCCTTTGAAAAACATAAACAAGGCCCATACAAATTCTTCCATTGAACTCTTGCCAGTGACACCCAGAGACAGTAAGCTGGGGCTTCTTTCATTAAGTGGCTATATCTTCACTAAGCATACCTCAAGTCATGTGACTTCTGAAGGTGCCCCCCCCATAGAACTGATGCTAAAATACAGTTACGAAATGTGCACTTCTTTCAAATGGAATTAAAAGTCACTTAAACCTCCTCTACAGGACTCAGTTACTATGAAATACATTAATTTACAGGCCTGCTACGAAGATGTTTTTCAACCCTGACTCAAGGAAAAATACGTTTCTAATGCTCTCGGCTTACTTTTCTTACTTTGTGTTGCTCACCTCCAACCTTTATCTCTGTCTTAGTTTCTTTCCCTGTTGCAGTGATCAAATACCATGAAGAAAGCAGTTACAGAGGGGAATCTGACAGACTCACAGTTCCAAGTTACAGCCATCACTGAGAAGAAGTGAAAACGCCAGGAACCTGAAGCAGCTAGTCACATTGCAACTGCAGTAAAGAGTAGTAATGTATGCATTCCAGTACTCACACTTGCTTCCTCCATTTTTATTCTGTCCCAATCCCCTGCCTGTGAAATGTGCCACCCACAGTGGGTTGGTCTTCTCACCTCAATGTAATCAAGAGAATTCTCCACAGACCACTCTGATTAGACAATCCTGCAGTAAGACTCTCTTCCTTGGTCATCTAGACCATATCAAGTTGACAGGTAATTCTAATCACCATGATGTCATTGCCTGTTTTCTCAATTATAAATTACTCTCAGTAACATTACCCATGATGAGATGTTACAAGGAAGAGATACATACAAAATAATTGAAAATTTTAGCTATTATCATTTTATCATAATAAACCCAAGATATGTCATTGTTATTCCAATATATCTTTTAGAAATATATTACATTTATAAATTTAATGATTTTTAATTTTTCCCTCATTGAGTACAACAGCAGCTAATCATCTTTTCTGCCCCACAACTTCCAATTTCAGCTTCTGCCCACACTGCTTTCTCTGATCGTTTTATTGGTGGAACTAACTGCCTTTCAAAGTTCCAAACCAACAAAGCCAAAAGGGAAGAGGAGACAATGAACAGAAAGATCCAAACAGTAAACAAGAAGCTACTGCATCTCTGTGTTTATTAATCATAGCATCTACGCATGACTTATGCAAGACTATGGCTAAAAACATCTGAAATGAAAAGATGCAAAAGCTTATAAATACATGACAGCTACAGAATGCTCCTAGAGCCTTAAAGAATTAAAACCATGGTTATCGCCCACAGAGTGAATGCATGCAGTTCTCTGTTTTCTAGAAACTGGAATATTTATGTTCACATCTCCCACTATGTTGAAATAGGAGCGGCGGGGCTGCGTCCCCAACACCCCAGCCGCTTGGCTAGCTCACGTCCGAAATAACAACACACAAACTGTATTCATTTAAAGAACTGCTTGGCCCATGAACTCTAACCCTTACAGGCTAATTCTCGCACCTGGACTAGCCCATTTCTAATAATGTGTGTAAGCACCCCAAGGTGCGCTTACCGGGAAGATTCTAGCCTAAGTCCATCGTGGGTTGGAGTTGCCTGGGAGAGCTGAGCATGGCGTCTCTGCTCCAGCAGAGCTGTCCGGTCTCTCCGGGAGCAGAGCAGAGTCTGACCTCACTTCCTCTTCCGCCCAGAATTCTATTCTGTTTATTCCGCCCACCTATCTTTCAACCTATCAGGGCCAGCAGTTTCTTTATTGCTCAGCCAATGAAATCAACAGATTGATATATGACACTCCCACATCACTTCCCCTTTTTCTGTTTAAAAAAAAAAAAAGAAGGCTTTAACTTAACATCCAAAGCTCTAGAAATGACAGAGACATCTCGCTGCCTGGACAGTCACCCAAAGTTCCTCTGTACCGTTGGGGCATCCATCTTCGGCCTACAGGCCCATAGTTTCCAGCAGACATTTCCACAAAGCAGGAAATTTCAAAGGCAGTCACTATCTGCTTGTCCTGAAGAATGTCTTGCAGACTCTTTCATGAATCAGGAACCCCGAAAGATCATCTCACCTTTAGGCAAGTTCAGCAGTCCTCTCTCTGCGGGTTCTCTGTGTCCAGTTTATGCAATAGTCCAGGCAAGAGCAGTTTCTTGCCCAAATGGCTATCAAACTCCATAAGGATCCTCTTCGATGCCCATCTTCCTCTTGAAGTAGATTGGTGCTGCCAGGAGCAGAGTGTCTCATTGTCATGAAAAGTCCTAAGTTATTAAAACATTTAAAATGCCATATTCTATAATCTTTGAAAAATATGAAGAATGCCTATCTAAAATATATCTATGCACATCTAGAAAATCTTAACTAACATGACTACAAACTTAACTATTATTAATGATTATTCATTAACAACCTATATACATTACAAAATTAACCTTAAATTTAAATCACTAAAGCAAAATCCATATCAATGTAAATTATTCATACCTATATCATCTCCCCCTTTAAATGTAAAAGAACATTTATAAACCATATTTGGGAACATGGGCGCAGTTTTTTCTCTCCAAACTGCTTCCTGCTGAATGGGGGCGTCGTTAATTAGGTCTTTCATGGTATAACCTGTGTGCTAGTTTCATCTCAGTTGGCAGTTGAGCGAAGCAATTTTCTGAAGGTATTCACAGCAACCGTTCAGGAGGGCGTGGTCCATCATACCATATCGGAATAGAAGAAATGAACAGGGTCTCATCCTCTGTGAAAACAAAAAAAGAAACTCCTTTCCAAAGTATCATGTCCTTAGATCCAAATTTCAAAGTCAAGGCATCAAAATCTCTACGTTGGATTAGTTCAGCAGCATTTATAAACAAATATCTTTTAGCAGCTGTTGCTCCTTCCTCAGCATTCAAACAATTCAAAGAGAGCATAATAGTATACAGTATCAAGATTCTCTGTGTATTTTCCATCTTTGTACGCTTTATTTTAACCTCTATTTCGTTTATTTTTACTTTTATTTTATATTCTCTGTATCTCTTTGACCTGGAATAACTCTGTAGACCAGGCTCTCCTTGAACTCTCAGAGATCTGCCTGTCTCTGCCTCCCAGGCATTGGGATTAAAGGTGTTTGCTACTACACCTTGAACTCACAGAGATCTGTTTGTCTCTGCCTTCTAGGCACTGGGATTAAAGGCGTGTGCTACCACACCTTGAAGTCACAGAGGTCAATCTCCCTCTGCCTCCCAAGCGTTGGGATTAAAGGCGTGTACTACCACACACAACTTCTCTTTTTCTTACTTTTTTTTTTACTTTAAGAATTTTAACTTTTAGTCTGCATACATTTTTAACACTGTAAATCATTTAAAATTTTCTTTGTCTTTGAATCTCTCTTTACTGTATATCTCTCTTTTTCTGACCACACGAGCCTTTAAATTACTGAGCAATATGAGTAGGATTAAAGCCGTGGCTTTGCCAGCTAGATCCAATCCATTCCTTAGCTTTCCGGCCTCATGGCTGAGGTACCGGTTGTAGCCAGGTTTACTGCCACAACTCTATGGCATTTCAAGGTCCCTGCCAGCAGCTACAACAGACAACACTCAAGTCCTCTCTCTGTAGCCGGCCCTCCTGCCTCAAACAGTCAGAGTTTGCCCTGGCAGGATGGCCCAGAAAGCCAGCATTTTTTAAACAGCGCAGCTTTTTTCCTGCTACTGCTGAAAACCGAAAAGCATGCGTTCAGCTTTTCACCAACGCCTTTAAGTGTTTCGTGGCAGGACCTCTTAATGAGCTGCCGGGTTTCGCAGCTGAAGCTGAGTCAGGAAGCCTCTCTTAGATGAGAGCGCTTGCTTGCTTGTAACAAGCAGAGCAGACCCAAGAAATTTCTGCTACCAAGAAAACATGCTTCACTCCATTCTTTCCCAAGCTTTCTCAGGCTTTTTGTGGATTCAGTTAGCCACACGTCTGGGCGCCACCACTAAAATAATACTGATAGAAGAAGAGAGGTTCGGACACCTGAGAATCAGAGACATTTCTCTGGAAAATTCTATGACAGACTATGACTACATTCTTAAGAACAGCTTGTATTTCAAAACTTAAACCAGAACTTTTGACATGAAACCATAGTGGTTTTGAATAACAACGGAGCGTGATCTTAGCCCACAGAGAGTGAGTTTTCCATCTAAACATATCAAGCTTCCACGTTCTGCTCTTTGGCCTGCTCGCCCCTGGGTTTGTGCAATGGAAAGGATGCAAAGGAAATGGAAGCTCTCTGTCTGCAATGTTCAAGCTGCAAGAGGAAAAGTCTCACCTCGGGAATCGGCTTGTTGACCAGGCACAGCAGTCCCCAGTGGTAAAATGAAGTAAATTTTAAACGAAATTCGGGAGTCTAATAGCTGGCGTGTAGATGTTAGTGCAGAATGCAGTTTGCTTGAGGGGACTGAACTGCTAAACCTAAGAAGCAGAGTGGAGTAGCACCTGCCAATCATCCCAGAACTTGGAAGGTGGAGGTAGACGATTAGTAATTTAAGATTTTTCCCTCCTTCGAGGAACTCTTCTGCATCCCCAGCACCACACACCAGTTTCACATTCAGCTCCACACACTGACCCTCTCACCCCGCGACACACACTGACCCTCACATCCCGCATCTCACATTTGTCTCTACACATCCACCAAGAGAGCAATCCTCCTTCAAAAACAGCAAAAGCCAGTGCTCGGTTAGCAGAGAATAAACAAAAGCTTGCCAGACTTTGGCCTTTGGCTTTGTTCTGGCGAGCCCATTACAGGTTGACATCATCACACGATGAAAGAGCTTTGGATACACTCGACTCGCAGGGTAGCCTTGCTTAGCCATACCCACTTTCAGTATCTCAGCTCACATAGGTTAAACCGTATCTGGCCTTCATGAGATGCTAACGGAAGGGACCACATTTAAAGTATGGCATCTACTGACCATACTCCATGCTCACCTCCATGCACAGTCAGTTACTCTAAGCTGAGGACAGTGTGGACATTGTACCCACTTCACTGAAGAAAGCAGCTTTGTGAGGGTGACAGAAACGGGAGGGAATAGAGGGGTAGCAAGAACAGTGGCGGTTGAGCAGTTACCCGGCAACAGAGCCACTGTGAAAAGTTTGATGGCGTGTAATTTTACAGAAACCAAACAACGGAAAACAGGAACAAGGGGAGCCGGGGCCACAGCTAACCAGGAGTAGCCCTATTACCATGAGATCAGAGACTCATTTTTGAAAATCTGGGGATTTGCAATGGCCTGAGTGTATATTAGAAATTTTCCGTTCATAGCTTCTCCATGAGACTTCTTTGGATTGTATTAAATAACAATTCTTTGAAAATTTAAAGGTGTTGTATTTTAACTCAGTGTAAGATTCTCATAATCCTTAAGGTGAAACTTAGATCACTGACTGCTAGGTTAAGGTTTCTTTCAACATAAAAATAAACATCTGTGTTTATTGTTAATAGACGTCCTAATAAATTCCTAATAAAATGAGGAACGACTATTCTGAGATGCCCTTGAGCTGTGAGATGCCAGCACTGTGATCCTCGCTGATAATGTGCATGCTCGCGCCCCCTGCTGGCACAATGTGACATGACAGCAGCTAATAGTTACTGAGAGCTGGTCTCTGCCAAACCCTGACAAGGCACAAAAACTACAGGGATCATCACAGCATGGTGCTTTTTCTCTACTGTCAGATGCGGCCAACAGTACTCTAAGAATGCCAAGAGCTTTCAATCCATGGTCACCTGGCACTTGGTCCTGTTTCTTGCCAGGTCACACTCCTGTGGGAGAGCATGGCGGTAGAGCTGATCCTAACAACGGCACAGGCTGGGACCAAGCCTTTAGCATGAAGACTTTTGGGGAACATGTAAGGTCCAAACCATGGATATTTATACTGGAATCCTCCATTTTGTAAGTGTGGGAAGCAGAAGCAGAGTAGAGAGACAGCACTCAAAGCTAATGCAGAGACTAGTGCCCACTCAAGACCACGAGTTTCCGGGGAGGACACTGCACTGCCATTCCTATTGGAGCCGCTGGAAAGACTGCGAACCTGTCAGGATAGCCAGAGAGAATTTGTATAATAGGAACGTTGGTTTGTGTACAATATAATGAATATATTTTGTCAGCATCAATAAGGTAGTGAGTAAAGCATCAAATATTCATGTAGTGTAATACTGTATAGCAATAAAGATAAAATATGTATGTATCAGATCATCTTCTAGGGAAACCATCAAGAAATAGATAAGACACATTGCTGATGTGTAACGAAACAAGACAGACACAATTCCATTTAAAAACTAGGAACATATGCCTGGGAAAGAGACGAGACAGCTCGTTTCAACGTGTTACCATGGAGTCTCAGAGTATAATTCAATGGCAGGCAGAATGCTTAGCATGTGCTCAGTCCTCATACACACACATACACACACAGAGAAAGAGAGAGAGAGAGAGAGAGAGATGTCTAGACAGAAATGTAACCAGTAGTTTTTGTTTCCTTATTTTTCTTGCACCTATATAAAGATCAAATAGTTTTTAAAAAGAAAAATAGAATTGCTTTTTAGAAATCTAAGAACTTGGGGCTCTTCCTAACCTTCCTGTGTGTGTCTGTGTGTATGCACACACGTGTGCATGTGTGTGTCTCACATGTGTCACAGCGCATTGCGGAGGTCAGAGGACATCTTGTAGGAGCTGATTCTCTTCTTCCACCATGTGTGTACTTGAGACTGAACTCGGTTCTTTAGTACACCAGGCACGGTGGCAGGGTCACCATTGACCTGCTGAGTCATCTCTCAGGTATAGAACACGGAGCTGTGAAATGGACAACTCTTTAGCATGGCTTTTGCTATCTGTAATCTGTTCATTTTCAGTTTGATTGGATTGAACTCTTGATCGAATCAGGTAGACCATATTCCACAGTCATAATAGACTTATTCTCGGGGCTATTGAAATGCTGCCCATCAAAAATAAAAGCACAGGAGCTAGGGATACAGCTCAGTTGGGGACGTGCTGGTTACACAGCTCGGCAGGGGAAGTGTTGGCTATGCACGCATGAGGTCCTGATGTAAATCACCAAAACCTATGTGGAAAAGTGGGCTTGGTGACACGCTCTCATATGGATGGAGAGGAAAAGACAGGAGTGACCCTGGGTCTCCGGCCAGCCATCTTGGCTTACTCAGTGAGCTCCAGGCCAATGAGAGATCTTGTCTCACAAAAGGAGGTTGATAGCACCCAAGAAATGACATCTGGGGTTGATTTATTGCCTTGCCATACATGTGTATACTCCTACCCAAGCACACACTCACACAATTAAAGTGCAAACAAATAAACAAATCCAAGATTTAAAATTGTTTCTAACAACCAGGAACTGGAGGCTAAAATAAGTTGAACTTTAAATAAAGTCCTATACCTAAAATTGGGAGAAATATACATAAAAGAATATGGAAGAAACCTGGTTTACAAGAAGATATGGAAACTGAGTTGATCTCAAGTTCAATATATATTAAAAATGATGAAAAGACATGGACTTGATATTTTCTAAGTATCCTTTCTGGATCAAGAGAGGTCACTGTCAAAAAGCATCTCTGATGTTCTCTTCATTGTATGTTCAAGATATTGACACACTGGAGGGTGGGAACTGGGCATGAGGAATCTAATTGAACACCAGATGAGATCCTTCCTTGTCGTGGGAAAGGCTCTGTTTCCAAACACTGGAGACCATGTCAGACAGATGGAGAGAATTTCTTCAAGGTAAAGGACAGAATATATGCTAATGAGTGACACTCCTATGATGTGGGAGAGTCTTCGGTTTTGTGTTGATTTCATTGGTTAATAAAGAAACTGCCTTGGCCCTTTATTAGGACAGAAAATTAGGTAGGCGGAGTAGACAGAACAGAATGCTGGGAGAAAGAAGCCGAGTCAGGCAGTCATCATGACTCTCCCACCCAAGACAGACACAGGTTAAGATCTTTCCTGGTAAGCCACCTCGTGGTGCTACACAGACTACTAAATATGGATTAAAGCAAGATATGAGAATTAGCCAATAAGAGGCTAGAACTAATGGGCCAGGCAGAGTTAAAAAGAATACAGTTTCCGTGTAATTATTTTGGGTAAAGCTAGCGGTGTGGGAGCTGGGTGGTGGGACACAGCCCCGCCACTCCTACTACACTCCTAGAAGTAGAAACTGCAATGAAAACTTCCTAAGCCCCCAATAACACACAAAACCACAGTTTAGTTTGGGGGATAACAGTGTTAGTAACGATGGTGGTGATTTCTGAGGCCAGTAGCTTTCAAATGGAAAAAGCCCACAGACGAACGGAAAATCCCAACTCCCACTTTTCTGTCCTAGGTCATGGGATGTGATAAAGTTAGCCATCCAAAGGAATGTAGAGAGCAGTGGCAGGAGGCTGGGAGGGTGGCAGTCTGATGGTGTGGACCCTAGCGAATTAGGAAGAGACTGCAATGGATAAAGAGAGCCTAAAAAAAGAAAAGAATGCTTTTAAAACAACATTTTTCTTTTTGTTTTCACCCCCGATTGTGCCTTCCTTAACAAATGAACACAGTGTGACTTGCTGAATTGGGACACTGAGGTTTTAAAGAGAGAACTTTAGAACCATAAAAACCACAAAGTCATCTAATAAACATCATAAGATATTGCACAAAGTGAGAACAAAATGAAGCCAAAGTGGAGTTTAGACACACTGATGCAACACAAATTCCTTGTGAGTCATAAAGGAAGCTGGGGACAGGTCCTACCAAGATGACATCAGAGAGTCTGCGCTTCCGTCTTGCCACAAAGTCCAAGGTGCTTCTCTAACTATATGAGCAATAAACTAACTAGATGAATGCCAAGTGAGGTCTAGAGTTGACCTGCTAATGTTACTATTCTGTCTCCTTTTCCAAGTGAGATAGAGCCTGGGTCTGTCCATGTTAGCCAGTTGTCATGGTGAGAAGTGGTATTGCATAGTCTTGGACTGAAAATAAATATACCTAAGACCTCTACATATGTGGGACAATTGTCTAGCTTGATCTATTTGTGGGACTCCTAGCAGTGGGATCAGAGCCTGTCCCTAACACTTGAGCTAGCTTTTGACAGCCTCTCCCCATACTGGGTTGCCTCTTCCAGCTTTAATACAAAGGATGGAGCTTAGTCCTACCTCAACCTGGTATGCCATGCTTTGTTGACACTGTGGAAGGTCTGCCCATTTCTGAACAGAAACAGAGGAGTGGATGGTGGAGCAGAAGGGAGTCAGGGATGGTAACAGGAGGAGAGGACAGTGGGAGCAGATAAAAACCCCATTCCTGAAGTTAAGCGAGAATAGGGTCATTTTGTCATGGACACAGATGTAATTAAGCTGATTTAAAAGATAAAATAGATGTTGAACCCCGTAAGAAAGCAGATGGTCACTTTGTCAATATATTGCTACGATACGGATGTGAGATAACACATCAAAGGCTGGGTTAAGCCACACAGACAAAAATGGCTTTTCCTCGGATCTTCCAATGGTGTTGAGGGAAAGAGTAAGGCAGTCCAATCAGATTCTCATTTAAAAATAGCATTTCTCATATTATCTTGTTGGGAATATGAAAGAAGATGGTGAAAAGTCAGGTCTTCCAAGTTGTGTATTCCTTGGCTGTGTAAACAAACAGGTTTCCTCTTTCATGGCTCTACCTTATTCCAGCTGTGTCCTGTACAATAGTGTAAGGCTCTCTACAGTGCTGACCTACAGAGGCAGTGTTGCCAAGAGAAAAAGGTAAAGATTGGTTCACAGGTGAAAAAATGGCACAATAACCGGGTATGCTGTGGTATATGTCTTTAATGCCAGCACTTGGGCGGCAAAGGCAAGCAGATCTTTGTGTGTCCCAGGCCACCCAGGGCTGTGCAGGGAAACCATGTCTGAACCATGGTCTAAAGCTTTTTTTGATAGCAGAAAACAACAAAGGTACCCCCAAATGAAGATGGCCTCAGTCTCCTGCTTTTCCAAATGTTGTACCAATGTAGCTCATTGGTGGGATCTGCTTCCCATACAGAAGCTGATGAAGAGGATGTTACATGGGAGAGCAGGAGCTGTGATCCCTTTATAACCTTGCCACACTAGGAGAGGCTTCAAACCAAGGCATGTCATCATCAAGTCTGCTGCGGACATTAACTGACCTCCAAGAGTTTGATGACCTAGATTCTGATCATTAAAATAGGTATATGAAAAACCTTCATCTGATGTTTTAGCTCTCTTTGATGGAAACATTCTGATCACAAATTTATTTCTTGCATTCATTGTCTACTGAAAGAGAATGGACCGGCCAGAGGGTCCTAGTCTTTCAGCACCTGTGACCTCACAATTAACTCCAGTGTTTACCCACATTCCGTTTCTTTCAAAAGACCCTTAAGAAAAACAAACACACCTTGTTGGAAAAATTTCTCCATTAAAAGAAATACCTTATATTCTAAAGGGTTGTCACATGCAAACGTGCAATTTAGTATTAGCAAATGCAGGAATAAATTTGCATTCTTTAATGTCAGCTGGATTGATTCTGAGAATGGAGTCCCTTTTAGTCTGTTCATGTGCTTTGATTTCCAATATAACCCTGCTGAAGGTTAGTTAGGCTTGGGGGGGGGGACTTAGAGCCAGACAGTAGCATCCTCTTGCAAACTGCTTTTCATGACCACTGCATCATGCAAAGCTTCTTTCCCACTCCTCTTTAGAACCATAAAACCACAGTGAAATGTTAGCAAAGGCAGAAGGCAAATGAAACTCACTCTTCCTGCCTCACAGAAACAGAACTATCACAGTTTTGGAGTTAATAACTCCCATGACTCAGGTGCAGTACTCTTCTTGTTTTGTTTTTCTTCTTTCTTTTTTTTTTTTTTTGCTACTGTTTCATATGTGTCTTGAACCATGAGAATCAACAATATGTGAGGTACCCTCAATCTATAACTGAACAAGTAAGATGAGCTCAGACCTCTGTGACCCAATCTTATGGAACTGGTCACCACCAGTCTTACCTTCAGTTATTTACCAAGAATCCAGCGATTGTGAGTTTGAGAGACCATAGAAGAACAAAATAGCAAATCCATATACAGTCTTAACAGTCTAGGTAATTAACAGTGGGTAATGATGGAAAGTCATTAGTGGAAGAAAACATGAAGCCACTGACTCTAGGGTAAAACCTGCTCTGGCCATGGATATAAGGTTTTAGCAAAGAATTTCTTTAAATGGCCTGAGGTGGCTTTGAACATGAACAAGAGAAAGATTTGAAGCATAATGGAAAATGATATGCAGCAACAGAAGAGTTTCCCTAAGAATTGCATTCTACCCTGTAAATATATATATATATAGTGTCTTTGAGAGACAGGTATCACAATGCCCATGTTGTCCTGTCCTGATTCACAGAGGCCAGATTCCCTTTGGTGTTTACATTTGGCTTTAGAGTCTCAAGCTAGATTTAAACACAAATACCATTGACTTTAAAAACCCTGTCTTTATCCTGCTTTCATATCTGATCTATTTTTTCATGCAGTCCTAACAGTTCTTGAGAAAGAAGCATGCTTTGTAGGCATTATGTTTTCAAAGACAAAAATCATAGCAGGGTTCACAAATCCCTGCAAAGAAGAAAGAAAAATGATCAGGAGAAATAACAAATATGGCTGAATAAAGACTTTATTAAACTGAGACATGGCAATCACAAGTGGATGGATGCTTGTGTAGACAACAGGCCAGTTCCTTCATCCCACCCCTTCTCCCTCAGCTTCCTGTTGTGGGCTGATGTCTCCCTATTCCTTGTCTAGACTGTAATGGGGGAAAGTGCGTGGCTGGCCTAAGCAGAATTGGCGTCATCAGCTCTTAAATGAGTCATGCGGAGGAAGTTATTCCCTGTTTCCTGTCCGGGGCCAGCTGAGCACACCTCTGAAGTGGTTCTGGTTCCATAGTTTATCTTGATGATCTGACCTGAGCTGTGATTCGATTTGCTCGGTTTCCTACAGCCATCTCCAAGCCTGGGGTTGGGGAGAGAGCTCAGTCAGTAACAAGTGTGGGATCATAAGGACTTGCGTTTTGCTCCTCAGCACCCATGTAAGAGCTCCATGTAGCAGTGAACATTTGCAACGCCAGTGATGGGAATGTGAATACAGAGATAGACGGCTCCCTGGAGCTCACTGGCTGGCTCATCTTGCTGAACTGATGAGCTTCAGGTTTGGTGGGAGAATCTGTACCAAAGATTCATTAGAGGAAGACACCTGACATCAACCTCTGGCCTCCAACACACATGTTCACAAACATGCATGTATATATACCTGCGCATAAGCACTAACACATGGACACAGAAATGTTCGCACACAGAATCTCTAGTTTGCAGTTTCTCAGTAACTCAATCCACTGAGAGTAAAGTCAACCACAGCATCTCCAATTTTATTTTTTTATTATTTTGTTCTCATAAGCCCAAAATTTAGTGCCTGGGCCTTCAGATGCACAGTCTGAGAGTTTCTCAGTCACCTCGGGCTTCCAGAGTCTCTGCCACCAATAATGAATCAACATCACAGTCGTCACATTTTCTCCTTTCCCACTGGGGTCACCCTGCCTTGAGCACTTCTGCCTTCTCACTTAGACTACTGTAAATGACTGGTCTCCAATCTTCCTATCTTTCTTTGACCCAACGGAAAGAAACCTCATAGTCAGTCATTACATCATGCAAACTCTCGTGATGCTTTAAAAGACTCACATGCTCCCACCCACCAGTAAACTAGGAGCCCTTAGCCCTGAAGTCAAGACTATCTGTTATCTTTCTACACATTTCTCTCCCATGACTCCTGTGCTCTTATCGATGTTCCATTCAAAGTGATCATAAATACCTACTGTCAACCTTGCCCTTTGTGTGTATTCCTCGGCAATGGACTTCTAGACTTTTGACAGTAAATGAAGGACCACTCTGCCACAATGGCAAATTCTTTGTTCATGTGCTCTTCTCTGGCTGCCCCCCCACACACACACCTTGGCTATTTTTTAGAGTGCTTTCTCCACTTCTTCTGCTTGACTTTACTGCATTAAATGTCCCAATGCTTGTTCTACTCTGTACCTTCTGTTTCTCTTATTATAGGACTAAACAATAGTCCCCACCTTTAGAGGCTTCCCTGAACCTTTGAGGCATCCTTGAGAATGCAACCCACACACATCCAATGTCTTGAAGCAAGACTGATCAGGAACCTCTGGTTTTGGTTACTGTGATTTAAAATGAATCAATATGTCTATTCCGAGACAATGATTCCTGTGAACAAGCAACTTCCAGCCAATGATCTCCCGTAAGAAGTGACTTAGATTCATGTGATGACCAACTTTGGCTTGAAGACTCCACGTTGGGCTCAGCAAAGCAGTTTTAGATTTCAGCTAGATGGTAGGATGGTCTAGGATGCTTCCAGTCTGCTCTCCTTTCTTCTCTTTCAGCTGGAGTCAGACTTGCCTCCTTTCTCAGGGTCATCCTAGCCTTACTGTAAGCGAGTTCTCAAGATTTAGGTCACTCTTGGACAGTCTTGACATCTTGTCTCTGTACCATCTCTTTTGTAGGAAGCAAGGAACAAAAACAAAGGATCTAAAACGTGCTTGTCTGACCCCGCTTAAGCTTGGCCTTTGAAGGAAGTTTAATGTCCATGCTGAGGTTTGAATGAAGATTAAAGCAATTAATAGGGGGATGGATCCTACTAGAGTGTAAAATAAAAAGTAGATGCCGGCATTTAGTCGAAGTCAGAAGAACAATGTGACCCCGGTTTCAGAACAAGATGGAAGCACCGAGTCTGTCACAAGAACAGAAAAATGGTCAGAAGACACTGCTGCTCCACCCCCCTCCCTCACCCCAGTCCCCAGGCTAACAGCTGTGTCAATGTTGTGAACACAGATCTGGAGAGCTATCTCAGCATATTGTTAGGTGAGGACAGACAGTGTGAACTTGCTGTCTTTTGCTCATATCAGAGCAAGACACAGAGCAGTCACTTTCCACACATCTGAACAGGCGAGCAAGTGCTTTTCATGATGACTTCCTACATCCAACAAGGTTTTCCAGAAAAGAAAAAAATGTCTTCAATAAACAACACCTGTTAGTTTGGCCATCATTAGAAGCCCATGCTGTTCGTAGTAATTCTGACTCGGCTACTCACCAACAAGGTTCCTTCATCTCTCTGTGACTCAATTTCCTCTTCTAAAAATTGGAGCTAGTAACAACATGAACTCATAAAATTGTTACTGGATAAGAGGTAATTAAAACACATCAAGGGCTTCAAACAGTGCTCGTCATTGGTTAAGTGTTTGATTCGTGTTACCCAATAGAATGTATTTAACCAGGGCAGAAGGAAGAAGCAAAAATGTTCATTTACATCATCCAGAAGTACCAATAAACTCGTCGAAAGTTGGGAACTAGATAACAAAACAGCAGTACTACTAAAAATTTCCCTGTTTAAAGTGATGGTATTGTTTTTTACTCTCTCTCTCTCTCTCTCTCTCTCTCTCTCTCTCTCTTTCTCTCTCTCTCTCTCTCTCTCTCTCTCTCTCTCTCTCTCTCTCTCTCTCTCTCGTGTGTTTGTGTGTGTGTGAGCTTGCTCACACATCCAGGTGCTGATGCCGGTGTGGGGTCTCCTGTTCACTGCTCTGCATACCAGGCTAACTGGCCACTGAGCTTCTAGAGATCCTCTGTCTCAGCGTCCCATTTCTCAGTCAGGGCACACCAAAAACCAGCGACACCTGCGAGTTCACATTTTCTGTTCTCATCTAGTAATGCCTGGCTTTTATTATGTGGGATCTGAGCTCCGACCTCGGGTCATCAGGCTTGGCCCACTGAACAATCTCCACAGCCTCAGTAATAGGTCCTAATTGTCACTCTATAACCCACACTGTAAAATATTTTACTGCACATCGCCTGCAATAGAGAAAAGCAAATAATTGGACTCTGAAGGGAGAGGGGTCCCCTGAAAAACAGTAAAGTACTGAGCTGATTTTAAACGCCCGGGTGGTAGTCTACTTTAGAGTTTCCATTGTCGCACTGTCGAATGTCTTGGGACACAGTCTTGGCGAAGCGAAGTTCAGATGAGCGCGCCAGGGAGAGTTAAGTGGAGTCACAAGGTGCATTCACCTCTTAAGCGGCTGTCCCAAGGTGCGTTCACCTCTTGCTCGGAGCACCTAAACTCCCTGTTCCTGGGTGGGTGGTTTCCTGTCTGTGTTTGGTTTGAACCAGTTCCAGGGCTTGTGGTTTGGGCCAGGCTCACGCTCTGGACTATCAACCGAGCTGTTGGTTGTGCAATGGGCGTGTGACGCCAGCGTTTCTCAGAGGGAATTACGCGAGCCTTTCTTTCATGTTCCGGTCTGCAAGCTCCTCTCAGGTCTCCTCTCACCCTGAACTGCTCTCACCCGCCTGGTCGGCAAGCTTCGCTCATGTTTACGTTTTCTGTCCTCAAAGATGACAGATGGGGTTCGAGTACTAGCGTCGTTCATGAAACAGGAAATTCAACCAAAGCATTCAGCAAGAGAAACAATTAGAGAAACTTAGATTTCTTACAAAGACAAAGAATGAGACAACACTTGAATATGAATTTGTCATAGAACTAGATAAAAAGAAGTATAAAAAGTTGTGAATATTGAATTGTTAAGAAGATGTGGAAGAAGCACCTTTTATATTGTGTTTTCCTTGCCCATCCATTTAAAACACCATTTCCTTTACTGAAATCATGGGTATATTTTTCAAGTTTGAGATTCTATTCTTTAGTCAGAATATTTCTGGGAGGAGATGGTATTTTAGGACTTGATGCCAATCAGACATCAAGTTTGTCTTAATATCAATATCTATGTAATAGGCCCTCCCTCTTTCTCTGCAAATTGATAGCTATATCAAATCACCATGCGGTAGGATAGGAGTCGGAAATCTTCTATAGCCATTTTATTTATCAGAAGGAATACACTGAAGATGCATTTCCTGTCACTATTATACCTCACCTTAGAACTAAACACCAAACCAGAGAGAGAAACCTGGATCTTTCAGTAAGCTCTCTGAGGAGAAGAACAGACATATGAAAACAATTTGAAACTCTAATAGTGTTTCCTTTTATCACCTTAAATATTAGTGAGATTTTCCTGAAAGCCCTCAGGCTAAACCATATTACCCAGATTTCACGGGTCCCTTTTGCCATTGGCAGCATCAGCCGTGGAGCTGTACGTCACAGCCCTGCAGTATGAACAAGAAATGAAGCACGATATTATATTTTCTTCACTTGTTAGAGGAATCCCAAGTTCTTCAGGACTGCAGAGGCTAAGCAAGAGAGTGTGAGCGAGGCGGTGGCGGGAGTCTGGGGTGCAGCGGAGCACAGTGAGAGCGTGAGCGAGGCGGTGGCGGGAGTCTGGGGTGCAGTGGAGCACAGTGTTCTAGACAGGAGCCCCACAGTGCAGGTACACACTATTGCATCGCTGGGTCTTGATAACACGTTGACTTCTCCCGCGCTGCCTCATTTGGCATTAGCTTCGCTGTTATGCAGAAAATTGTGGCTATTACAGCTGAGACTTCCTATTACCTGAAGAAATAAGAGCGTCGTTGGAGTCCAGGTGACCGTCTACTGCCGATTCAGGTGAAGAGCTGCGAATATACTTTTATCTCATTATCTGCCACAGGACTGAGGTTAGCATTGGTACCTTTGCCTAGAGAAGGACTTGGCTGCTTAAACACCTTAAAAACCCCTTGTAACTATGATGAGCTCAGTTTTAGAGCCATCGCTTTGTCTGCAGTTTGACAAAGGAGCATCCTGATATATATAATTTAAGGAAAGAGCCTGTGACTATGGCAGAATAGTACTTAATAGAGTCCCTGCCACAAACCTGGAGTTTGGTGTATAAATTCATTTTGCTATAATAAGTCTTAAGTTTCAGAAAATATATGATATAAATATTTATCTTAGGGGTAAAGTGATATTGAACTAAATATACCCTGAGCAAGCAAAAGCCTCTATCGAAAAAAGTATACATAAATTAAGATTTTTGCTTAACAAAACCTAAAATATAAAAATCTGAACTTAAAATCAAGTAGTGGAGTGATTATTCACTTTATATAAGAAACGTGTATGGTTTCTTTAAATATTTAGTATTTGCCATGTTTAGTGTAGTTTTACTTCTCCATATTCTATTTCTTCTGGTGTGTGAGATAGGTCCTTACTGTGTGCCCAAGCTGATCTTGAACTCATGACCACATTGTACCATCCTTCATCAGTGCTGAGCTATGGGTACGAGCCAACTTTGCTACTCCAAATGCTACCTACCAACAACACATCAGAAACAATGCTTCCTGGTCTAAGAAAGTCCCAGCAATTCTCAAAAGAGGCAGCCAATGTGTGTGAGCATCACAACTTAGAAGCTCAGCCAGTGAAACACAGTTCCTAGACATGGAAAAATCAGTTTTGAATATTTAAAAATAGAAATCTTGCCACTAAAAGCTACACTAAGAGAGTAGACCAAGAGCTCTGAGTGTTCCACTAAGGGAAGTCTGGTGGAATGAAAACATCAAAGGATACAAGACACGTTTAACACAGAAGTCGATGTGTTTAACTCTATGCAAAAAAGCAGACTGAAGAAGCCTGGCTTACAAGGCTTAGTGTAGGAAAGAAGGGCTGAGGTGGGGGGACTCTCAGCACCAAAGCCCGTGGTTCATCTGTCTCCAGTGCCCATCTGTGATCTCCAATTGACATGGGGAACCTGAAGGGAAACTGAGGCCATGGTAATAGATTTTGTTAGCTCATCCTTCCAGTTTTCCAGGAAAGCCTCAGCTAATGTCAGGCCACCAGCCCTTAGACGATCTGAGGAATTTCCAGCACTAAGCTCATATGTCAGGCACACAGAGCTGTAACCCCATCACTCCTTTCAGTGTGGCCTTTGCCGTTGAAATCCGCTCATTTCTCCATCAGTTCATGTCGGGGAAGCTGTAAGGGTCACACGCAGCTCATCCTTGAATGCTACTTGCTTCCTCGGGGATCTCTATTCTGGCATCGCAGTCTCAAGAATCTGCCCCCAATTTTCATAAACAAGTTTTATAAAACAAGAAGAGCTATGCTATCTAATTTCTCTCTCTTTATCATGAAACCAGGAGAAATGGAAGTCAGTCCCCTCTAAATAATTACATGTGCCAAAAACAAAGTCACAGAAGACCAACATGACTATAGTTTTCATGAATTCTTCATGTTTCTTACTGTTTCTGGGAGTTAAGAACATGGAGATAACAGCAGGAGGTTTTGATCACTGCTGCATGGCTGTTGTTAGTTAAATTGTGTGGGTTTTAACTCATATGTCAATTCCGGCCAGTTGAAAATAATTTAAAATGATGAGGGCTCTGAGGCTGCACCTGCCACTCAGGAAAAGTCCTCCAGGAGGCTATGACAAGGAGGGGCACAATGGTGACATTTGCCAATGGTTCTGACCTGAGAGGAAAGTGCTCTGCTCTTGTTTCTGCAAGGATCTGAACCTCAAAAATACTTTGTTCTCTAGGTGACTTGGGATAAATATGGGGTATTGTCATAGGAGGCCTCTTGTACATTTTCCCTGCCACCCAGACTCCCGAAATAATCATACAGAAACTATATTAATTAAATCAAAAAGAAGCTCTTCTTCTTGGCTATCTTTTACATATTAATTTAACCTATCTCTATTAATCTATGTATTGCCACATGGCTGTGACTTACTGGCAAGTTTTGGGCATGTCTGTTCCTGGTGGCAGCTCCATGGTTTCTCCCTGACTCCGCCTTCTTTCTCCCAGCAATCAGTTTAGTTTTCCCTGCCTAGCTCTGTTCTGCCCTGCTCTACTATAGGCACAAATCAGTTTCTTTATTAACAAATGGTATTCACAGCATACAGAGGGGAATCCCACATCAGCATATGAAAAACAAAACTCTATACATTTAAATCTATCACTTTAGAATATCTCAAAGGGAAGTATATCTTAGATAATGGCCATCATCATTACAACATTGTTATTCTCCTTCTGTAAAATATGTTAGAAGTAGAAAACATTGGATACATTCAAATCTGCCTTGTAGGTAGCATAATTATGAGTAAATACCTAGATAAAATTGCACTGAAAAAGTAAAAATGGTTTATTGCACATATCCTCATTTTCTGCACCAAGGAATCTGCAAATCTATGTTGGGTTATGTCTATCTTGAATATAAAAATCTGAATTTTGAAAGCAAATACTTCACTGATTGCTTTCTATTATAAGTATACTTTATTAATGCAGTTTTACAAATACATCTGTGATGAGAGCACTCTTATTCCACTTTACAGATAAACTGTGGGGAAGAGAAATTAGGTGACCCAAAGCTAAGGGACAGAGCTAGAATTTGGGCACACAGTCTAGCTGCCAGTCTTGCTGTTCTGCACCACTAAGGTAGGTTTTATTAGCTTTCTCTAACTTGTTTTGCAAGACGGTTTCCTTAATGTCAGGTCATTAACTCCTAGGAGGGTTGGAGAAGTCGCTATTGCCAATGTACATGTCAGCCATGCAGAGAGAGGCCTCACCACCCACCCCTTGCTGTGAGGAAAAGCAAAAGGGATCCAGCCCCCAACTGTGACATCTTCTGAAAGATTCAATGTTTTTATTTGGCTTTAAAAAGAAAAGAGCAATTGAGCATCACCTTAAATCTTGCTGCCTCTTATTTTCTAGAACTTTATTGACAAATAAATTTCTTAAAACCCGTTAGTCATATACAGGACATTATGCACAACAACAGAATGCAGTTGTTGGTCGTTGATATGCATGTTGCCCTTATTTCTAGGTCCCAGGACCAAGAAATAGAGCTGTCAGCAGCCTAGCTGTTCGGACAGAGACTTGGGTGTAATAACAGAACCACTGTCCTCTGTGGTCTGCGTAATTGGGAGAAATTTTCCTTTTTAATAGTCATATTTAGTTTTCTGAAAATATATGTGCAATATAATTGTAAGATTGTAGGTGGCATTTGATCTTGACAGATTATTTCTTTCTCAATATGTTTTAAGTGTGTCCCATTCATAAGGCTGTCTCCCTTTTCAGTGAAAAGAAATTAAGGAAAGGAACATCAAAGATAACAAACGGATCCTACAGCAGCTGAAGTCATATCAAAGTAAATTCAATAAAAAAATTGACTGTAATCTAATAAATTCCACATAAAGCCCTATTATGGCAAAGATAAACATCCCAATATAAAAACAATGGACAAATTTCCTCATGAAAAAAATGAGACTCTTGTTGGTATCATATAATACTCATCAACTCTAGACTTTCACCAATCATTACCAGCTACACACTTGCTCAAGGAACTATTCATGCCTGCTAATCACAGTTAATCGCAACATAGGTTAGGTTAAATATAAATTCCAACTTGGAGCTTTTAATGCACTGTTGGACTATCTTAAAAACAAGGAAATCACCCAAAAGATCTTCACATAAGTGCAAGAGGAAGGGAGAAGTACAAGAGGAGATTTGGTTCCAACATGGTTTGAATGTTTGTATCTGTTTCCCACTCAAAATGCATACATTGGAACTTTATCCTCAAGATGACAGGGTCAGGAACTGGGCCTCCGGTGTCATAGCTGAGGACTCCTGGGGATAATGAGACCATGATTAGTGTCCTTGTAGGAGAGCAGCCTCTTTGCCACATCTATCAAGTGAGGTGACATCCATGGGTCAGGAGTCAATCCCTGACCAAGCACTGAATTTACTTCCACTGAAATTGAACTTCTCAGTCTGCAGAATTGTGAGAAATGAAGATCTTGGATTTTATACTCTACATAGTCTAGGGGATTGTAGTGTAGTTATCAAAATGGACTAAGATGTCCATATTTTTACATATATCATGTAACAAGTAATGAATATATAAATACTTTTAAACTTGGGGATTACTACTACTAAAATTCTTATAAGGTATAGAATTCTATGTCATTTATATTAGCATTGTAACAGAAGTAGTAACCAGTTTAGTGATCTAACATAAAGGTAAAAATGTTTGGAAAATAAAAATAACTATAATTAGTAACAGATTATAAGATTTTTCTATAAATACATATAAAAGAATTTATAAGCATAATTAAGAATTGCTGAGTTAGAATAATGTTGGGAAAAGTATTTATTATAATATTAATATGGGAATTAGAAGTAGGGTAGAGAGATGGCCCAGTGGGTAAGATTGTTTGCTGCCTTCCCAGATAACCAGAGTGGTTCCCTGAATTAATTCCAAGCATCTCACAACTGTCTATAATTAGAGATAAAAGGGACCCAATACCTTCTTCTCATCTCTGTGGGAACCCTCACACAAAGAGCATAGACACACAGACAGACATGCATATGCATAAATAAGAACAAAAATTTATGAATAATTAGTTAATCACATCTACTAGTAATTGTTAATTAGAAACAACTAAATTATAAAATCTTATTGAGATGTAAGGAAAGCTTGGGACTGGAGAGATGGCTCAGCAGTTAAGATCACTGACTACTCCTCCAGAGAACCAGGGTTCAATTTTTATCATCCACATGGAAACTGTCTGTAATTCAGCTTCTAGGGAATTAAATGTTTCTTCCAGCCTCTAAAGGCTGGTACACATATGGTACACATACAAGAAAAACATTTTAAAAGTTTAAAACTTTTAATTATAAAGATAACAGGCATGTATGGAGAAAACTTCAAAATATTATTCAAAGTGCATAAAAGAATACTTGGAAATAAGGAGATATACCTGTTGTATAGATGAATCACTTCAATATAGTAAAGATGCTATAAATACAGTGAATTACAATCAAAATGCCACTAAGGGAACTTGTAGAATTAAATAAAGATGCTTTCTTACTTATGTAGAAGAAATTCATAATAGCCAAAAATAACTCCAAGTTTTTCAAGATAGTTGGAAAAACTAATGTGTGTTGGACTTTTACAGAGCTACAGGGATTAAGACTGGATAGTACTGGTTCAGAGACAAACCAGGCCAGCAATGACAAGATCCAACAGAAGCATCTTTGCCTTCATGGGAAGACTGGCATATGTCAGAAGCAACATCAGAGCAAGGAAGATGATCTTATTCTACAGCTCTTTAACTGAAGATCCACTCAAGAAGAGGGAAATTATGGCTGTTACTAAAACTACCACTTCACTGAACAACCAGAATCCCTAACTGTATTCTAAATATTAGTCCTTATACCTATAGGTTAGTGTAGTCCTCACCCCACATCAAGGAAATTTCTCTTTGCAACAGACAAAACCATTACAGAAAACTATAACCAATCAAAATACAAAGCTGTGGAGTTCACACCCAATAGATGCATATACAAACAAAAACCCCACCAAAAACAAATGAACAAAACAACAAAACAACCCAGTACCTAAGACTGCTAAGGAATTATTCTAGAAAAAATAAAGGTTAGAATGATCACAAGGACCAGAGGACCAGGGAGTTTGTTGTATGATTGTTTCTTAGTAATGTCAGTAGCTTTGCCTATAAAGTCTCACCAGCATGAGTGCCTAACCGAGCTGAACAAAGACATCAACAATATACAAGATAAAATGGATCCAAGAAAGCCCACGAGGCCTCAGCACTACACAAGGAACTACAGGCAACTAAGGACTGCTGAAAGCACGAGAATAGCCTTCCCCAGGTGTAACTGTTAGTTCGATTTGGGAAATAACCAGGCCAGCTTAAAGATAAACAATTATAATTTTTAATTGTTATAAGGGGAAACTCACGCTACAACGATGGGAAATCCAAGTTCCACTGTGTCCAGCAGGAGTCACCCAGAGAGAGAGAGCGCGCACACCTGGTCCGTCCCAGTTTTCTTCCTGGGTTCCAGGTAGCCACGCCTTAATTAGAGCCCACTTCTAGCTTCCCCCATCACCCAGGGAAGATCAGACCAATCATTATCCAATACCAAATGGTCAGTCCTGCAAACATATATACAAATAACATTAAATAGGATGAGCAAGATATATACACATGCAACAACAACTAATGAAAACAGAGGGTAGAAATTTGCAAGAAACCAAGGAGATAAAAGTTTATGGGAGGGTTTGGAGGTAGAAAATGGATAATATAGATGTCCCGTGGAGAAATGATATTATTATATCATAATCATTATCATCTCAAAAATAAAGTGAAAAAATAAAAGTAAATTGAAAAAGTCTTTCCCAATGATAACATTCCTGACAAGTATAATATTTTTCTTGATGCGGATTTCCCCTCTGTATACAGTGAATATGTTTTAATACCATTGGCTAATAAAGAAGCTGCATTGGCCTGTGGCAGGGCAGAATATAGCGAGGTGGGAAAACTAAACTAAGTGCACGGAGAAAAAAAGCAAAGTCAGGCAGACACCATGTAGCCACCCAAGAAGCAAGAGGTAACAAACCACGAGCTCATGGTAAAATATAAAATAATAGAAATGGGTTAGTTTAAAATGTAAGAGTTAGTTAATAAGATGCCTGAACTAATAGGCTAAAGAGTATGTAATTAATATTAAGCCTCAGAATGGTTATTTCATAAGTGGCTGCAGGAGCTGGTGAGCAGGACCTGGTGGGTGGAGAGAAACTGGTCCAGAGGCACCAAGGGAATGGAGAACATCTGTAGCTATATCTTCTAACAGGATTCATAGCACTGTACATGATAGAGCCTAGATTAAATTAAAGCCATTTAATACAATACATACTACACCTTTCTCCTCAGAAGATAAATATGTGAGACTACCTTTAGAAAAAGAATATAATCAAGAAATATTGGTCAGAATATTAAAGTATATTACATAACTTAAATAAATAGAATAATGTGATTCGTGGCAGAAATATCTCATGCAGATGAGACTCGTTGATTCTTAATAGTCAGTTAACTATTTGCTGAATGAATAAATTTACCACACTACCCATGCTGAATCCATTTTATCCAAAAGACTCGAATGGCATTTGTCAAATATGTTAGTGTGTTCAAATTTTCATTGGAGTGATTATTACAAAATCAGACCTCCCCCCCCCCATCCTTAGGATGGTCAAGATAAAGAACCGAGATAGGAAACTTCAGCTTTTAACACACCCTGTGTAGCTCAAGGCACAGACTGTCCAGGAAACATTCTAAGTTTTATCAAGGAAGAGCTAGGTTGGCCACAGAAAATGAATGACAGCTGAATGGGGAGTTCATTTTCACTCAAGAGCAATGTCTTACATGTGTGGTTGTCTTGAGTGTCCTGCAATTAGTTTGGGCGGGGGGGGGGCGTTGTATTCAGCAGAATCAAATGTAAAGACTTAGAAGGACACCTTGAGTCCCTGTGTTCCTTGAGCCCTCAACAAGAGAGCCTAGCTGGGTGGCTCCTGCCCCGTTGTTACAGAAGTGGTGATGAAATCAGCTTGTGATTGTCTCCTATTGCCTACATTGATTTCAAGAGGATGATGTAGTTCCTCCTCTCTCAGCCAGGTTTGTTCTTTAATCTGTAAATATCTAGTTTCAAAGAGAGCAATAAACAGCTTCCCTCGCTGTCTTTCTTTGAACCTTCATCTCCTAGATTAGAAGCTGGAAAGATTAGGAAATGATTACATCATTCTTATTGACCTAAGACCTGTGACTCTCATGTTGTAGAAAATATAGCAGGCTTGTCTGAGTGGCATAACGTAACCCTTACTCAATTCCATTTAGGCTGCTCTTCTTTCCACACAAAAAGCTCATGACGTTTACAACTCTGATTTTTGACCCATTTATGAATCATAAAACTAATTTAGTAAATCTTGACCAACATTTTTCAGTAGAAATAAAATAGGTTAGAATAAGAAATGTGATACATTTCATGGAGCTGGAGCCATTGTTTCAATTTATGAGTGATTATTCACTAGGTTCATAAAAATAAATAAAATGGCATCTTGTTTGGACTCAATTTTGTAAATCTATGGAAATTTGCTATTTTTCTGAGCCAGACAAGTGTCAGACAATTCTAGAACTGCCTGCTGCTTTCCACCGGGCATTCTTCCTTTCTTCTTTTCCAAGCTGATCTAGCTTAAGGGGCCTTACATATTATCTGGCATGCTCAGAAGAAGGGTTTGTCTGTCTCTCTCTGTTCTTCAGTACTAACTCAGAGACACTGTCATGTGGACTGACAGTTTTTCCTGGAATCTGGGACACGCTCAACACACCGTTCTTATTCTCTGCACACTTTCCCTGGATGACTCTGAGCCCAATGCTCCCCATGAAACATCCTTCTTAGGAGCATGGCAGATTGCGCTCTCATCTGACAATGTGTGATGTCAATAACCCAAAGGCTTTTGAATTCTTACTTGTGGTGTTTCTTTAAAGTATGTATAATACATAACTGAATGTGTTCTTCTAGGCCAGGGCTTGGGGTTCCTCTGAGAAAAAATTGAATCCATAGAACGGCCTTGTTCCTATAGTCACCTCTGGTTACCTGGGGTTATTCGGTTCTTGAAATGAGGACGGTCTAACTAAAGAACTAAATTCTGCATTTCATTTAGTTTTAGTTAATTGACTCAAGCTACTACATGTGGTTATGGGCCACTGTGTTTGATGGCACAATGCCAAAAAGAGACATGAGTGGGGGGAAATCATGTAACAAAGGGGAAAGGGAACTCTTTATGAATAGTCTTGCCACATAAAGTTATACTTACTAGTTTTATAAAAAAAAGTGTTTTTACATACGGTTAACGTACGGTTGATGAGTTTTGACAAACAGACCATGTTTTATAATAGCTATAATAAAAACAGCATTATCCCTAAATGTTCTTCCCCCTTTTTTAGTCCCTGACAAACACTAATCCAGTTTCTTTCTCTTCGCTTTAGTCCTGTTTGGTACCTCATGCATATGACCTTTACATGACACATGATCATACATGCACTGGCTCTTGTCTCATCTCTTCCAAGGAATGTAATGATTTATTTGTTTGTGTTTTTGCTTATGCATGACTCTGATTCTTAATCCCAAGTCATAGCTCATTTATATATTCCTCATTGCTTATCTATTCCTGAGTTGATTTAGCTTATCTGATAATCATGTTTTTAAAATGTGTTTTGAGAAGTTCATAAATGTATTTTGATCATACTCCTTCCCTTTCCCAACTCCTCCCAGATCTTACCCAACTTTCATGTTCTCATTCTTAAAAGTAAAAAGTCAAAGCAAGCTAATAAAAATGAAACAAAACCATGGATTCCAGTTTTTTTTTGTTTTTGTTTTTGTTTTTTTTTTTTTTTTGAGACTACTCCGTGTATGGGGCATGCCTTGGAGTATGGTTGATACACCCAGTGCAACTCCATTGAAGAAAAAGAACTTATCTTCTTATAACATCAACTAATAGCCATACCTTTCCTTCTCCCACTGGGAAATCTCTTGGTAATGTCTGGTTGTATAGTATGTGTTTACAAATACAATAAACTTCCAAACTGTTCATTAAGATGGTCATCATTACCATCACTTGCTGGTCTCCCAATTTTGAGAGATTCAATGAAATGCCCTGCCTCTCGAATCTGAATTCCCAGGTCACTATGATGTATTTCTATACATTTTACATTACCATTTTTCAACTGTCATCCTCTTCATATTTCATCAAAATGTCATTGATCAGGCATCGCTGCAAATGTTTCTCCCCAGCTTGAGATCCACCCTCATGGTGTCTCATCGTCTTCCTGCCCTGTGGGGTTTCTTCTCACTACTTTCTAATTCCTATTTTTGTGTTATTTTTGACTTCACCTAATATTGCCTGCTCAATATTACCAAGGCTTTCACTTATGATTTCTTCAAGGTTTTTAAATTATTATCTTAATATTTGAATTTGAGTATAAGAAGCCTTTTCCCGAAATTGAAGATGAAATCTCAGTTCATTTCATGTTTTACTCCAAACCTCAGATGAATTCACCAGTCTGGTAAAGCAGGTCTAAATCCAGAATAGATTAAATATTTCATTATTGTTGTACATAACATTGCACTTATTACTACAAGTCCACTTAGATTATAAAAGGAAATTCTGAGAGCTAAGAATTTTTTTATCAAGGATAACCTTAAATACAAAAAAAAAAAATGCCCTAAACAGAAACTAACTAAAGTTTATTCACTTTAGGAAATGTTTAAATTTTTGAATGAAAACAATCATTCTTAATCTCCTCCACAGTTATCCTTTTCATTGTTGTGGTTTGTTTATCCTTATAGCTAAGTAATCATGACAGATGAATGATGCCATGGGATCTGCTTGCCTTATATACTCATATTCTGTCTATATATAAAATTCCACATAGAATTGGGAAAAATCACAAATATCAGAATGTTTTGCCTATAACTTTTCTTTGGTGATGAATCTACACTATTATTTTTATTTTTGAAAGTCATCATTTGAATGTCTGAGAACATTAACTGCCTCTTAATAACTCGGTAAAAAAAAAAATGGAATACCCAGACCACCTAAGCCCCAGGAGGACACTTCCCATGCATTTTCTAGGTGACCTGGTGGTGCACAGACCTAGAACTATAAGAAAGGAGATGAACAAAGGAAACTACTGTGAACTGCACATTTATTCCCTTCTCACTTCCTCCAGCGTCTGACGAACAGTGATCTGACCTAAGGACTTTCTTCCAAGAAAGCTAAGGAATACTACATTAAAGAAACTGACCGCAACCTACGCCACTACCTCATAACTGCCATGGGAAACCTGAAACAGGAAAATTCTGGAGCGTGTCCCTGTGTCCTCTGACATCACCTTGCCAAGGTGTGCAAGAGGAAGCTGGGCCACTCCTCGTTGGTTAATGATTCTCCTGGGTGATGATGTAATAGGTAGAAAGGTAGGTTTCGCTAACACATCACCCCTGGCCTTGTTGGCAAGGATTTGCGGGGACATAGAGTCACACTGCTCTTTAAACTGAAGTTAGTTTGCATGTGAAAAATGATGATGGTCACATGCATCAGAGCCAGCAATAAACCTCGTGATGTCGGGCTGTCCCCTTGGGATCTGATCTGAAGTCTTTCCTTATTAGTGCAGGATTCTAACTTAGATTAGCTTTTCAGAATGAAAGAGTTCAGGGCATGGATTTGCTTTTCAATGACTACCCATCTGCCTTCTACTGAGTGCAACTTCAGTTCTAACGGTGAATACGACACATCTCTGTCCTCGTCCAGTGGGATACTGGCAAGTCATATATACCCTGATGATGATTATAGTGCTTTTCGTAATGCTCTGAAATATATCTTGGTGGTCAACAATCTTAATTCCTTTGTACAGACTCAATCTCCCTGCCTTTCATCCCTTCCAAGAGTGAGTCAAAAATCAAAAGGGGCAGGTTTCTGGGTCATCACCCTGAGTTCATGGATTTCCTTTGGGCAGAGGGATATATAACAGGATTTCCTAACCAAAAGGGAAACACCAGGTCCCAAGTCAAACACTTCTTCAAAGAAGAGCCAAGTGGTTGACTCCTTTTTGCTGCCTTCTGTTTGAGGGAGGGCACTATGGAAGCTGAATTCAGTTTATCCTCTCTCAGCTCAGCACATCAGGGTTTCCTCAACACTTCCATTCACCCATCCATCCTGAGAGATTTTAACAAGTCGTTTTGTAGAGTTAGCATAGTGTGCAGCCCTCTAGACTAACTGAGCCTTTGGTATTAAGAGAAAAAATAAGTTAAAAAAAAAAAACAAACAAGCAAACGAAAGCTTATGGTTGAAGCAGGGGACACAGGAACAACTAGACAGCTAAGGAACAAGGTGAAGACTGATGTTCTGGTGGCCGGAGTTACATTTGAATACATACTTGAATGACAAGAAAGACAAGAGCAATGTCATTGCATTTTAAAAGAAAAAAATAAATTTTATATAGTTTTATAATTTAAAAAAGTAGCAGAGATGTGTGAAGGCACATAAGCTCCTACCCCTAGCTGAGGTGCTATTGGCAGTTGTGATTGCTGGAGGGGAAGAGTGGGTTTTATTTAGGGGTGTGTTCCTGCTTGGTGACCGTGTTCCATTGGAAGGTTCCATGCCATGTATATGGGCAGTACTAATTGTATTCACTGTTTTTTTTTTAAGAGGACATCAAAATTGGAGGGGGTGTGAGGTCAGGAAATGGAGAGGTTAGAGGGAAAATGTGGGCAGTGAATAACCACATAATATGACATTCCCAATGAAGATTATTATTTAAAAATAATAAATTTAAAATGGAATAAAATTATTACAAATAACAACAAATTGTCAACTGTTCTTAGCACTTTTCAAGGCAAAATGAAAGAGAATACCAAGCAAGGACCACATTTTGAAGGCTGTTTGGTGCACAGTCTAGATGTAGAGAGAAGATACTGTTGGGCTAATTTTCACAAGAGAAGGACCCGAGATTTTCAATGGAAAACTTACTATGTGGAAAGGAGAATAGCTTTCCCAATAAAAGTAAAATGCCTTTAATAAAGCCAGCTTGGCCTTCTATTCTGAGCCTTCCTTTTAAAGTTCCTTCATCTTAAAGCACTTCCCAGTACACTTACAGACCCAAGCATGAGCTGGCAGGCACTGTGTCCACATGTCAGCAAATGCAGGAGGAAGATAACTCTCAAATCCCTTCCTCTATTCACTGACTGTCCAGGCCTTAGCTTGACGTGTAGCTTTGGCTCTGCACAGGGCTTTCATCCCAGTTCCCTCCTCCTCCAGCTCCTCTTCTGACATCGAGAAGCAGGATGAGGCTCCCTCTCTTCCCTTCTTTTATTTCATTTTCCTAATGCCCATTGGAATATAGCTTATTGATAAAGCTCAGTTGTGTAACACTTGAAAGATGGTCACATGACATTTCAATGTGTCCTCCAAATGTCAACCAAAGAATAGAAGCTCTCCTCTATAGATCTCTGGGGGATTCTCTCATGGAAAGATGAGAGAGAGAATAGATGAAAAAAGCGCATGTGTATAAAACGAGTCTGCGTTGTCTGTCTTACAGCGAATTTGAATGATGCATTCATCCCCAGTACTAAAGAGAAAGCTCTGATTCGGTTGATGGGCATGATATATTACCAAAGTGAAGACAACAGCTATGCTAGATTTACCTCCATGTGTTTCTAACATAGCTTCACTTTTTTTCCCAAGTAAAATTGCAAAAACTTTATGAGGTGAATATATATTTATATTTTCAAATATTATTTAGGATTTTTTTGTAGTGATTTATTTGATTTTTTGCTATGTAGATGCTTTAGATTTCTTAATGTAGCATAGCTCAGCCCCAATGCACAAGGCAACTCTTTTTTTTTAAATATTTATTTATTATGTATACAATATTCTGTCTGTGTGTATGCCTGAAGGCCAGAAGAGGGCACCGGACCTCTTTACAGATGGGTGTGAGCCACCATGTGGTTGCTGGGAATTGAACTCAGGACCTTTGGAAGAGCAGGCAATGCTCTTAACCACTGAGCCATCTCTCCAGCCCCACAAGGCAACTCTTAATGGCAAACACCTGATCCACATTCTGTAGGCTTTTTCTAAAACCTTTCCCCAAGGAATAGGGCACTGGTCTTGTACCAGGAAAAATGAAATAGAAATGATACTGAGACTAAGCTGCTGGCATTAGGTTTCCTATTCTATGGCATGTCTATAAAATCTTGAAATGGCCAAAGTCTATTTTCATGATCAGTAGTTCCCTATAGCCAGCAGGTTAAGACAAGCGTAGTGTAGGTGTATGAATAATAATCATAACAAAATAACCAAATGAGCTTCCTGTCGTGTCACGGGTGGTAAGAGTACTTGTACAAACCACCCTTCAAACCATTATCCCTGTCCACTAAGTTACAACTTTTAATTCTTTAATTGTCTCCTCCTCCAAGCCCTCCAGTGAGTCAACAATCTGGCATCCAGCCCTACTTCTGGCTGACTCAGAAGCACTTCCCTTGCAGCTGCCACACATTTTTGGAAAAGAAGGGGTGGATCTGTGGCCGTGAGTCAAGAGACAATGGGAGACAGAGGCAAGTAGAGAGGCAGAGTTCATAGCACAAATGCATTTCACGAAGAATGGTCAAGGCGAACAGAGTAAGGGGATGGGAAATTCAAGGGACAGCAGGAGGAGGGTTAACCAAAGCAAAAGGTGGGTGAAAAAGACATACGGAGTCCTACTACCTTGCAATCTGATTAAAGGGAAACTCCACATGGCTGGAAAACACTGTTCACAGAAGCAATGGATTACTAGATAGATCCAAAAATTAGGTACGGGATACCTATGTAGGACTTGCTTGTCGAGGAGGCCCTAGAAGCTTCCTTGGTTTCTCTACACATTGCCGTCCATGTGGGTGGTATCTTCAGTAGTAATCATGGAGAATAACCAAGAGCAATGACAAAGGCCTTTGTCATTACTTTGTACACAGTCAGGTGCTGGGTCAGTCTTCCTCATCAGCAGTGGTAAGGGTCCTCAACCCCTGAGAACTTTGGGCCTTCCCAGGCCCACCTGTGCAATCGTGACACAACTGTAATGTGGGGTGACTATCTGCTCACTAATTAAGACCCACTTTAGAGGAAGTGGGAAGACCCACTTCTATATATAGTAATATAGTACTATAACCTAGTTAAATATCCATGGGTAAGAAAGCTATAGGTCCTCGTGGTAGGGGGGACACTTATCACTGTTATGTAGGTAGACCAACATAGCATCAAACTAACTTCAAAACATCTGTATCCCATAGACAAAGAGCACTCTTAGCCTTCAACAAAAAAGCCTCTTTGTGGTAAATCCATAATGGCCCAAGATGGCAAGAATAAGAGCTTATTTAAGGCCTAGTCCTAAACAAGACATTTATTCTACCCTTTCTGAGGGTCAGAGAACATTGTCTTAGAAGGGACAGAAAGATGATAAGAGCTGGGAGACAGAGAAACAGACTACACAGTGTCATCTTCTAAGAGGACACATGTGATTGTAATCAGGAACTGACAGGAGAAAAGGTCACTCTCACTGAGCCCACAGAAGACTGATCCTGTCTCTAGTCAGCCATGAATAAAGAAAGGACACAGGGTGCCCTTCTTCTTCCTGTTGACTATTGGCGACTCATAGATTCTGGGGAGGATAGCCATTATAAGTTGTACACCCACAGGGAGTACCACCAGACTCCAGTATAGAATTTCAAACACAAGATCACAAAGAAATCCCTTGATAACCTCATCTGATTATAAAACACAATAAAAACTAGAAATGTGAGATGAGGGGGAGGGGTTGTAGAGAAAAGTCGTGGGGGAGGGGTGACCGGAATGGGAAGGAAATCGGAGAAGGAGGTGGTGGGAGTAATGACCGTGCATTATATACACATATGAGATTGTCTAGTTAACAAAAAGACAATTTGACATATTTATCATAGAAAATTTTGGAAACATAAGAAACTAAACAAATTTGAATGATTTTTTCTTTTGTAATGAAGCTCCTCTCTTAACCTCACACAGATATCCACAAGTCCTGACAGCGGCCACACTCCCTGTCTTAAATGTAAAATTCACCATTTTCTCCTTGCTTATCCAACATACAGTCTGCTTCAATTCTGTATCATTTTGTACATTAATTGATTAACGCCAGGCTTCTCTCTTCCACTTGATCATAGAATGTGGCGCACAGCACCTTTGGTCATTGACAAGCCAACGACTTCTTGAAAAGTTCAACCATAACAAGCTCTCTCAAATGATACTTACCATAATTACAGAGATAAAAAAACCACATAAAACAAACAAGTGTTCACTTGAACTTTGCAAAATAGTATAACAAACCATGAGTCCAAGACTACAACCCTGTCTATCCAGCCACAGAATTCATCACCTCTCTGGGGGCCAGGGAGTTCGAAAGCATTAAGTTTCAAGAGCACTAGTTCAGAACAGGCCCAAGCTACAGTTTTAGAATTTAGATAATAATTTTTCTCAATATTTCAAAAGATATTTTGATAGTCTAAAATATTTAAACACTGTTTCTAAATCAGTAATCTGTTTAATTTTTACTTCCATAGTGTTACTATTTCTGAAGTATAAAGAGCCAAATTTTTAGCCAAATGATTCCAGGACCAGTTGGATGTCAAGTGAAAGAGAAGAAAATGGAGAGCAGTTGTGCCATGGTCTTCCTCCCTTCCATCTGCTCTACAGAATCTTCTGGAGTGACCTTTCTGGACACAGTAGATGGAGTGAACAACACCCGACCTCAGGTTGATTTGTGTGGCTTGGAATTGGTTTCCTTTTATCCTCCACTCATGTATTTAGCTTTCAACCTCATTGTGCCCTGCTCTCTCCAACCTTAAAAGGAAGATACTCAGTTACTTGCTTAGCAGACTTAATGCAGACATTAAGTGTGAAGTGCTCAGAACAGGGCCAGGTACATAGGAGCTGTCGGGAGAAGGCGCACTCCAGGAACACAATGGTGGGCTCAGGGGAGCAATTCCTTTACCTTGGACACCACACCGAACTGTGATCTGAAGGGAAGTCTCTGAAGCCCTTTCCTCACGGTTGCTCATTCCTCCTTACCTGGAGCTATGCACCGAGTGAATAATTGCCATGTGAAATAGCTGTGACCATTGAAAGCTTTACCTAAAAGCCAAAGTGAACTTTTTCTTTCTTTTTAAATAGAGAGGTTTTATGGAACAATTAAAATCTTCTGAGCTAATTAAACTCATTAAGACAGAAAAAGTTACAAGACTGGATGCCACAGGGGCTGACATTATCCTGGAAGCCAATGGACTGTTTCTTCACCTGGAAGACCCAAGTGTAGAGATAGCTGTTGTGGTGGCCATTGCCACAATAGAACCATGACTTCTGTTTCTAAGGGCTAGTTAATGACAGAGCGACAGAATAAGGCTGCTGACTTCAGCCAGCTCCTGTAGTCTCCACATCTCGGTACATAGCTGCTGACTCGGGACTATGAGAGACACCATGAGTCCCTCACAGTCATCACCAGCCCTTCACGCTGCCAGTCTCCTCCCCACAGTATGCACCTTTTTCTCAAGAGAAGGAAGTGGCCTGAGACTCAGCTTCTAGTCAGACATGATGGCGTTTTCACTTGCTACAGGATAAGACTCGCAGGGAATGTATGTGATGCAACTGAAGTCCTGGATGCAAGGGCACCGTGGAACACATCAATCACGGCAGGACTCCTTCTGCACATGACTCACTGAAAAGAAGAAGGCTGTCCATTTTCACATTCGGGTACTTGGGAAATGCAGCTCTTTATGGATTCTATAACCTACCGGTTGCCCCCTCAAGAATGCCCCTGGCACCATTTTGAGGTCTGAGTGACAGGTGACTTGCTCTTTAATGTAGCTGTCATGTAAACTGGATAAACTAACTTACGGTAAACACTCTCAATTTCTGCTCACCCCACCCCGTCCTAACTAACAGAAATTCTAACCCAACCTAAAATTCCTGTGATGAGTGGGTTCTTCAGGTATGATGATGGTTCTGACAAAACCTGAGTAAGAGTCTGCCCGACTGCCCCTCCCCGGCAGAGGAATCAACATGCAGAAAACGCTAAAGGACAATCATTCTGTTCCTTCCATGACACAGCTCCCCTCTAGACAAATATTAGTCAGTCTGGAGGGCGTTCAAAAGAATCCCGCCTTCACTTGGGCTACCAGTGTAACAGCTACCATCCTTATCAAAAACCAGTAGCCAGATTTTACATATTTGCCTGGTCTCTCAAGTTACCTGTATAACTATTTATTAAGGGTTAGAGACAAGGTATAAAGTTCATACCTATTGCTGTATGCAGACACCAAATAAGAAGAAACAAACCATCTCCTTGGAAATGGAAGTGCTGATAAGAATGCAAGTCATTTTCAAATGCTGTGGAGAATGGGTGCTTAAGAGATATGAAAATGACCAATGTAAAACAAACACACGTAAAATAAGTTATGTTAAGTGAAAAAAACATATGTAGTGTTGCTACAATAATGTAGAATACATCAACAATGACAAGATTTGGGAGTTATAGACAGACATAAAAGAATAAACTGAACCATAGCAACTCCTTAGCAGATATAAGTTTAATTAGTATAGTTAGTAACCACAGCATTTTCTCTGAAGACTATCCATGTCGGATTAACAATGGCTTAACCAGACACACTTTCCTTGAAATAAATAAAGTTTTATGAAGATGTGTAGAGTTTGGATGAGATGGGAAAGAGAGGGAAAAACTGGAGAAGAGATTCCAGACAAAAAGTCAGTCAGTGATGGAGGAAGGTCATTGGTTAATTATAATAAACCAACTGCTTGGCCTCATAGCTTAGAACATAGGTGGGTGGAATAAACAGAATAGGATGCTGGGTGGAAGAGGAAGTGAGGTCAGACTCTGCTCTGCTTCCAGAGAGACCCGACAGCTCTGCTGGAGCAGAGACACCATGATGGACTTAGGCTAGAATCTTCCCGGTAAGCGCACCTTGGGGTGCTTACACACATCATTAGAAATGGGCTAGTCCAGGTGCGAGAATTAGCTTGTAAGGGCTAGAGTTCATGGGCCAAGCAGTTCTTAAATGAATACAGTTTGTGTGTTGTTATTTCGGGCATGAGCTAGCCAAGCGGCCGGGGTGTTGGGGACGCAGCCCCGCCGCTCTTATTTCAACAAGTCAGGGCAAAGTTCCAGAGACCAGCATGCTCCTGTATTCCCCAGAAGTCTAAAATGAGGAGAAAATAATTCTTTTATAAAACACAGTTAATAAAAACTCAGGGTCAGAAATTGGGGTTCAACTTGAAGATCTGAAAAGCAAAACAGCCAGCCACTGGCTATTACCTCGACCTCAGTCTGAAAATGACGATCCTGCCTCCAGGAATCTCAGAAGGAGACTGTCTCTAAAGAGCTCTCTTCCCCAGTCTTATATTCCTCTCTAGGGCTGGGATTAAAGGTATACACCACTGAGATTAAAAGCATGCACCACCCTATTTCTATGACAACTAGTGTGGCTACTGGGATTAAAGGTGTGTGTTATCATAACCTGGTCTGTAAGGCTCACTAGTGGGGCTGTTTTACTCTCAGATCTTCAGTCTTTATTTATTTATATTTATTTATATATTAGGTTTTTTTTGGTTTTTCAAGACAGGGTTTCTCTGTGTAACAGTTCTAGCTGTCTTGGAACTAGCTCTTATAGACCAGGCTGGCTTCGAACTCACCAGAGATTCACCTGCCTCTGCCTCCCGAGTGCTAGGATTAAAGGAGTGCATCACCATGGCCTGGCAGGTCTTTATTTATTGAAATACAATTGAGATGCCACTACACCTTTGTCTTGGTTAGTTGGAATGAGTAGAGAAATATGAAAAAGTAGAATCATACAGCAACAGCAGTGTCATGTTT
The DNA here is from genome assembly GCF_014885135.2 of Alexandromys fortis. Taxonomy (NCBI): domain Eukaryota; kingdom Metazoa; phylum Chordata; class Mammalia; order Rodentia; family Cricetidae; genus Alexandromys; species Alexandromys fortis. Next base: position 43,048,518 of record NW_026067949.1, read on the forward strand.
CAGGGAAAGGACACCGGAGAGTAACAACAAAATCCAGCAGTTATTCCAGCAACACCATGAGCAAGAAGCAAAGAATCAAGTCATAGAAAACAGAGAAACATCCATGAGCATCCTTAGATGTGAAGTGAAAAGCAAGAGCTAAAGCCAAGATGAGGTCGGGAGAATCATCTAGACAAGGGTAAGAACCATAAAAGGAAGAGGATGGCTGGGTAGTAATATAAATGGTAGCTTCAACTGATGCGGGAGGAGAAAGATGCGCAAGATTGGTGTTGTGGCATTGAAGCAGAGATATTTGCTTAGAGTATACAAGAAAACTTTATAGATCAAAAACAAACACAGATCTACATCATAAGTGGTATGCTTATATGAGTTTTTTTAAAAAAAAATACTGTTACATGCGCTCTCTCTCTCTCTCTCTCTCTGTGTGTGTGTGTGTGTGTGTGTGTGTGTGTGTGTGTTTGTATTTGCATGTTTATACATGTATCATGGACTCAGTTCTCACCTTCCACCACTTGGGTCTCAGGGATTGAACTCGGGTCATCAGGTCATCAGGGTTTGGTTAAGCCCACCCTTAATAACTGAGCCATCTCATCAGCCCAGTGTTTCCTAAAGGAAAAGGGCACAATAGTGGTGATGTTAACCCTTTGTTTCCAGAACTCTTTCTTTAAACCAAACATAAGCCAAATGCCAAGTGTTTCCTATCATTAGAAAAAGACTCAATGTTTTGCAGGTGTGAAGGTTCTAGAACCACTTTCTGTAACTATTCCCTCATTCCATGGTGTTCTAGGAGCCATAAACACAGGGCATGCATAAGAAGGCAATGGAATGGTGGGCTGAACTGGAGTAATCTCACATCTCATGAACTAGGTGAAAGTGACCCATAATACTACAGAACTCCTGCCTCAGATCCGACAGACAGAGGGAAAAGGCCACCTCTGAAGAGAAGCAGAGATGAGAAATGTCCTCTTGGGCCTTTGCAGAGACAGTACTGTGACTGGATATGACCATGAAAGACCTAACTCAAACCTCTAAATCTAAGGTCAAACTTGCTCCATCTTTCTACCCAGCTTCATCTGACTGAGCCAAGCTTGTCCTCTCCCTGTTTACTTAGGGGAGTCCTTACCCCCACTTCCAGGCTGCTGCAGAGCCTCTCTACTGCTATCCAGACAGTCCTGTCCCTTACTACTTAGCACTGACTCACCGCAGTGTGATTGGCATGTGTATGTCTACTGCTGTCTCTCTTGAAGGTCTGGTTCCACTTTCTACCCATAGAGCCTACTGCAGAAAACAGTGCTCGGTAATCATTAGTAGGAGGAGGAGGTAAGGAAAACAGAAGGAAAGAATGGGAAAGGGAAGCAAGAAAGATAGAAATTTCCACCCAAAATCACTATCAACACAGCTTCCTTCCTCCCCAGGGGTTGAAGGGTGCATTGATGATTTCCATATCAAAGACAAAGAAAAAACTGGTAAGCTGGGTCCCTCACATCCTAGAGATTTTAACAAAGTTTCTTACATGTTTTCATTTATTTTTATAAATAAACCACCTTTTATTGCAGTGGAATAGAAAGGGCAGCAAAGCCTCCAGCTGAGCTCCATTGCCTTTGGCAGAATCCTCAGGGAGGCCCAAGAGAGGAACAGAAGGGCTGACATAGAAGGGAAGTTGATGGAGGGCAAAGTAGGGAATAAAGGACCCAGGCAGAAGGCTGTTCCTTCCCACTGACTTCTAAGGGATGTATGCAGCTTGATAATTCCTTAGAAGAAGAGCCTAGTGATTGTCAATTGAGTAGAACAAAGCACATTCCAACAATAAAACTATGACATGGGTCACATGACACAATTGACTTCAGCTATAAGACTGGAAACTCTGCAGAGATATTCAATAAGTCACTGGGTCCCCTTCTAGAAGAGTATTCAGCCATCACAGCTGAGGACTGTGTCTTCCGTCACCAAATCCTCACCCATGGCCGCAGTACCGGACCTAGACTAAGTGACAAATGGATGCTCACTGAATGAATGCCTGCATATGCTGTGTTTCCATTAACAGGAGATGAAGCAATGCAGTTAAGTGGCCTCGCTCTCCTGACGGGCAAAATGCTTCCGCTGACTCAGGTGCATCTGCGACTTCTCGGTGGACGCGATGTGCTGAGCCTCCTGTTCTCGGCCCCATTGTTTATTGTGCTTTCGTATAGGAAGTTAAAACAGCAAAAGAGTATTAACACTAATTAGCCTCGGACATGAGAGGAAACCCACGCACAGTTTAGTGCTCGTTGACAGCCTATGATGAAGGCAGGAATCATCAAAAAGCAAGCCATTAAGCTGAGCGTGTAATTGTCAACAGAAATGCTATCTCTTCATCGGCTGGGCGTTAGTCAGTGGAGGGACCTCGGTGGTGACATTCATCTTCGCAGGTCTTTCTAATGTGTTACTGTCAGAGCTCCAGCTCAACCTTCACTGCCTTCTGTTCCCTACACAGGCTCAACTGCATTTTTACTAAAGAAATACAGACTCCGGGGAATTCTGGCCCACCCCGGGGTCCTACAAATGCCCAGCAGCTAATTCGTCCCTTTCTCTCTTCCCTTTCGTCCCCGAGGAAGGTGACCCTCCATCCCTGAGCTCCGCACTGCTGACATCCCCCACAGCCTCCTTCAAAGCAGCAAAAGTTCTTACCCTCTCACTTTCACGCCCAGGCCTTCTTCTGGCTCACACTGGTTCATCTCCCAGCAATGCTCAGGAATTTGCCATGCTTAAACTCCTGACCAGCTCTTGCTTATTCAGTTTACTTTCTTTCTCTAACTTTCCAGAAGAGAAGTTACTGTTCTTTAGATCACTCATCAAGTACTAGCATTCTGGCGCTGGATCTTCCATCCCACCAAAGCCACAATGTCTGGCATTGTTGAGGACTCACAAACTGGTAGACCACTGAACTAGTCGCTCTAGAACTCTGGGTGTAATGTTCCATAGGTACCCAGCCCGCTTTCCCCCTGCACCACCCCACTGGGCAGAGGTCCGCTCCACAGTTGCTCTCTCTGCTTTGTTCTGAGACAACGGCTGTTATTATCAATTGAAAACCTATCTATGTCTGAAAACGTGGATATGTGATACTCAATAAGCAAATAAAAACATATGTAGAAACCAGAGTTTCGTGGGTAGATTAAAACTGCTCCAAACGCCATGTGTTATTAAATGGAAATACCCGAGTCAGGGTTGCCCAGTAGTTGTTAGTCGGGAGGTCACTGAGCAATGCAAACAATACAAAACCATTGCCACTGCTGTTGGTTGCTCACTGAAACTAGATGTTAAGACCCTGATACTGAAAAGGCCAAATGCCTTGGTCGCAGAATATAGAGATATCACACTGACACTTCCTCCCCCCCTGCTGGCTAGTTTTCATAGTTCCAGAAGGTACTATTCATTCTGCTGGGGGAAACCTCATGTCAAACAGTCTTAATTTTGCTGTGGACCCTGTAGGCAACAATACGGGGTGGTGCAATAATGTCTATTATAGAGATAAACCAACCAATTTTTGGTTGTTTTGGATTTCCACTTCACAAGAGGAAATCCACACGTGGTACTACAAACCTAATAAAAGCCTATGACTGATGAGGTCATAGGCACTAAAGGGAAGCTCCTGCCAGCATCTTTGCTAAATAGATTTGATATATCTGCTAAGCTGCCCTCTAAATAATTGTGTATGCCCATAGGTTAGTGCTGATATCAGCTTTGTTCGGAGAAGTCTTTTGTCATGGTCAATGATGGGTCCAAAGATCCATAAGCTGCCAAAATAATTGATGATAAACAACCATCGCATGCCCAGTCATAAACAGAATGTCTGCACATTCCCCAACAAGGCTCAGAGAATATCACAGAAGAACAAACTGGAAGAATGAAAGAGCCATGGTGGTGGATGATGGGGAATGCTGAATTCCAGGCATGACATGACTTTTGTACTACTTTTTACAAGATTTGTTATGTGTGTCTGGGTGGCTGGGTGTCTAGGTGTGAGTATGTGCTTGTAATTGCAGGTACTCACAGAGGCTTTGGATTCCCAGGAGCTGGGGTTACAGATGGTTGTGAGCCACCCAACATGGGTTCTGAGAACCAAACTCGGGTCTTCTGAAAGAGTAGTAGCTCCCCAGGCCCACTGCAGCTGTGACTGCCTGTGTAAAATCAGCCCGAGATTGGGCCCGTCAACACTTTGTCATAGAAGGGGTAAGGGGCCCTTGGGGTCTCAACTGTTCATGATGATTTATCCTTAGTGGTTGATGGGGAAAAGGAGAACGTTTTCTTCGGTGGTGTAGTCCCTGGAAGGTGCGCATGCTCCTGTAAATAAACCATCCCCCATGCTCCTGTAAACAATCCTAATAAAGCATGCAAAATAGACAGGATAGTGGAAGGCCAGCTGCCTGGTAAGAAAAGGGGACTGGGGGGAGGAAGAGGGGAGGCAAAACAGGATAACTGAGATGAACCTGACTTATGCATCATTAATCTGCCAACACAAACAATACCAGGGATGAGAAGATGGTTCAGGAGGAGAGAGCACTTGCTATGCAAGCATGAAGACCTGTATCTGGGTACCCGGCAGCCAATCACATAAAAAGCCAGGCAGGGGCATGTGCACCGATAGTCACAGCACTGGGGTAGGTGAAGGCAGGAAGACCCATGAGGCTTGTTGGCTGCCAGTCTAGCTGAAAAGTGACAAGCTCTGAGTTCAGTGAGAGATATTTTCTCAGGGAAATGAAGCAGAGAGAACTAGAGGGAGCTGGATACCTTCTTCTGTCTCCACATGTGTGCACAGGTGTGTTCTCATACACACACAAACACACAAACTCCACACACACAGAAAAACATTTAAAAATCAATTCATTCTTTTTTTTCTGTATAGTTCAATTATTCAGACCCCTGCCTTTCTTTTAACTTTATGGAAAAGACAAGATGCCCGCGTCACTGCCTCACAGATATACAATAGTGCTTGGGTTGTGAAGATGACATATGAACTTGTAATAGAGGAAGAAAGATGAGAAAGGAAGTTCTGATGCATATGTAAATATTCATTGATTTTTGACATGTGCATATATGATGTAAAAATTAGAAGCACTACTTATATGATAGACGGTTCGATTTTAGACGTCAGAGGATTTCCGGGCATTGGATTGCCTTGAAGATTGTCTTTAAATTAAATAAAAAGGACTGAATTTAGATGCATTTCCTAAACTTTGTACACCTAGGTAGTGGAAAAATAAAGTTAGAATCCAGCACTTCAAGTCGAGCAATTTATTTATCATAGTATGTATTTATTTCTTCGAAGGCTAATGTATGAGTAACTAACTGGTGAATACACAGGAGTGTGGCTGAAGGCTTCCTTTATGTTAGGATTGCTCCACACCTTCAGGGAATAAAGCAATCATGGTCACTGTTTCCATGGGGCAAATGATCAGATGCCTATGCTAGGAAGAAAGATATTGCAGTATATCAAGAACACATGGTTATTTCCATCCATTTCCCTTTATAGGTTACTTGGCCTTTTTCCACACACTGAGACAATGGGGATGTTCTATCGGGAACTCACCAAGGCCAGCTGGCCTGGGTCTGAAAAAGCCTGGGTTAAAACTGGTCTCGCTGAACATAGCAGACAATGAGGACTACTGAGACCTCAAGAACAATGGCAATGGGTTTTTGATCCTACTGCAGGTATTGACTTTGTGGGAGCCTAGGCAGTTTGGATGCTCACCTTACTAGACCAACCCTGATTGCTCTTTGGGCTGATGAGGGAGGGGGACTTAACTGGGGGAGGGGGAGGGAAAGGGGAGGCGGCGGTGGGGAAGAGACAGAAATCATAAATAAATAAATAAATAAATAAATAAATAAATAAATAAATAAAAACACATGGCTGAAGAAGAACCTGTAGTTTCCTGGGCAGTTTGGTGCTCATATTTGGAGTTTGATTTCCAACCCCTGGATCTATAAGGAGGAAACAGCTAGGGGTGGGACCTGCCTGGAATAAGGTAGGTCACTGGGGCCATGCCTTTGAAGAGAATATTGCGGTCTTGGCTCCTCCCTGTTCCGCAGTCTCTTGCTTCCTTATTGGTCGATCACTTGTTGACTGTTTCTCAGCTGGGCTTTTGCTGTATAGCTTCTGCTGGTCTCTACCTCACTGTGTACATTAAACCTACAATCCTCCTGCCTCTGCCTCCCAAATACTGGATTACAGGCCCGTGTGACCAGGCCTAACTTGTTCAAAATTCTAAACTCAGCTTAAATTTCTTCCAATTTCCCTGTTGCGACCTGGTCCTAACATCCTTTGCCTAGGCCCTGAGAGCCAGCAGGAGCAAGAGAGACCAGAGGTCAGAGGTTCCCACTCTAGGTCTAGAAGCTGGCTCGCTCTCTTCTCGGACCCTGCAGGGGCTTTCAAAGACCTCCAGCTCTTCCCCTGGTGCGGGCAGAAGCTACTGCCGGGGGTGGTGGGTTGGTGGGTAGGGGCCCTCAGGATTCGTCACTGCTCCCATGGCTCACAGGCATCTAACATCTCACCCATTCTTCTGAGTGACTAGGAGGGAGTCGGTTCCTGCCGATGGTCAATTTCCACTCTCCAGACACAGGCTGAACACCAGTTGTCTGTGTCGCCCAGCTGACGACCCCATCTCAAAGCGCTCCCAGGACCTGCCAGCCATTTCTAGTCCAAGGTTGGAACGATTTAAAAAAAAAAAAAAAAAAAAAAAAAAACCAACCTCCATTGTTTTGTTCTGTTTTCCAAGAGAAACAAGATAAGGCCTCAGATGAAGTCTATTACCCCTTCACTTCAAAGTCTTCTGCTGACCAATACCACACCCAAATCTCACCTGCAACCCACCCCATCTTTGACTTTATCTGTAAACTGGCCAACGTTCTGGGTCCTGTGGGTCAACATTTTGTTTGTAAAACTGCACCTCCAGCCTGGGAAGGCATCTTGGTGTTCAATTGCATATCGTGTGCCTGTTGTATGGGTGTTTGAATAGCCGCGCGTGTCCCTAAGCTGGCCCCACGTGGAGCATCTGCAGAGGAAGTGAGGGAGGGGGTCCCTTGTCATAGGCTGTAAAGGTTGCATAGAACCACCTTCCTTGTCTGCTATTCGTGACCAGCTTCTCTTTCCTTAACTCAGCTGGGAGTTATCAACTTTGATTAACTGAATTACAGCTTTTAAGAAAGATAAAAAGAAAACTAACCACAGTTGTAATTCAGAGAAAGTTTTACAAAACAATACTTCAGAAAAGCACGTCTTTCCTACATAATTCCATGTTATTCAGCTTACCTCCATGTCCTCTGCTGTGACGCGGGCTACCAATGTCTGTGTGATTAGCTGGGATCGTTGCGCCCTCTTGTGGTAACTCCTAAGTGCTGCAGCGCAGGCGCTCATGACCTTCCACAATTCACTCTTCTGGGAGTGTTGCTGTTCACTTATGCGTGGTGGTTTTGAGTGACAGAAACACTCTTAGCCGTCCTGTGATCTAAGTAACTTCTGGCAACATTTGACTGAAAACAATGTAAACATCCCATTTCAATGACAAAAAGATTAGGTACATTTGCAAATTATTTCTTGCTGCTGGCACATTAAGACATTAATAATTCTTCCTTTTTTTAACTAATTATCTCACCTGTTTTTAATTAAACTTTTGATTTTAGATAATTATAAGTAAATTTCCACCTGTGGAAAATGTCACAGAGATTCTATGTGTTCCTTACTCGTAGCTGCAAATGGGGACATCATGCCAAGATTCATGGAAGATGTAGGATACTCACACCACTGAGACCCCTTTAACGTGGTTCCCCTTCCCCTCTGCGTGCCCCTCCATAGCCCCCTCACTTCCGCTTATTCTCATCACCTGGCAATCATTAATTTTATGTTTTCTGGAGTCTTATTGTTCTAAAAAGCCCAGTTCCTTTCATGGGAGAGGAATACTGTATGATGTTTTACTCTTTTGGCTTTTTGGGAGGCCCACCACTCAGCTCCCATATAAATTACACACGAAGGCTTATTCTTAGCTATGAATGCCCGGTCATAGCTTGGATTGTTTCTAGCCAGCTTTTCTTATCTTAAATTATCCAAACTACCCTTTGTTTCTGGGCTTTTTATCTTTCTCTAATTCTATATACTTTACTTCTTTACTTCATTTGTTTGTTTGTTTGTTTTTTGTTTGTTTGTTTGTTTGTTGAGACAGGTTTTCTCTGTAGCTTTAGAGCCTGTCCTGAAACTAGTTCTTGTAGATCAGGTTGGCCTCGAACTCACAGGGATCCACCTGCCTCTGCCTCCTGAGTGCTGGGATTAAAGGTATGCGCCACCACCACCCGGCTCTTTCTTTACTTCTTTCTCCATGGCTTGCTATGTAACTGGGTGGCTGGCCCCTGATGTCCTCCTCTCCTTGTTTCCTTTCTCTGTTCTCCTATTTATTCTCTCTGCCTGCTAGCCCAGCCTATCCTTGTGCTGCCTCACTATTGGCTGTTCAACTCTACTAAGGACCATCAGGTGTTTTAGACAGGCAAAGAACCACAACGTCACAGAGTTAAACAAATGCAGCATAAACAATGTTCCCCAAGTGGAGAATGCCATTAGGGGCCAAGATGTGGATGCTGAGCATCCTCTTGGTTGTGATATTTTTGCTTCGAGGACCTCTGAACTCTGCTGCAGAGTAACATTAAGTTACGGAATGTTATCTTAACTAGGCAAAGATGTGTTACATTTGTTTATGCTGCAGACGTTATTTTAACTTAACTTGAAGGTGTGTTACTTCGGTTTGTGCTGCTTTGTGTAATGATGCAAAGATGTGACGCATTTGTTTCATCTGGCTTGTCTTGCTTGCACCTGATTGGTCTAATAAAAAGCTAAACGTCCAATAGCTAGGGAGGAGAGGAATAGGCAGGGTTTCCATGTAGAGAGAAAAAATAGAGGGGAAAAAAGGAGAGAGGAGAAAATGAGGGAGCTAACTGGGGCCAGCCAGTACACACAAGAAGCAGGGAAAGTGAGATACACAGAAATAAAAAATAATAAAGCCCAAGGCAAAAGGCAGATAAAGAGAAACAGGTTAGTTTAAGTTAAAAGAGCTAGCCGGAAATGCGCCTAAGCTAGGCCAAGCATTCAAAACTGATAAGTCTTGGTGTCGTGATTTGGGAGCTGGTTGATGGCCCAAGGAAAATGACTGGTACAAACACACGTGTGTGTGCTAATGCATATCTGGGAGTGTTCTGTCTGTGTTCATGTTAATACAAACTGGAGCTAATACTGACTCTAATCTGCCACTGCAGCCTTTTTACTCTACATGTGTGTAACCTTCAAGCCCAACAGGAAACTATTAGTATCTCTATTCCTCTCTATTTTGGCTGCCTATTATGAACCTACAGTTGCCTATTACCCGTTCTAACTGGAGAGACTGGAACACTGAGAACAAAGTGCAGAAGTCTGATGTTGTGGAGATCCTAAGAGCCAGCTGAAGTAAATGAAAACCCACATCACATATCTGTGTTTCTTGCTTGCTTCTATTTCAGTAATTTTAAAATGTTATTCTTATATTTATTCATTATTGTTTTCAGCAAGATTTCAGAATGCCTATTCATACTTGTTACCAGAAGAGGAAATCAGAAACTTTTTTAAAACTTATTAATTTACAGGCATTTTGTGAAATGGTTCTAGATCTACAGATACCACACACATTTTTAGATGTATTTGACTCTTGGCATAATGTATTAACACTTACCACTTACCCTTATTTCAGTCTGTGTCTATGGCCTTTCCATGATTCTGTTAAAGACATTTACAGTCCCTGAAGCAGAAGTGTTAGGAGGGGATCTATAGAGTATGCTAGAACAGCCTTTTAGTAATCACATAGGAAGATAATTGGGAAACTGAGAGACTATGTCCTAACAAAATGGAACAGACAAGAACAGGGGAAACATACCCAGCGTGCCCTCTTGGTCTCTCTCAGCTTGGTCTTATGCTCCTAAGGAATTAAAGGAGAGATTCTGGTGGGAGAGATGTCAGGGAATAGATGAGCTGGTGGGAAGAGGCATTGCCCAGAGCTTTCTGCTGGCTGCTCAGTCCAGTAAGCCCTGTGGGAACCAACACATGTAGTAGCCATGGCTCCTCAGAGGACCAGTGTTCTTATCTCCTTTCCCTGGGTTCAGGGCTTTCTCTATCTAGTTCTCTGCGTGAGGTCTGTGTATTATCCACCATCCCTGAGGCTTTACCAAAGCCCATTAATCTATTCTATAGTGCTCCCACCAGGCTGTTGTCAACTATGTCAGACAAGAAGCAAAACAAACTCCGCTCCCACCTCTGATGAACATTGGTTGGAAGTGTAGGGCAGAAGTGGACATCCACATGCATGTGTGTGTGTGTGTGTGTTACAGATGCATGTGCACACAGGCACACTCACTCATATACACACACATATCTTCTTCATTAGACTTAGGACATACTTATACTGTTTAAGTATATCTATTTTGCCTTGTTGTAAATAAAGCTTTAGGGGAAAACTACAGTCATCCTAAGGATGATGATATGCGTGGACCTGGAAGATGAGCTTTCTGACACTGTACCCTGAGCACATCAGTGGACAGCAGTAGCCAAGAGGCCACCAGCAAGCACTAAAATGGAAAATCTCTGCATCCTTTGGGAACTCATGAAAGTGAATTACTTATAATTAAGCCCTTAAGTTCTAGGTTTAGCGCCCAAACCATTTAAGGCATAAAGGCTCCTGGCAACAGTGAGAACCACTGTATCCAATGCCAGGATTTAGCCACAGTCTTGGCAGTGGGGCCAGAGGCAGCCACTGTAGCAGCCAACTCAAGTGGATTCTCCCAGAGAAAGGGTTTTGACAGGAGAGGTGTGGAATGTCAACTTCAATAAAAGCCAACCTACCATGGACTCTACTTCTGCTAACTCAGGGCTAAAAATACCAAGCCAACATCAACAGACCCACACACACCTCATTCATCTCTGTCCCAGATGGCATGCCAGCAAATCACCTGCCCCTGTGAAATATCTGAAGTCTAGCAAGCAAGAGAGAAGGGAGACTTGCAAGGCAGTTTAGGAGAAAGATAGACAGAGCAAAGATTTCACCAACATCCCTTCTTATTTATATTTTGTGTGTGTTTCTAATTGTTTAAAGTCTCAATTTTAAATTGGCCATAATTATACACATATGGGGGCTACACTCTAGCATTTTGATACCCATCTACGGTACACAACATCACATCAGAGAAACTGGAGCATCACCTCAGGCAGACATCATTCTCTTGTTCACCAATGTTTTTTAAAGGCCTCTAATTGGAGTCATCAATTATCAGACTTGTAAAAAAAATGAGTGTGTAAAAGAGGATCTGTGCAGCATCTCTTCATCAATGACACACGAACCCTCTTGTGATAAGTTTCAGGAGTGTTTCACACACCGAGTGAAGGGGAATCTCAACTAATCACCTTGTTTGGAGGGGTGTTTGCCCCGGGGCCCCCCAAAGCTTATAAAACCATCCATGTGCACTTGTTTGTCTCTTTTGCTTCCTGCTCTTCATTGGAACCTTGGTTTTGTAAGTTCTCCCCTTATTAAAGCTGATATTGAGCTTGCCTGGCTAATTCTGTTCGCCGTTCATTTACGCCGTAACAACCGAGCTCACAGCTCACCAGATGGTGTAATTACTTTGGGGCTTACACATGCACAGAAGAAAGTGGAGACACCTCACCAGACACAGAGGACCTCAGAAGCTACAACACCCTTCTGTGCAGCAGCCACTTGTCATCACGCTTCTGTTTATGAGGTGTTTGCCTCGCGCTATGCACCCTTTCGGTCATTGTCTGCACCGTTCTTTTCTCCTCAAGAGAAGGAAAGTGTATAAGTAAACAAAATACTACTCCGGAAATGCAGCAGCAGAACCTACTCCCGACATAATCAATGAGCAGCAGGGGGTGACTTTACAGGACTTGAAACTTGGGGTCATGTGCTAAGGTTCAAATAACTATACCTAAAGACCTATGTGCCACAAGCTACATCCCCTAGCACCATGGAGGTAAACCTTTAAGATGTGAAGCCTCCTAAGAGGTATTTAGGTCCTTGCAGACATGGCCCCCAAAGAAGACAAGATCCTTTTGTACCTCCTGTCTTTTTCTCTTTACTTCTTGGCTTACAATGGTTTTGATGGCCACCCAGTCTTGTCATGACAAACTGTCTTTGCCAGAAGACCAAAACAAATGGAGCCACTTGAGCTGGGTCTAGGGGTTCCAAAATTAGGAGCAAAAGTAATCCTTGTTTCTCTTTAAGTTAATGGCCTCAGCTATTTCATGGTAGTGATGGAAAGTTATCTTTTCCAGGAAATTTCAGATGTTACTTATTTCCTCTTTGATGATAAAGTTCTTGATGAGTCATTACGTTCCTTTTCCATAGCCAGTTTCTAGCCTGTTAATTGCTATCCGCTTGATCTAGGGACCTCTTTAATCTAACAGGTGATTACTATGGATCCTCTCAACTAGTCATGGGTCAGCTTATCCAATCAGACTCTCTTTCCTAGGAATGGCTGTTAATCTTGTTGCTTCTAAGGATGGGTCCCAAGTACCAAGCCAGCACAGCTGCCAAACACTCTTTCGTGAGAATTGTCTTCTTTAGGTTGTAAATACACGAAGAAGAAACCCCATTACATAGCATAGTTGAAGAAATCCAGTGTCTTCAACTGCACAAAAGGATAGGGGATGTGCAGGTCACAGAGTTCTACCACGTGTAGGCATTCCATATACAAAATTAACCAGAGAAAACAGTATAGAATTTGAAATTTTGAAATAACTGTGACTCCTAAGAAACTCCAGGCTTGGCTTACCATGTGTTTACTCACAAGGCAGTATCAGTGTTGAGAAGGGTCCATTGAGAAGGGGCTGAAATAGATGTGTAGTGCCCAGGATGGCATCTTCCCTAGGTCTGTGTGGGAGAAGCCGCAGCTGCAGTCCTCACTGAGGGAGAACTGGGTTCCTATTTTACCTAGCTGGAAAATAACCTGCCTTTCAGCCTCAATAGATTCTGCAATTCCTACACAGCAAGATTCAATATTTTCTATAGATCAGGGACTACTTTGGGTTTACCCTTCTCTGACACTGCACATTGTGCATATTGAACACCCTAAGTTTGGGGTTATAGGTCACTAGAACATGAGCCCCTGTCAGGTCACTAGAACATGAATTCCCATCAGACCCAATAAAGAAAGCAGAGAGGTCTTGAGCATTAAATGATACAATGAGTCAATGAGACTTTGGTGTGCTCTTCCCCCGAAGAGGGGAGCATGCCCAGTGATGTAAAAGAACTGCCAAGGAACTAGAGGACAACAAGAATTTTGTTTCTTCTATCAACAGCTGTTTAAAATTTCTTTCTCTTATATCAGCATTTCTCAACCTGTGGGTCACAATCCCTTAGGGGGACTAACAACTCTTTCATGGAAGTTGCATATCAAATAGCCTACATATCAAATATTTACATTATGATGCATAACAGTAGTAGAATTACATTTACAAAGGAACAATGAAACAATTTTATGGTCACTACAACGTGAAGAATTGTATTAAAGAGTTGTAGCATTAGGAAGGTTGAGAACCACTATCCTAGACCTTCTCCCATAAAGACTGGGAAACAGAAAGATTCACCTCACTCAGATCCAGTTCAAGGGAGCCACGGGACCAGGAGAGGCTTAACCAGAATCTTCCAAGACATGTGATTGGTTTTTGGGGGTCAGACTTAGCAGGAATTCCCTTTCATGTTGACCATTTTATCTCCTCTCTAGAGAAGGCATATTAATACCTGGAGCTTTGGCAACCATTATTGCAGTAGTGAGGATGATATTTAGAAAAGGTAGGCGAGGAAGACTGGAGAAGCCACTTTGCCATCCTTGAATTGAAGCAACAATGTCATCCCTGTTACCAACTGAGAAGACAATTCCCTGTCCAGAGACACTCCAGTGATCAGCACTTCTGCTATTTGGATTTGAATTAATTTGTAACTGTTATATAAGTACATGTACAAAAGCAATTGAAACTCATACTATGAGAGAGAAGAATAGTCACTCAAAAAAAATTGTACTAAAAAATTTGAAATAAGGAAAAATTGTTCTGTGGACAGAAAGACTAAAGAAATACTTAAACCAAATAACTATACGAAGAAATACAATACATAGAATGTCTCAAGCTTGTTTCTTCCTCCATCTTAATAACTAGTTTTACTAGAATAAATATTGGTTAATGCTTCTCTATAAAATATTATAAGGGTCTGGAAAGATGGCTCAGTGTTTAAGAACACTGTCTTCTCAATTCCCAGCATGGCGCTCATCTCTCATATCTAACTCCAGTTCCAGAAGATCTGACACCCTCTTCTGGCCTTTAGAGGGCAGCAGGCCCATATGTGGTTCACAGACATGCAGGCATTCAGAACACCCATACACATAAAATAAAAATAAATTAACAAAAATAATATAGAAAATAATGGTCTTAAGCAAAATAAAACAAGTTAAACATACCTACTTTTAATTACTAGATTATTGATTACCAGTGTCATCTTGTTTATAACTATCTGTAACTATTCATCTTGCTTTGATATGCTCTAAATGAAATACCACCTCTATAAATCATTTATGCAATTACAAAGACACAATCAATATCATTTGTCACACTGCCGTTCTGCTTGTCTGGGTGGAATGAAATGAACTAATGTAAGCTCCTGCACATGGTGCTAAATTACAGAATTGCATTCTGGTAAATTACCTGGCTGGATACCATGACTGTTCTCAGGTTGTCTCACAGCTTAATGAACGTCTGTTTAAGCCAGATGTGGTCCAGTACCTAGAACCATAACTCTGAGGCAGAAGGTTTGTGATTTTGAGGCCAGAGTGGACTACATACGGAGTTCCCACATTGTTAGACCTTATGTCAAAAACAAAACAAACAAACAAAACCTGTTTACTGAAAACCCTTCTGACCTTTCATGTGACCAGTTGAGATGGTGGCCAAGAGAGCGGGGGAGAGTTTGGATCTGGGTTCTCAGACTTTTAGCTAAGATGATCCTGAGGCATAAATGGAATATTCCAAAAGAAGATACAAACTGCTCCATTAGGGTAATAAGAAACTCTTAATGCCAATGCCCCTTTGAAGCTGTCAAAGTGATGAAAATAAATTAAGGAATAATTCATGAGTATTCAGATTGCCAATATATCATTTCTTCTGTGTGTATCCCAGCAACTGTATAGGGATGCAATATAGTCAAAAACTTTTTGCCATAAAAATATCAACTATTTTCTGTAATTTGTTTGAACAGTGGCTGTTTTTTCTGGGCTTGACAGATGCAAAAGGAAACACATAACTTGGTTATCAAATCATTTTGCTATCGTAGACATTAAAAATGGTGTCTGAGAGTTTTGTGGGAATAATATATGAGTAGCATTCTTTATAAGAAATAAAATAAAATAGTTGGAAATGATGGGACACCCATTTCTCTGAAAGATGAAGGTGAGATTGTTCTCTCTTTTCTTTGCAACATTTCTCTAAGTTTGCAGCTTATAAATGAAAGAATTTTCTAAATATATAGTTAACAAAATACATTAAACATCATTCTTCACCCCTCTAAGCCTATTTTGGGTCACCGAGGAATGCCAGTGTTACTGGTTAGAGACAGCCAGTTGACTAGTCTGTAGACATGGATGCTACACTGATATGGAGGATGGTCTCTGAGCATGGCTCACACTGCTGAACCCCTGACAACACCTGTGTTTAGGTTTGAATGGGAGGCAGATCTTTGCCGTCGAGCGGCTACTTTTGTACGTGAAAGTTCCACATACTAAAGTAAAGAGTGAAGATCATTACTTCATAACCCTCTACATTTTCCCAGGTAGTTCCCCTGCAGCTGACATCACTAGTTTCTCATCAGAAGGCAACATGGGATAATAGGGGAATAATGGGCCAGAGCTTCAAGGTGACAAGGGCTGTGATCCCAGCTCTATGAACCTAAGATCTGTGCCTTAGCTTCAGTATTTGAACCTGATAATTAGTAAATGTGCTATTTATTAATAGATCTGTTATTCTTAGTGGGAAGGCTTAATGGGGTCTGAGCAGATCAAGGTATAAATTGCAACCTCGAAACATTCATTTGCCCAACTGATAGCTATTACGTACTTAAGAAGTGTCAAGTCCTCAAGGATCGAGACACAGAAGGGATCTGCAAGAAGGGTCCCCACTGTTGCCTTCATGGTCTAGAGGAAGTGTAAGTAGAGAGGATAATTAAATGGTGATGTGGCAGCAAGAGCAGGGTGAGATAAAGAGCAATGCCAAGTAAAGACCATGTCTTAGTTAGGAGTCCTGTCCATGTGATAAAATGTTATGAGCAAAGACAACTTGCAAGGGAAAGTGTAACAGGGCACCAGACCTTAGCGTGACTGACTCCATTGTGGAAATGCCTATCAGGCTGTAAAACTAGGCACAGAGACAGCACCACCTGCTGAAACTAAAACAAAGGCCTAATCCATTAAAGTCCATAGTTCTGGGAAGTCTCTAAATGTGCCAACTTTTCTTTTTGGCTTCTGTAATTCTACTTCTGGCTAACTCTTCTTGCCAGCTGAAATATGTCAATCCAGCTATAGTCTGCCTCAGTGCCCTTCTTGAAGTCTGAGACCTTGCAATATCACTTTACAATAATACATTTCTAACGAGACATAGCAGTAGGCATCTGTCATCCCAGTTGAGACAGAAGAATCACTAACTCAAAAAAAGTCTGGGCTACAGAACAAGAGTGGTTCTCAAGTAAACAAATAACATTCCTGCTTCTGAAACAAGCTATTTCAGTCCCCTGGTTAAAAAAAAAAAAAACTATATGCTCATTTACAAACTCTATTCATACAAGTGTTCAAAAATAACTAAGAAGGTGAGATGAGAGAGAGCAAAGTTCTGTGACCACAAACAGACAGCATGACCATTCAGTTGCCATTCTCACAGGCCCAGCAGGAATGAAGCTATTCTAAGGAGAGCATTTCTACTTCTCTTGGCAATAGAACCATTGCAACAATGATCCCCATGAAATTAGAATTTCTCCAAGAATCTGATTCTGGAAGGAGGAAAAAAATTGAATTCAGGTGCCATTCAGAGCAGGAACTTGACTGGAAAGAGATTTCATAGTTCTAATGACTTGTCAGATCACCATACATGAGCTGATGGAACAATGATGGGTCAGTGAAGGACAGAAAAGCACCTTGATCAGGACTGCTCAATTATATACATGCATCCTACCTTCTGTTTAAATCTAAACCTTATGTTATGATCCCAAAATAGACTTAGAAGGTCACACATCGCCTTGTTTTTCTTTTCAGTGGGGCCATATTAAACAGTTTCCTCTTTGGTCTTCATGATCACTGATATGTTAAGTTTGCCCATTAAAATTAGGCAGTTAGGTCTGGCTTGCTAAGGTTATCAGCACCCAGGCTCTGACCTTATCAACTCTGTTATCTTAGTTAGGGTTTCTATTGCTGTGAAGAGACACCATGACAGTGGTTTCAGAGGTTTAGTTTATAATCATCATGACAAGACATGCAGCAGGCAGGGAGACATGATGCTGGAGAAGAAGCTGAGGGTTCTTACATCTTGATCCACAGGCAACTGGAAGCGAACTGAGACACTGTGTGCAACCTGAGCATGAAAAAGCCAAAGCCAACCCCCACAGAGACAAACTACCTCCAACAAAGTCACACCTCCTAATAGTACCATTCCTTATTAGTTTATGGGGGCCCAATTACATCCAAACTAACCATATTCCACTCACTAATCCCATAAGCTGCTAACAATATTATAAGGAAAAATGCATTTAGTCAAACTTCAGAAGTCCCCATAGTCTATCATAGTCTCAAAAAATCAAAGTCTTTTCTGAGATTTATTTAATCTCTTAGCTAACCCCCTATAAAATCAAAATCAAAATTCATATCACATTCTTCCAACATACAATGACACAGAATAGGCATTACCATTCCAGAACAGAGAAGGGAGCATAATGAGGAAACACTGGACCAAAGTAAGACCAAAACCCAGCTGGGCAAACTCCAAACTCTGCATCTGCATGTCTGATGTCAAAGCACTCTTCAGATATCCAACTCCTTTAAGCTTTGTTGACTATAACATACTTCTTTCTCTCTTGAGCTGTTTCCACTCCCTGTTTGTAACTTTCCTTGCCAGGTATCCCATTGTGCTGGCATCTCCAAAATCTTTGGATCTCTAAGGCAATCCAGGCTTCACCTCCACAGCTTCAGTCAATGGCCTCTCTAGACCTCCATCTGGGGACACCCCTGATACATGTCTAACTTCAGCAACTTTCCTTAGTTACAGAGTTAGAGTTCATAACCCATTTTGTCTACCTCGACTCTAAAGCCAGAGCCAAAGCTGCCAAGTTCTGCTGCTTCCTGGGTCTGGAACATAGCCCCCTTGCTCAATTGCATCTTCACCAGCATTCTATTTTGATGGTTATCTTCACTATCCAAGCTTAACTGTTCTGGAATTTGCTTTGTAGACAAGACCGGCCTCAAACTTAGAGATCTACCACACTCTGCTTCTGGAGTGCTGTGATTAAAGATGTCCACCACCACACCTGGCTCCAAACTTTTCTTTAGTTCCTTTTCACGAGTTGGAAACTTAACTGGGTAGGATCTTGCTCTAAGGTCACCACTCCCTTTATTCCGTTTCTTAATCTGTTTATCTCCTTGAACACATGATTTAGCTCCATTCTACTTGCTGGTGTTTTTTTTTCCTCAAATTATACATTTTGTGTTTTTCCTTGCTCAGCTGGCTCCCTTTCATTATAAATCTTTATTAGAGTTAGCACTAATAACCACACAACAGGGTCTATACTAGGTTGTTTAGAGATTTCCTCTGCCAATGGAATCAATCCAAAACTCTTCACTTCAGCCTCAGGCAGATCCTTCAGACAATGTCAAAAAGCAGCCACATTCTTCACCAAAATATCACAAGAATTATCTCTTGGCAACATACTAAAATTCTTCTCCTCTGAAACCTCTTTGAACCATGCCCCCACAGTTCATCAAATGACACTCAGCACCACTCTCTCCTATGTTCCTACTAGTATGGCCTATTAATCAGTACATAAGGAATTCAACGGCTTTTCTAATACATAGTTCCAAGGTTCATATTCCTTCAAACAAAGCATGGTCAGGCTTATCACAATAATACCCCAGTCACCAACTTCTGTCTTAGTTAAGGTTTCTATTTCTGTGAAGAGACAACCATGACAGCTCTCTAAAAGGAAAACATTTATTTTGGTAGCTTATGATTTCACAGGTTTAGTCCATTATCTTCATGGCAGGACACGGCAGTATGCAGGTAGACAAGGTGATGAAGGAGTAACTGAGAGTCCTACATCTTGCTCAGGCAACAAGAAGTGAACTGAAACATGGGGTGCAGCTTGAGCATAGGATACCTCAAAGTCAGACCCCCTGGAGACATACTTTCTCCAACAAGGTCACATCTCCAAATAACACCACTCTCTATGAGCTTATAGGGGGTCTATTACATTCAAACTTTTACATTGGGTAAGAACACCATGACACAGGTAAGAAATAAGAAACATAAGTTATCCCAGGTGCTTATCCTAACAGTCAGCATGGTCAACAAGCATGGACTAATGGCTTTCCTGATGTCTATTTGAATATTTGCATTAGTAAATTTTACCATCCAACTGGTGCTCCAGAATTTCTTGTTTATAAGGTTTCCATGACTTAAAATAGAAAACTCCTAAATTAGAAAGTCTCATCCACATTTATGTTTGTCTATCTATGCTTTGAATAGTTTTCAAGTTCATATTTGTATTCTCATCTAGCATTGCCAAGAGAATTCACAAAAGCTTTCTATATTTGGTAGATCTGCCTCAGAGAGGAAAATGTGCACATTTGATTCCAAAGAACATACTGTGCTTTACACAGAAGAGCTCCCTGTATCCTTGGCCTTTTTTTATACACAAGAAGAAATATTTTCAAGCTATGCTATGGCATAACCATTTTCTTAAAACCAAGAATCACCTGTGGGGGTCTGTGGGCTTCCTAAATAGAAGTGTCTATCAGGTAGGTGCTGATTCACAGGACCAGGCACACAAAGTCTCCTTTAGGACAACAGCCAGATTTTCATCCTTACCCACCTGATATAATCTTCCTCTAGTTTTAAAAAGTGGATATTGCACACAAACCAGGCATTCATATTTAAGAACTACAAAATGGGATACGCCGCAGGGGATTGAATGGCAGCTCCTTGGTGGCAAGTTCTGATTTCCAGATGCCACAAATGTCACCTTAGGTAGAAGAAAGCTGTTTGAGAATGTGACCAAAAAAAAAAAAAAAAAAAAAAACCGGGAATGAGGAGGAAATCCTGGAGTACCTGGCTGCTCCCTAAATGTCATTACAAGTGTCCACACAACAGAGAGACTGAGTACATTATACTTGCAAAGAAGATCACTGCAGAGACGGAGACCAAGATTCTGTGAGTGGCAAGAGTCACAGCCAAGGAACGCTGGCACCTTCCAGAAGCTTCATTCGACAAGAATAGATCCTCCCTGGAGCCACTCAGTTTTAATTCATGGAAACTAACTTTGGAGTCTGACTTCCAGAATTTACAGTCAAATAAAAGTGACTTGCATTGTTGTTTGCTGTGGTAGCTATAGCAGGTTGATAAATATGCCAAGCTGGCATCTGCAGTTCAACTGGCCCAGAATATAACTCATTAGGATAAGAGAACAAATCCTCAACCACTCTCAGCTTGATGAAAGCAGTCCTTTCATGAGTTTTATAGCCAAAAAAGATAAGTGGCATGCAAAACAGGTATATTTTAATATATTTAATATGAAGATTCCAAAAATAGGAGTTCCTAAAAATGTGAATGCTTAACATAGTCTGGGACCAGAAATACTCCCTCGTTATGTGGGAACTTTCATGGTAGCTTCCCCAGCCTTAGCAATTAGTGGGGAAAGGCCATTTCTCTTTTAGGTATTACCCATCCCCTACATACAATTGGGGACATAAAATTACCTTTGATGAAGATAATATTTTGTTGACTGAGCTTATTTTTAATTGTTATTATCTTTTTCTTAGTTTTTTTTTTATTTATTAGATTTTTTAAAAATAACAATCCAAGATCCCACTACCTCTCTCCTGCCGTTCCCTTCACACTCCCTCCCACTCCACCCCCATACAATCTTCAGAGAGGGTAAGGCACACTGCTTTGTGGAAGGTCTAAAGCCCTCCCTACTATATCTAGGCTGAGGAAGTATGCATCCAAAGAGAATAGGTTCCCAAAAAGCCAGTACATGCAGTAGGGATAAATCCTGGAGTCACTGACAGGCGCCTCAGTCTGTCTCAGTCATGCAACTGTCACCCACATTCAGAGGGACCAGTTTGGTTCTGTGCTTGTTCCTTCCCAGTCTGGCTGGAGTTGGTCAACTCCCATTAGCTCAGGTAGATTGCTTTAGTGGGTGAACCCATCATGGCCTTGACCTGTTTGCTCTTATTCTCATTCCTCCAACTCTTCAACCAGACTTTGGAAACTCAGTCCAGTGCTCTGATGTGGGTTTTTGCCTCTGTTTCCATCAGTTGCTGGATGAAGGTTCTATGGTTATATTTAAGATATTCATCAAGGGCAAGTCAAGAGTAGGCCTCCTCTCCTCTATTGCTTAAGGTCTTAGCTGGGGTCATCCTTGTGCATCCCTGGGAATTTCTCTAGAGCCAGGTTTCTCTTAACCCTATAATGACTCCCTCAATCAAGGTATCTCTTTTCTTGCTCTCATCTCTGTCCTTCCTCTATCTCAACTATCCCGTTCCCTCAAGTTCTCCTCAACCCTCTTCTTTCCTCCTCTTCCCCTTCTACCTTCTTTCCACCCCAATGCTCCAAATTTTGTCAGGCATTCTTGTCTGTTTCCAATTTCCAGGTAGAATTATATGTTTTCCTTTCGGTTCACCTTTTTACTTACCTTCTCTAGGATCATGAACTATAGGCTCAATGTCCTTTATTTATAGCTAGTATCCACTTATGAGTGAGTACATACCATATTCATCTTTTTGTGTCCGGGTTACCTCACTCAGGATAGTGTTTTCTAATTCCATCCATTTGCATGCAAAATTCAAGATGTCATTGTTTGTTTTTGTTTTGTTGTTTTTTTTTAACCTCGGAGTAGTACTCTAATGTGTAAATGTGCCTTTTTTTTCTTTATCCATTCTTAAGTTGAGAGGCATCTAGGTTGTATGCAGGTTCTGGCTATTACAAATAATGTTTCTATGAACATAGTTAAACAAATGCTTTTGTAGTATGATTGAGCATCATTTGGGTATATGCCTAAGAGTGGTATTGCTGGATCCTGAGGTAAGCTGATTCCCAATTTTCTGAGAAACTGCCATACCAACTTCCAAAGGGGTTGTACAAGTTTGAACTCCCACCAGCGATGGATGAGTGTTCCCCTTACTCCATATCCTTTCCAGCATAAGATATCATTGGTGTTTTTTATCTTTGCCATTCTTACAGGAGTAAGATGGTATCTTAGAGTTGTTTTGATTTGCATTTCCCTGATGGCTAAGGATGTTGAACATTTCCTTAAGAATCTCTTAGACATTTAAGATTCTTCTGGTGACAATTCTCTGTTTAATTCTGTACCCCCTTTTTAAATTGGGTTATTTAGAATTTTGATGTCTAATTTTTTGAGTTCTTTAACTATTTTGGAGATCAGTTCTTTGTCTGATGTAGGATTGGTGAAGATATTTTCCCATTCAGTAGGCTGACTTTTTGTCTTATTGACTGTGTCCTTTGCTTTGCAGAAGCTTCTCAATTTCAGGAGGTCACATTTATTTATTGTTGCTCTCAGTGTCTGTGCTACTGAGGTTTCTATAAGCCTGCTCTGTTGGTCTCCTCTCCTGGTTTGCTCTCTTGGAGCTCTCTCTTAATCCCCTCAGTGTTGTAGCAAGCTCTTTGTCCCCTCAGTATTATAGCAAGCTCTCAGCTCTTAGGCAGGGTGTGGCTAGTAGCTTGGAGGGTGCAGTGAATGGGTTTGGGTATTGGAGGAGTCTACCTGCATGAAACTCTCTGTTGGCTGGCTAGAAAAGCCAAGGGAATTGGGGGAGGGGCCCAGGGTTTTGCCCCACTGTGGAGGTCCTAGAGAGTGCCATATCCCACCACATGGCTCTTCATGTACCTCTTAAGTCCCCTCAGTATTGGAACAAGCTGGGCAACATAATAGACTTGGCTCTGAGGGTGTGGGTGAGCCAGCCCTAATGCCATGAGAGTAGGAGAAAATCTTAATCATCATTTTCTTGATGACCCTGACCACATATTAAACACAAGTAGAAAAATGTGAGCTTTGTTTATAATCCACAATATTTTGCTTTTTCCAAGGAGTTCTTTGCTGAGACATCTAATAGATTAATGGTTTTCTCAAAGAATATTTAGAAGTGTAAATGACTAAGTCTAGGCCCTGCTTGAGCAAAGTCTGAGCTTGGCTGCAGTTGACAGTGGGAGCCAGGCACTGACTGCTCCCAGTGTAAGTTGCTCATTTTCGACCGTGAAGGCTGTCACGTGACCTTTGCACAGTTGCTTTGCCTTCCAAATGTGTGATGCCATTTGAAAAATGCCAAAATCTGTTTGATACTATCTTTGCCATGTGATTTTCCTGTGTGTCTTGAAATTTTTGTCAAAAGCAATAATCCCAATGAAAAGCAGAAAACAAGAGGACAAGGAAGAGCACTGTTCATTGGGTTTGCTCATCATGTGTGTTCTAAGACAGAAGCAACTGCCATTGTTTGGCTCCATTGCCTGCCTGCCATCAAAGCTGCCTCTTCCACACCGACCTAGCCCAGATCTGCGCTATGCTTTGTTGGATGCTGGCGCTGTGTTTCCTATAAGTTATGCACTAGTCCTTTCTGGATCGCCAAAGGAAATCAGTGTGACTTATTCAAGTCCCTTTCATGGTGAAATTAAGCAAACACAAACAAAAACTGCCTTTTATGAAATCTTTCTGTGTACAGTAATGTGCTTCATTCAAGATGACTTCAATCTTAGTCCCACTTTGACCTGTGAGGCAGCAACTGCAGTCTTCATATTGATTTCCCTTCAGCTGCCCAGTCTTTGTGATCTCCGGGGAATGCAACGAGTGGAAGACAAGAAGAGTTTATTGCAGAAAAGGTTGGAATACTCTTAATGAGACAGTGACTGGAGTCCCTCTCTGGAACTGTAAACCTAAATAAACTCTTCCATAAGTTGCTTTTGGTCATGGTGTTTGATCATAGAAACAAAAAGTAACACACTGACTGCCTTAGTACAAAAACACAAGCAATGCCTACCTGTCTCACCTAAGACAACATATTGTTAAAAAAGGAGTCCTACTTAGTCTGACACTAATTTCTTCCTTCTAGGATATTATGGATGAGTGGATGGATGGATGGATATGTCCTTTATAAATGAGTGTGTCTCCTTTATAAATTCTATTCCTAATGCCATTCAAAAATCAACTCCCCTGTCTCCTCTCTATCTCTCTCTGTCTCTCTGTTGATCTCTCTGTCTCTCTCTCTTTTTGTCTCTCTGTCTCTCTCTTCAGGAACATAGCCATTATGTAAGTGAGGCTTTAGGCTTCAAAGTTCAGCCATCTGTTCAGTCTTCGGTATCATTTATAAAACGGCCTTCAGTAGATAATGACATGACAGATATACACTGGCCTGAAACCCTTCCCCAGCTCTGACAATTACATTCTGTTCCTGCCCTCTGAAAGCCAGGGTAAGGTTTCAAAATGGAAATAGATAAAAAAATCAAGAAATCAATGTACAGTTTTCATATTATCCTTAAACAATGACCTAGAAATGACAACTGTAAAATCCAGGCACCTTTAAATCTGACAGGATCACCAGTGATATCAAAACCAGTCCCCTTAATTCACAGATTAAAAAAAAAACTAAGAGTCAGAGGGATGAAGTATTTTACTAAAGGTCACCCAGCTAGCAAAGGCCAGATCTAGGATTCAAATTTAGTCCACTACTGTTTGAAAAACAAGGAAAATGCAACTTTCAGTTTCAGGCTCACCCAGAATCTTGTCCCCTTTAACTACATTCTAGGACAGTGATCGGTAAGTTTTCCCCCAAATAAATAACTCTTATTATTCATAATTCTGAACTGGTGTGAGATTATTTGGTATAATGGAAGTCACAAAATAATCGAACAGGAACAAGGAACAGAGTCTAGCAGCCGGAAGCAGAGTTGGAAGCAGAAGAGAGCAGGTCCCCATGTACCGCTGCTTTTATCATATAAGAAACCACACTCAAGTGGGCTAGTATCTTCAAGGCTATTGGCTGAAGGAGCGGAATGTGCTCCCACAGCACTCCGTGAAGTATTTGGCCAAGGGGGTCTTCATTTTGCCAGCTACATGCATTTAATTAGAACATGCTAAACCGAGGCAGATTGTGTCTCCTAGTTGTCTGTCATCAGCAATGCTGCGTCTGGTAATTTAAGTAAGGTCTGTCCCTAGAACCACGCTTGTCAGAAGGCCCTTCCTGACCTGTTCGTCCAGATTTTAATCTTTTTGTACCCAATCGTTACATCATGACACAAGCAGGTTTATTGGCTACTCAGACAAATCCTTGGCAAACCAAGAGCTAAACATTCATTGTGAAATTTCTTGTGGTTAGCTGAAAATTAGATCAAATAAAAATCTTAAAATGGAAAACATTAATGTTTATTATCTGTTTTTATAAAAAGTCATACTCCAAAATGTAAATGAAATCATACCTTGATATAAAATTAGAAAGAATAATCTCAAATTTGTTTATTTTATGGTCATGTATTTTAGCCAATTATATTAAACTGTGTTTATTTTGATTTTAAAAAATGCAAATGAGATAAGCCTTATTTGGATTTAGCTTCACCTTCAAGGAGCATAAGAATTTAGACAATCTAATTTTCTGAATACTCCCAGTCTCTTATTTGTGTACTAAGGGAGGTAAAAAACTAGAATTGACTATTTCTTAGTTCCTGTCCATCCTGTCCAATCCTGGTGGCTGTGGTCTTTTATGCTCCACTCTGTGCTGGGGGATAGTGGAGAAAATACTCAAATGTGTTCAAGCTGTGAAGTGTAAAAAATAGATTTGTTCCAAGATTCTGAATATGTGACTTCTGTTCCTTTGGTAAAGTGCGCTTTTTTTTTTGTTTGTTTGTTTAGAAAAATCCTGACATCTACACAGCATTTATCTAAAAAGAAAATGATAGTTAGCTTGTCTGCCCGAATACTGTTACAAACCACTGGGGAGAAACTAATGAACAGCTCGCTGCTGTCGGGAAACAGGCTAGAAATTTTCCACACTCAGCTAGCCCATTTTGTTTTATTTTTGTTCTTACATTTACTTCATTTTTTTTTTGAGAATTTCATACATGAATACTCTGTTTACATCATTTTCACCTCATCCTCTCTCTCTCTCAACTCTAACTCTTACCATGTGTCTCATTCCTTCTTAAATTCATGGCTTCTTCATCTTTCTTTTTTTTATTACATATATAAATGCTGAGTCCAGTTAGTGTCGCTCTTTTGGGTATGTGTTTAGGGTTGATAATCTAGGATCAGATAACCCATCGCAGGATGCATCCCTGGGAAAGACTGATTCTCCCCTCTCTTAGCAACCAGTGATTAACTGTCCATAGCTGTCCATGTAAGAACAGGTCCTTGTGAGGTGTCTCCCACCCACAGCACAATGTCAGCTGGTGCTGTCATTACTCACTGTGTTTCTACGTTGGCCCCTCCAGCGCTCCACGAACACCTGAAGTGCCGGTTCATGTGTAGAATGCCAAGTTACTTCTTCTACTCGTCGAGAAAAATTACCAGGAACATAGAACACCTTAGTGTGGTTGGCCATACACAACACTACAGCCTGGCAGCTCGAAAGTGAAAATTAATATTCTCAGGGTTCTGAAGGTAGATGTTCAAAGTTAAGGTGCAGGCCAGGGTAGTTTCTGATGTCCACCTTCTTCTTGGCAGGCAGAAAGACGGATGTCATCTTGCTATATTCTCACATGTGGAAGAGCCCATTGAGGGAGATGGGAGGAATGGGGAAAAGAGAGAGAGAGAGAGAGAGAGAGAGAGAGAGAGAGAGAGAGAGAGAGAGAGAGAATGTTACACTAAAACAAAAGTGGGGGAGAGACATCTCTGTGGTTAGGAGTGCTTGCTGCTTCTTACAGAGCACCAGAGTTATGATATTACCCTATTGGGTAGCTCACAACTGCCTATAACTCTTGCTGTGGAGGTCTGACCCTCTTTTCTGGCTCCCATGATGCTTACACTCAAATATCTATGCATAGACACAAGGACAAGAGACAAAATTAAAAAATATTTTAAAATAAAAGTAAAAATGAGATTGATGTAGTCTTTCGAAAAACTTATGGACAGAAAAACAAAAAGTTTACAGGCATAATGACACCTGAAAAGGACATAGGTGTCAATGGGGGAAGCTCCCACTAGTTAAAGCTACACAATTTTATCAAGAAAATAAGTGAAATAACATTGGCTTAAAATATAAAGCATGCAACAAATATCCATATATCTATACTCCTGTGAATACATTATTAAATAAATGATTTTTGTAGATGTTCCACCTTCAGGGAAATGGAACATAATTTCCCATATTTATTGTGTGGGATCTGAGTGGCTTCTTCCTCAAGAATTTAGCAAAGAAGAAATAAACAGAAGAACAACTAACTAGCACAGAAAAATCCATTTTTTTCCCTCAGCCAAGTAAGCCAGGTGAGCACCAGTGTTAGTGACAAGATGGAACCCTTGACACCATAGCAGTTTAGACTAATAAAGACATTAATAATAAGAGAAACAGAGAGTGCTTGGTTATGTGAATTTTTCTTGCAACCATCACTGTTGAATAGTAATCTTCAGTGTTCTAAAGAATAAACATTAGGTTGCATATTTTAACATGTTTGATCCATATTTGGGGGAGGTGCCATGGATACCAGAGAACAATCTGCAAGGCTCTATTATATCTTTCCATCATGTGCTTCCTGGGATCGAATTCAGACTTGGCAGCAAGAGGCTCTAACTGAGACATTTCATTAACTCAAATTTAATTTTAAATATTATCCTAATGGCCAGGGCAGTGGTGGCGCATGCATGTAATTCCAGCACTCAAGAGGCAGAGGGAGGTGGATCTATGAGTTCAAGGCCAGCCTGGTCAACAGAGCAAGTTCCAGGACAGTCAGGGCTACACAGAGAAATCCAGTCTCAGAAAGAAAGAAAGAAAGAAAGAAAGAAAGAAAGAAAGAAAGAAAGAAAGAAAGAAAGAAAGGAAGGAAGGAAGGAAGGAAGGAAGGAAGGAAGGAAGGAAGGAAGGAAGGAAGGAAGGAAGGAGGGAAGAAAGGAGGGAAGGAAGAAGGCAGGGAAAGAGGGAGGAAAAAAGGAAGGAAGGAAGGAAGGAAGGAAGGAAGGAAGGAAGGAAGGAAGGAAGGAAGGAAGGAAGGAAGGAAGGAAGGAAAGAAGGAAGGAAGGAAAAGATTCTAACATGAAAATAATTTTAATAATACTTTGACAACTTTTTGCATAAACCTCCCAAGCTCTTTCAATAATAATAAAACATTATTTTAAATCAAGAGGCAAAAACAGAACATACAAAGGACAATAAAAGTAAAAATTTAAAAAGTGAAGTAAAAGTCTTTATATTAGGTATTATATTATAAATGTATTTAAAATTAGCAAAATGTAATATTTACTTCCCTGGATTTGTTTTCCAAGTGTAACATTGTTTGAAAGTTTGTTAGAAATAATTCATAGGAAATTTTTATTCGATCAAAGTGATTCTAAATTAGTTCCGGTCAATGCCTTATTTCTATTTCTTGAGTTTGTTCCTAATTATTCAGCCTTTTATTTGAGGCATCACAGTGCAGTGAATGCTTTAGAAAACACAATTTTAAGGAAAAGTTACAGTTCTCTAATCGAATCTCATGTTGTCTTCCTTTGCCCAAAAGTGGCATCTCATGAATTTGATAAATAAATGGAGCTGCCCCTTATTTGCTTCATTCATACTGTGTCCTGACAATCTCCTGGGTGTGGCCGGAAGTTGGTGTGGCATGTCTACTTTTCCTTTGACACATTGTCCCACATGCTAATCCTCACTGGAAGTTCTGATGACTGCTAACACCCATCACAGACTTCTTTCTGCAGCTGCTTTACCGTGTTCTGGTCAGATCCAAAAGATGAAAGAGAGGAGGCTCAAACCCAGGAATCTGTGACATCTTAATAAATTCTGCTCAATATTGTACCACTGGGAAACAAAAATTAAACTCTCTCTTGGCAAACCTACCACCTTGTTTGGCAAACCTAAACAATTTTACATAGCAAACTGCCTATGGTAATTTGAATAAGAACAGCCCAATGGGCTTTAATCTCAGTCCTGGAGGTGACAGAGACCAGGGAAGATGCCTGCAAAAGGCTCAGACCAACTGAACTGCCTGAAAGAGTCACTGTCCAACCTGTTGAGCTGCCTGAAAGTAGTGTAGTGCACTCCAGGTTTTCAGCTCTCAGCACCCATGCTACCATCGGCTTTTGGTGATACAACTGTCTTCAATTTCATTTCAGCTGTTACATGTAATCCCTCATACATACTCCTGCAAGTAACCCCAATAAAACTCATTGAGTGAGATGGACTTTGAGAGTATTTGTACTTTGATCTGCTATTGGTTCCTTATCTGTGGGGAGTTATTTGCTCATATCTCTCTAGGAACAGTGTCACAGAGCTGATGTCCTGTCCCAGTGGGCACATACTTTCCAAGTCCATTGATACATGCAAATACATAGCTAACTAAGCACAGATTCAGGGGCTGGTTATCTGACTAGACTGGATCCTTGGTGGAAGAACTGAATAACATTGTTTACATTTGGTCTTAATCCCTCATTCCCCCAGTTCTCTCTCCATACTCCTCACAAATCTGCTAAATTACTTGGATCCTGGGTCTTCCCCTCCATCAAACTGTAACCTTGGATAAGCAATTGCATGGCCCACACCCATAATTTCCATCTACAAAAACAAGAAGCTTCGGCTCAATGAGAAATGAAAGGTTTACACATTTAAGTGATATATTAAACAAGTCAAAACAATGAATACTAGGTTCAAATTAAAAGGAAAAATTTCATCTACCCTCAATTCACCCCTAAGCAAAAATTATTCTCCTTGGTATTCTTTTTTATTTATTTTATTGAGCTATACATTTTTCTCTGTTCCCTTCCCTTCCTCTTCCCTCTACTCATCTTCAACCCTTTCCCATGGGCCCCATGTTCCCAGTTTACTCATGAGATCTTGTCTTTTTCTACTTCCCATGTAGATTAGATATATGTATGTCTCTCTTAGGATCCTCATTGTTGTCTGGGTTCTCTGGGATTGTGAATTGAAGGCTTCTTTGCTTTGTTTTATGTCTAAAAACCACTTATGAGTGAGTACATATGATAATTGTCTTTCTGGGTCTGGGTTACCTCACTCAATATGATGTTTTTTAGATCCATCCATTTGCGGGCAAATTTCTTTTCTGCTGTATAGTACTCCATTGTGTAAATGTACCACATTTTTATTACCCATTCTTCAGTCAAGGGGCATTTAGGTTGTTTCCAGATTCCAGCTATAACAAACAATGCTGCTATGAACATAGTTGGGCATATATCCTTGTAGTACAATTGAACATCCATTGGGTATATACCCAAAAGTAGTATTGCTGGGTCTTGAGGAAGGTTGTTTCCTAATTTTCTGAGAAATCTCCACATATCTAAAGGGACTGTACCAGCTTGCATTCCCACTAGCAATGAAAGAGTGTTCCCTTTACTCCACAACCTCTCCAGCGTAAGTTGTCATCAGTGTTTTTGATCTTGGCCATACTTACAGGTGTAAGATGGAATCTCAGAGTTGTTTTGATTTGCATTTCTCTGATGACTAAGGATATTGAGCATTTCTTTAAGTGTCTTTCAGCCATTATAGATTCCTCTGTTGAGAGTTCTCTGTTTAGGTCTGTACTCCATTTTTCATTGGATTATTTGTTCTTTTGGTGACCAATTTCTTGAGTTCTTTGTATATGTTGGAGATCAGACCTCTGTCTGATATGGAGTTTGTAAAGATATTTTCCCATTCTGTAGGCTGCCATTTTGCCTTGTTGACTGTGTCCTTTGCTTTGCAGAAGATTTTCAGTTTCAGGAGGTTCCATTTATTAATTGTTTCTCTCAGAGTCTGTACTACTGAGGTTATATTTAAGAAGTGATCTCCTATGCCAATAGGTTGAAGTGTACATCCCATTTTTCTTTTCTATGAGGTTTAGTGTGGCTGGATTTATGTTGAGGTCTTTGATCCATTTGGACTTGAGTTTTATGCATGGTGATAGATGTGGATCTATTTTCATTCTTCTACATGTTGATATTCAGTTATGCCAGCACCATTTGTTAAATATGCTTTCTTTTTTCCATTTTAGAGTTTTTGCTTCTTTGTCAAAAACCAGATGCTCATAGGTGTGTGGATTAATATCTTGGTCTTGAATTTGGTTCCATTGATCTCCTGTCTGTTTTTATGCCAATACCAGGCTGTTTTCAGTACTGTAGCTCTGTAGTAGAGTTTTAAGTCAGAGATTGTGTTCTTTTATTGTACAGGATTGCATTGGCTAACTTGAGTTTTTTGCTCCATATGAATTGCATTAAGTCTGTAGATTGCTTTTGGTAAGATTGCCATTTTTACTATGTTAATTCTACCTACCCAAAAGCATGGGAGATCTTTCTGCTTTTTGGTGTCTTCTTCAATTTCTTTCTCCAAAGATTTAAAGTTTTTGTCATACAAGTCTTCTACTTGTTTAGTTAGAGTTACTCGGAGATATTTTATGCTATTTGTGGCTATTGTGAAGGGTGATGTTTCTCTGATTTCTTTACCAGCCCATTTATGCTCTGTGTAAAAGAGGGCTACTAATTTTTGAGTTAATCTTGTATATTGCTACATTACTGAAAGTGTTTAAGAGTTGTAGAAGTTCCTTAGTAGAATTTTTAGGTCACTTATTTAAACTATCATATAATCAGCTAATAGTAAGAGTTTTTTTTTCTTTTGTTTTTCTGATTTGTATCCCCTTGATCTCCTTTTATTGTCTTATTGCTCTAGCTAGGACCTCAAAAAATATTGAATCAATATATAGAGAGTGGGCCACCTTGTCTTGTTCCTGATTTCAGAAGAATCACTGTAAGTTTCTTTCCATTTAGTTTGATGTTGGCTGTTGGCTTTTTGTATGTTGCCTTTATTGTGTTTAGGTTTGTTCCTTGTATCCCTGCTCTCTCTAAGACTTTTATTTTGAAGGGATGTTGTATTCTGTTGAAAGCTTTTTCGGCATCTAATGAGATGATCATGTGGTTTATATTTTTCAGTTTGTTTATATTGTGGATTACATTGACAGATTTTCATATGTTCAACCATCCCTGCATCTCTGGGATGAAGCTAACTTGATCATGGTGATAATGTTTCTGATTTGTTTTTGGATTTGATTTGCCAGTATTTGATTGAGTATTTTTTCATCAATGTTCATGAGTGAGATTAGATTGTAATTCTCTTTCTTAGTAATGTCTTTATGGGGTTTGGGTATCAGGCTAATTGTCGCCTTATAAAAAGTGTTTGGCAATGTTCCTTCTGTTTCTATTGTGTGGAAAAATTTCAGGAGTATTGGTATTAGTTCTTTTGAAAATCTTGTAAAATTCTGAGCTAAAACCATCTGATCTTGAACTTTCTTTGATTGGAAGATTTTGATGACTGTTTCTATTCCTTTAGCAGTTATAGGTCTACTTAATTTGCTTATCTGGTCTTGATTTAATTTTGGGAAGTGATATTTATCCAGAAAGTTGTCCATTTTCTTTAAGTTTTTCAATTTTGTAGAGTACAGGTTTTCAAAATATCACCTAATGATTCTCTGGATTTCCTCCATGTCTATTGTTACATTACCCTTTACATTTCTAATTTTTTTTTTAATTTGGATATTCTCTCTCTGCCTTATGGTTAGTTTAGATAAAGGTTTGTCTATTTTCTTGATTTTTCTCGAAGAACCAACTCTTTGTCTCACTGATTCTTTGTATTGTTTTCTTCGTTTCTATTTTGTTGATTTCAGCTCTCAATTTGATTATTTCCTGCCACCTAGTTCTCCTGAGTGAGTTTGCTTCTTTTTGTTCTAAAGTTTTCAAATGTCCTGATGATTAATTAGTGTGGGAATTCTTCAGCTCCTTTATGTAGGCATTTAGTTACTACATAAAGTAAGAGGAAATACTTTTCTCTTAATACTGCTTTCATTGTGTCCCATACATTTGGGTATGTTGCGTGGTCATTTTCATTGAATTTTAGGAAGTCTTTAGTTTCTCCTTTTATTTCTTCCTTGACCCATTGATGCTTCAAGTGAGCATTGTTTAATTTCCATGTGTTTGTGGGCTTTCTAGAATTAGTGTTGCTGTTGAATTCTAATTTTAAGCCATGGTGTTCTGATAAGATACGTGGGATTATTCTAATATTTTTGTATCTGTGGCAGTTTGTTTTGTTACTTAGTATGTGGTCAATTTTTGAGAAGGTTCCATGAGGAGCTGAGAAGAAGGTATATTCTTTTATGTTTGCATGGAATGTTCAGATGTTTGTTCAGTCCATTTAAGACATAGCATGTGTCAGTTCCCTTATTTCTCTGTGGATTTTTGTCTGACTGACCTGTCCAGTGGTGAGAGTGAAGTGTTGAAGTCTCCCACTATTAGTGTGTGGGGATTAATATGTAATTTAAGCTTTAGAAGTGTTTCTTTTACATATGAAAGTGCCCTTATATTTGGGGCATAGATGTTAGGTATTGAGATTTCCTCTTGATTGATTTTTTTGTGACTAGTATGAAATGTCCTTCATTGTCTCTTTTGATTGATTTTAGTTTGAAGTCTATTTTGTTAGATGATAGAATAGTTATACTACCTTGTTTCTTAGGTTCATTTATTGGAAAATTTTTTCCTAACCCTTTACTCTGAGGTAATACCTGTCTTTGAGGTTGAGGTGTGTTTCTTGTATGCAGCTGAAGGATGGATCCTTTTTTTGTATCCGTTAGCCTGTTTCTTTTTATAGGTGAGTTGAGTCCATTTATATTAAAAGATATTAATGACTAGTGATTGCTATCTCCTGTTAATTTAGTTTCCATTGTTGGTAATGTTATTTTGTGTGTTTTTCCCATCTTTGGGATTTGCTGCTATGAGATCATCAATTGTCTGTGTTTTTGTTGGTGTAGCCAACTTCCTTGGGTTGGAGTTTTCCTTCTAGTATTTGTGTAGAACTGGGTTTGTGGCTAGGTATTGGTTAAATCTGGTTTTGTAGTGGAATATTTTGTTTTGTCCTTCAATCATGATTGAAAGTTTTGCTGGGTATAGTAGTTTGGGCTGTCATCCGTGGTCTCTTAAGGTGTGTATAACGCTTGACCTTCTGCTTTCATTGTTTCCATTGAGAACTCAGGAGTAATTCTGATAGGTCTACCTTTATATGTTATTTGGCCTTTTTTCTTTGCAGCTCTAAATATTCTATTTTTATTCTGTATGTTTAGTGTTTTCATTATTGTAATGAGAGGCTGATTGTTTGTTTCCCAGCTGCCTGGCAGCTTAGACTCGAAATATTCACATAGAAAGTATATTATTTAAATCACTGCTTGGCCCATTAGTTCTATCTTCTTATTGGCTAACTCTTACATCTTAATCTTAACCCATCTCCATTAATCTGTGCATCACCATGAGGTTGTGGCCTATCAGCAAAATTTTTGCATGTCTGTCTCTGGCGGCAGCTCTATGGCTTTTCACTAACTCCTCTTTCTTTCTCCCACCATTCAGTTTAGTTTTCCCTGCCTATCTCTATTCCCTGCACAGGCCTAAGACAGTTTCTTCATTAACCAATTCATTAGTAAACTGCTAACAGCTGGTACATTAGCAAGCACATAATGCATTTTAGGCTGATGACCTGGGTTTGAGTCCTACATCTGCACTTACCTAACCGGGCAATCCCCAAATAAGCACTGAAAAAGTATTCTGTGGCTCTTAAGAAAATTAAGACTCAAAAACTCTAATGAAATTCAAAAGTTTGGTTATTCACTGTTAGGTAAGGCATTGACTGTATAATCTGAAATTCAGGCATACTGTTTCTGATCCCAAATTCACACCATAAGCACTCCCCTACACCCAGTAAAACCTGTCTTCCTAAAACAGGAAGGAAAAGCTGTTGGCTAAGGGGCAATAATATTGTCATTGCCAACAATGTCCTTCATCCTTTACAGATTAGCAAAGATGTTTTTCTGAAGACATTTCTGAACTCGAGAGAAACCATTAGAAATTTGCATCACTGATTTTTTTCCGTATCAAAATACTTTAGCTACAGCACTAGGAAAATTATGTTTATCAACAAAAAATAAGCCTCATACTTGAATATGAGCAGTAAAATGTTGGGGGGAAATGCACTGGCTCTTGAAGCTCTCATCTTCTAGAGACAAAGAGAGCTGTTCAACTCAAAACACATTGTCAAGATGCTCCATGAAATGAGAATTTCCTGTGTCAAATGATAATGGGAACATCCTGTCGTGTCATGCTTACCCGGGTCTGCTTGACTCCAGTCTCTGATCGTGTCTGCCACATGATTGCCGCCCCTCCGGATCCTTTCAATGCGATTCTCAGAATTTCTCCAAGAGGTCAAGATAGGACTGGTGAGGGACACTAAAATGCGCAAGGCTTTTAGGACAGCTGTAGCTTTTCAGAATTGGAGAAAATTACTCAGTAAAGCCAAGCAGACTCTTACTATTCAGTCTTAGCACTGGTCCCTTTTGGCTTGGTTGCCATGACAACGTGTATTTATTGCTTGATTCCTGGTGTATTTGCTGGGGCAAGCTTCAGCAAGCGGTTGCTTTCCCTCAGCCTCGGGTGGGTATGAGAGAGAAGCCACTCAGAAAGCAACAAGTATACAAGGAACCTTGTTTATTATTTTTGTGACTATTCTCCTAAAATGCCTGTCTTCATGATAATTATAATCAAAAAGTAAAATTAATGTCAATAATATTGTCATTAACCACCAGCTAAGTAAGCCATTTGTACTACTTGTCTTGATGCTTGAGGCATTTCTTCATGCCCTCCCCTCTCTGCATCCTCCCATGACCACCACTGTAGCATGATTAATAAAGACCCAGAGACAGATATTGTGGTTCAACCTAGCAGCCAGCCACTGACTCTCACCTCAACTTCAGTCTGAAAATGGTGATCCTGCCTCCAGGAATCTCAGAATGAGACTGAGACTAAGAGCTGTCTCTTCCCATTTTATAACCCTCTCTAGTTCTGGGATTAAGGGTGTGCACCATTGGGATTAAAGGCGTGCACCACTGGGGTTAAGGACGTGCACCACTACCACTTGGTTTCTATGGCAAGCTAGTGTGGCTACTGGGATTAAAGGTGTGTGGCATAGCTACCTGGTCTGTAAGGATAGGCAGTGTGGCTGCTTTACTTTTCTGATCTTCAGGCAAGCTTTATTTATTAAAATACAAATGTAATTCCATTACACACCCCTCTCTGCATCTTTCCCATGCCCACCCCTCTCTGCATCATCTTCTCCATCCCCACCCCTCTCTGCATCTTCCCCAGGCCTGCTCTTCTCTGAGATACCTCTCATCTTTCTGCATCCAGGCAGTGATGTCTGCTCCTGCCACTGAACAGAAACAGAAGATAAGCACAGGCTGACCTACAGGGATATTGTATGCCAGAGGTACCGCCATTACCTGCTGTCAGTACCATCGTGTTAGAACCCCTCTTGTCTCTGATTCTCTGACCCTTTACCGGAGAGTTCACTGCAACATCGAAGGAATCAGCTGTTAGCAGCACAGTACACAGGTAGGCAATTATACTGTTGTTATTGATAACCCTCAAACAGTAAGGAATGGGCATCCATTAATTAATACTCGATCCTCGCACAGCTTTGGTGGAATACTTCTGTGGGTATTGACCAGTTCTTCTGAGAGACCTGCACTAAACTGTTCACAGCAGCAGTCCATTCACTAACACACCCGAGAGCTGCTCAACTTCTCAACGTTCCAAGCTCCCACATACATTCGGAAATTAATTTCTGCAAAAACAATCATTCTCAAATTCTCATCTCAAAGCCTGCTTTAAAATGAATGCAAATGAAAATACTAAGGTACTCCTTTCTTGACACCACTGTCTCTAATGGATAATATAATATTAATAATTATTAATATTACTAATTAAAGAAAAAGTAAGTTGGCATTTTGAGGGTCGCCACTACCCAATGTCTGCTTCACCGTGGGTTTTGTTCCCTTAGTGAAACAGAATCTCCATGTACCTACATCAGAGGGCTAACTGCAGAGCATTTGAGGCTCAACAACCATCTAAGACTAAGGCACGGAAGGTTAAGATAGCCCCAGTGAGAAGCAAGTGACTTGGTTACACACTGGAAAGCACTGCTCAAGTTAGGGCTGCTTTCTGTTCACTGACTTCCCACTGGAGGACCGCATCTCTGTCCTCTCCTACTTCCCACACGGTGTGAATTAAAATTCTAGCCTGGAACCACGAGAGGAAACGTGAAAACCTGCAGCTGTGGGCTTGATTTCCTCCTAAGATTCAGAGTGGACTGCGCAAGGGGATGCTCACAGAACAGGAAGTGTGCAGCACACGCTGATAGAACCCACCAAAGAAGCCAGAACTCAGCGTTAGACCGTGCTGGGCAAACTTACTACCCAATATCTAGACAGCACAAACACCATCATGTGTCATCCTTTTGTTTTCTTAACCAAAATTAGGCAGAAATTCTAGTCCAGCTAGAATCAGACCATGGTAATTGAAACCTAACCATACATGTCCATTCATCTTAATTAGTCAGATGTCCCCAGTTACCCTGCTCAGCCCTGCATTTAGGAAACATCTTAATGAATCCAAGTCGTAAATCATTCTCCCTACTGCAGCCCAACATGCCAAGACCCGCTCCTCATGCTGGGTTCCATAGTTAAGCTATAGCTAAACATGGAGGAACATTTACTTATGAGTTTACTTTGTGAGATAAGTGCTGACTCAGGTTTTACTCTAGGCAGGACCATGTGCCAATGCACAGATACCTGCAGCTTTCTGCATTTCGAATTAACTGTAATTTCAGCTCAGTCCACCCTCCTTGTGCCTGATGCCCCCATCCCTTGCTTACTGGCTTCCTCCCGCTTTGGCTTTGGTTTTCTTTACACCGAGTCTGTTTCTCCTCCCATCTCTGGTCTTTCTTTCTGTTCTATGGTTGGGTCTACCTTTTTCAGTCGGGTATCTCCTCCAAAAATCATTGTTGAAATTCTTCCAGCTTTCTCTCTGGAGATTATTAATACTCGAAGGTCTAATAGTCATATTGAGATTCTAATAATCCTTCAAGCCAGAAGAACTTGGCATGAGGATAAATGATCAGATTCGTGTGAAATTTCACCCCCCGCCCTTGACTATAATCTCTTGCTTGAATTCTCTGGTCAGAACACCTAGTTACCTCAAAGAAAACCGAGTTTCTAGGCTTGCTTTAGTTTCTAAGTGGTTTGAATACTGAGCTAAGAATTAGACAGCACCTCTGACGCTTGCAGTGGCAGTGCGGTGACGGCCTGCAGGTGTGAGGGACAACTGGACTGAAGGCAGATGGAGAAGGAGAGAGAAGTCAGCAAGACAGCAGAAAGAAGGCAAGGCACAAGGGAGAGAATGAGTCCTTGGTTCGTGCTTACATCCAGAAAATAGGAGCCTAACTTCCTCTGCCACAAGAGCCAGCATTCACAGACAAAATAAACAAACAACAGCCAGGTGAGCCAGGGCCATGTTCCCGAGGCAAGACCTCCACCCTTGGCTCAGACATGTAACCATAGAAAAATAAACAGAAGGTTGGAGACATTCTGAGAATTTGAGATTTTTTTCTTAATTCCAAACAAGCCCAGAAATGTCTAGAAAAGCCCCTTTAAATTATTCTAGTGAATTCAAACCAGATGGGACATTTAATTACTTTGGTTTTATCCTTTTTTAATAGGAAATGAACACGACATAAGAAAAATGATTAATATATAATTTACTATATGTATTTCATGTGCAACCAAATCTCTCTCTCTCTCTCTCTCTCTCTCTCTCTCTCTCTCTCTTTCTCTTTGTCAAAGCTCACAAAATTGCAAGCCTCTCCAAGGCATTCACGGCGCTTCTGAGGGTGAAGATTTAGATTTTATATTCATATCCTCAGGATCGCTATCAACTTGTCATGACGCTTTTTCCCCTTTGCAAACTCTATGGTTTGGGCTGTAATGTATAATTGATGCTAGCAAGATACCCTCACTCCAGCTGCATAGACAAGCTGATGCCCGGTGAATGCACAACAGAGCCACCATCCCTCCTCACACTCAGCACTACCTCACCTGGGTCTCACTGTCCTGAGCATGCCCAGTTTCCTTGTCCATACTAGCATCAATGTCTCTAGGCTTCATCTGTGTCTCCTACATCCCCACTGCCGCCCAGATCTGCTGATCTTTCTTCTTCCTTGTATGTCTAGTGTCCGTTTCTTATCTCTGTTCCTATTGTCATTAGTGCGGGTCCCCTCAGGGTCCCTCCCTCTGCCCCATGGTCTAAGTATCTGGACACATTAGTCCATTTTCAACTCAGCAGTATCAATCCCTAAACATACTGATTTTCCTATCCCTGTGTGCGTAAATTGAATGCGTTTGCCATTGTGATGAAGCGCATAAGCTGTCGCAGTAAGTGATGCACTTTGAGGCTTGCCTTCGCTGCTAACCTGGATTTCCTGTCTTTCCTCGCTGCATAGCTAGCTTTCATTTTGAAGTCAGCACAGGACTCTTTGCTCTTCATCATTTCAATAACTTACCTTTCAGCCAAAGGAAACAGTCGGTGGCTCTTTTAGAGCGTACCTGCATTCCCATTTGACTGTTCAATTTCATACTTGTAATTTTTTAATTTGCAACTTTATCATCCATTATTAAGCAAAATAAGGGTTACTTGAACATAGCACCGTGAAGCTGGGACCTCCAGTCTGATCTCTCCAGTGACTCCTAGGAGACTAAGGGGTGGGTGATGCACACAGTGTAGGGATGATTGACAGACAAAAGCATCTTTCATATTCCAGCTGATGGGGAACAAGACAAGATCCCCTCCCACGACTTCAAATGGTATACAATGATTAGTTCTAATGATTTTCATATAATGTCTTGGTACTGAGGTTGATTAGGGTAACTAAAGCCACAAGAACCAAAATACTACCACGGGGAAACTGCTGTTATCTGGGCCGTTCCTCCTGGAGCTTTGCTATCTCAGTCCCCTGCTTAAACAGTCTTTGTCTTGGCCGAGACCATAATAACTTATGAATTCCAGGTCATCACTCTAATATATTCAGACTCCTCAAAACTACATTATTGTTCTGAAACCAAAGTCATTCTCACCCAGGCCTCCAGCCCCAGTGCTCCTTGTTCCCCGATCCACATCATAGTTAATCATAGGAAAATGTCACAGACAGGGGGCTCAGAGGATAAAGGTGCCTACTGTCCTTACAGAGGCCCTGAGTTTGATCCTCGGCACCCATTTTGGGTGGTGTACAACAGCTTGTAACCACGGCTCCTGGGGTTCTGATGGGCTCTCCTGGCCTCCACGGTACCCACACATGTCAGTCACTCACACAGGCACATAATTAAAAACAATAAAAACAGTTCTTATTTTTGCTATTTCATTTTTTTTTAAAAAAAAGAAAACAAACTATCTTATTTTCATTATACATACCAATCCAAGTTCCCACTCCCTCCTCTCCTCCCATTCCCTCCACACACCTTCCTACCCCACCCCATCCAGTTCTCAGAGAAGGTAAGGCATGATGCTTTGGGAAAGGTCCAAGGTCTCCTCTACTATATCTAGGCTGAGCAAGGTATCATCCAAAGAAGATAGGTTCCCAAGAAGCCAGCACATGCAGTAGGGATAAATCCTGGTCCTCTGTCAGTGGCCCCCCCAGTCTGCCCCAGCCATGCAAACTGTTCTTAAAACAGAAAAAAGAACTCCCTGATTGAAGCTGAGGTGGTAGTAATGTACAGATAAAAGGCTGGCATTGGGGCACACTCTTAGAATCCCAGCACTGAGAAGGTGAAGACAGGTTACTTAGGACTTCCTGCCCAGCTAGCCTAGCCTACTTGGTGAGTTCTAGGTTAAGGAAAGACTCTGTCTCAAAAGAAAATACAAATAGCTCCTAAACGATGACATGGGAGGTTGTTTTCTGTCCACGCCACACACACACACACACACACGCACATACGTGACTACACATGTTCGTCCACACAAGAACTCTGTGTTTACCAGTATGGTAGTACTCTTATTTTCCTGTAACTCTAACCTGTCCCCAGCCATTTGCGAGATCATGTTAACTCTCCATAATGGCTTGCTTAGGTCACAGTCTTCATGTTTCTCCCTCCCCCGCCCAGCACCTTTAGCTCTCTTGCCTTCTATCCTCAGCTTCCAGTTTACCCTTCACAGTTCCTGTGGAACTGTCTTCCTCAGTTAGAGATCCCATGGTATCTGTCACCTGCTTGCCCCAAACCTTTCATTCTTTCCATCCAGGGAAGCGTAGGGCCCTAGCAAGGCATATCAGGTGCACTATCATGGCAGGCACTATCATCTCACTCTGACCACTCGGGCAGCCTCTCTTGAGGTGCCTTCTTCTTCGTACCCCATTTCCATTATTCCGCATATGGGCTGTCACGTTGAGCAACTACACAGACAGATTGTACAACTGAATGTCAGCATTTGACACATGGTTAGATACACATTACTTGTTATTTTCTACAAATGCAATTCCAACAAGTCTCTGACCTCCAGCTAGCAGCATAGACCAATGCAGGAGTCACCAGATGTACCCTCACTCACTAACCCATGAGAACTCATCTCTGGCAGTTTTCTCTTCAAATGCAAACCTTCACGACACCTCCCCATCATTCCATCAATCTCTTAGCAGTAGATGTGGTCCAGTCTCTATTCCCCACCAGGGCAGGCATTATCTACTTCCCTGTATTAAGATGAACTTAAAGCTGCACCTTCCTCTTCGTATCACTGCAAGAGATGAAGTAAGGCATAATTTTTTTGCCTTACATAGTAATGCCAAAATTTTTATTTTCAAGAAGCAGTGTTTCAGTTAGGGTTCTAGTGCTGTGACAAAATACCGTGACCAAAAAGCAAGTCGGGGAGGAAATAGTTTGTTTGGCTTACACATCAGCGTTGCTGTTCATCACGGAAGGAAGTCAGGACAGGAACTCAAACAGGGCAGGATCCTGGAGGCAGAATCTGACACAGAGACCATGGAAGAGTGCTGTTTACTGGTTTGCTTCTCATGACTTGCTCCGTCTGCTTTCTACAGAACCCAGGATGGTTGATCACTAGTTGAGTGATCAATTAACCTTCCCCATTGATCACTAATTGAGAAAATGCCTTCAAGCTGGATCTTATGGAGGCATTTCCTCAACTGAGGCTCCTTCCTCTCTACTGACTCTAGTTGATGTCAAGTTGACACACAAAACCAGCCAATATAAGCAAATTTAAAATTTCACTAATAAATAGCACAAAGAGTTCTCTCTGGGGCATGATGGGAGGTGAACTCTCTTAGGGGAAAATTTACTAGGCTAGGTGGTAGACTTCGAGATAAAATCTCACTGTGAAAATACAACACCATCCCATGGTTGAGATCCCTAAATTTGTAAAATTACCTAGGGACAAAGCAAAGGGGCCCTGGAACAAGGAAGGAGGGGGGTAATGAAGGCAAGGCTTGTTAGATAGAAAACACCTGGGAAGTTGGAGCTGTAGGGAAGAAAGCTACAGGCCTGGGCTTGAATCCCATTGAAGAGCAGGGATGCCTGAGTTGGGTTCAGTCTTCTTCCTCCCTATTATGAATTGGAAGGTTTTGTGGAGCCACCAAACTATTTTAAAAGATAGAACAGGTCCACTCCCCCAAATGTGTAGTGTGCACTTGTATGAGGAAGAGTGGATGGAGCAGCATCTGGAAGGGAGACAGCATCTCCTCCATTCTGGGCACAAGCTGACCAGACACCTCCTCAAAGGAGTCGTGGGTTCCTCCAGGCCTTTCCGCACAGATGAGATCCCAGCCAAAAAGAGGTGTGGGGGGGAGGGGGAAGGGAGATCGATTTAATTACAGCTTGGCCCTCCCTAGAAGTTAAGGACTTACAAGACTGAAGTATCAAAAAGATGAAAGCAGCCATGTAGGCAGCTCTGTGTAAGCATTTACCAGCCCTGCCTTCTTTGACAGCAGTGATTTGTTGAGCATGTCAATATGCCGAGCTAAATAAAATTGCGTTGTCTGACTCAGACGGAGCAGGTTTGTTACTAGAGAGTGCGTGAATGCTTTTCTCTTCCCTCCCGGAGGCGAGCAGGCTTTTGCTGCCAATTCTTAGCCCTTTCTGGCAGGAAGAAGTATATAAGATTTTGTTTGACCACTGAGAATGGAGAGCTGCCAGCAGAATGAGAGGGAAAAAACTAATAAAATCATAAGCAATTGAATTCCAGTCATTTCATTGCCTAATAAAACAAGGACAATTTTTTTTTCTTTTTGTGGTTAGGTATTGAGACAACGAAAGCAATGCTGCTAACTGGACCTGAGGAACACCCAAGTTTCAAGCTGTTGCCAGCTGACAATTCCCAGAGGGACAGGGCTGACTGGAAGCCAGAACCCAAGGAGGCTGTGAATGGCTGAGCACTGCCTTGGGGACTAAGTAGATGGGTGGACCACTTGAAGCCACCACTTGAGGTCAGGGCATGTTGATGGTGAACCAGTTCTGCAGCTGAGGTCCTCCTTTCGGGACTGGGTGTTTAACACAATGCAGGGTGAAGCTCAAGAGGGGGTGAAGGCTCGCTTCTCTGGATGACAGCGTCTGTCACCACTAGTCATTTTGTCCCTATATGCCCTCTGCTGTCTTGCCCCCTTCCACTCTGGTGTTCCTTTTCAGAAGGCAAAGACTATATAACTAATGAGACTTTGTTTAAACCTTCACATCCCCACAG
The DNA here is from genome assembly GCF_014885135.2 of Alexandromys fortis. Taxonomy (NCBI): domain Eukaryota; kingdom Metazoa; phylum Chordata; class Mammalia; order Rodentia; family Cricetidae; genus Alexandromys; species Alexandromys fortis. Next base: position 43,092,611 of record NW_026067949.1, read on the forward strand.
GCTGAAAACAGGGCCAGTATTTCAAACCACAGCCACAAACCAACCGCAGTGTAGCTGGTAATGCTTGTGTTTTCCTGAATGTCCACTGTGAAGCAGGCACCTGCCACAGGCCAGCTTCAAAATTTCCGTGCTCCAGTGCTAAGGGAAATGCTGAGCACCCCACGCAAAGATTAAGAATTTGAAGTCTAAGTTCACCCTAAATACAAGTTCTGTCTACTCAGCAGGTCGCAGATCTAAAAGCCAGATCTGAGCAGGGACTTCATGAGCTCAACACTCACACATGGGGAGGGGACCATTCTATCAAGTTTATTAAGAAACTGAGGCTGGATAAATTGATCCAGCCACAGTGGCATTCACACTAAACTCAGTCAAAAAGTTTTTAGGTTAATATCTAGAATATTGATAGGTATGACAAAAAGAAAAATTATTTTTAACTTCTAGTAGAGACATTTGTGTATTTAGAGAAAAGTGTGTGATCTCATAAAGTTCACTAATTTTTTTTTGATGTTTTGTTTGGTTCTGTTTTGACACAGGATCTCACTAAATAGCCATGACTGAATCTCACAGTGTAAGCCAGGCTGGTTGTCAATTTATAGATCTGCCTGTCTCTGCCTCCAGAATACTAGGATTAAAGGCTTATGCCAACACGCTCACCTAAAGCCTGACTCAAAGGAACCTTCTGGCTTGCCTTTTTTCAGTCTGGATTGGGATCAAAATAAGACACTCAACTGCTCTTGTTCCATATTTAAAGAAAAGCCAAACACCGTGAATTAAACAAATACCTAAAGTTCACATAAAATCCCCGTGAAACAAAATATTAGAATTATAAATAAAGACGGGCTGTGGTAGCTTATTTTATAGCCTTGCATAGCTGTACAACAGGAACGGTCTGTTTCCAATTAGCCTGCTGTTCTCTGGTCTGTGACGACGAGATCCCAGAGGTGCATGTTTATGAGGGCTGATGATGTTCTGTGAGGGGTGTGGACACCTCCAGTCTTCTGTGCAGTGGGGCTGCAATGCTAAAACTTGCTTTGCTTTTTCCTGCTGGGTTAAAATATCAGGATAGTTCAATAAGTATCTATAGAAGCAATCGTCCTCTCTTTTGCCTCAGAGTCCAAAACAGAAGGGCACTGTTGATAATAATCGTGTTTTCTATAACCCCCATGGTTATGTGTTTGGCACCTGCTTACAGCTGTGCAGTGCACAGTTTCAGGGCAATTGGAGACACCTGTGCCTTTCGGGTACTTGGACTGTTCTCATTTGTGCTTGCGCATTACAACCGGTCCATTCCATCCACACACCATTTCTTCCTTTTCCCGTAACCTCCCCGCATGCAGACATCTTAGCGCATGCGTCTGGTCAGCTTTCAGCATCACCTACTCAGAGCCGGACCTGGAGGAAGATTAGACAATGACGTGTTTGCGACTAGTGTCTGTTATGCTACCACTGACGTCTTAGAATGTTTTATAAGACAGCACTGATATCTCACTCACGCACTCATGCTGGGCTTTTTTTTTTTTTACAGTATTGCACGTGCTAGTCCAAGCCTAAATAAATAAATAAAATTAAATATCAATAAAATCCCAGGTTGATGAAGAAGACTAAGTTAAGGATGCTATTTTAAATTCAATATATTTTAGCTGTATCCAGTTAATTCTGGCTATCAGTAAAGGCGTTTTCATCCTAATTGCAACAATTTACGTAAGACTTTTCTGATTATAAAAGCACCAGGAATGGCCCCTAAAGTTTTCCAATCTTTTACGTTTTCATACCCCATGTTGTTTGATTGGGATGTTTGTTTTCGTTGGTCTACCAAGATGCTCTGCTCTCCAGGTAGAGATCCTTTGGGAAGGACTCTCACTGCCCTTCCCTGTCCATGTGTGTTATACTCAATGTCCTTTCTCTCCATTTTGGTGTGCTAAGCAAGCTACTTACATCTACGTCTACATCTGGGTGAAAGGTTACTACAGAGCTCTCAGGTTTGTACCCCTGTCTAGGTTTTCACTTTTTAAACTGTTCAACAATGCAATCTTACTAGTTTATTTATTTAGCAGATCCAGGGCTCAGAACAACATATTTATTATTTTAGCTCGATTGGAGAGGTAGATATTTTAAATGCACTTTCATTTCAGAATTGAAGATGCTAAAAGTTAAGATGCAATGACAACAGTGGACAAGCTGTGCGGTCCTTGGCTCTGTCCCTAAGCTCACTAGCTTCAGTTTTGCCTTCTAGGAAGTGTGCAGTGATTCTGTGAAGCCCCACTGTGGATAACAGGGGGAGGTTTGTCTAGTCCCTGGACCAAATTATTTTTAAGCCGATCTTTGGTGTTCACCAAAAGTATCTAACTTACTAACATCCCAGTATTTGCTTAAACATCACTAGTCCTTGTGTTTATTTTCATTGGTGTTAGGGCTGTTTCTTAATATTTCCCCATGCTCAAAAGAAAGAAGTAGAGAAAGACAGAATGCAAGCAAGCAGCTAAAAGAACCATCCCAGGACAGCTCCCTGAGGTGGAATTCTTCACCTAAGCACAGGTCCTTCCCACAGGAATAGAAAGACACTCTTTTCCAGAGGACTCAGAAACCTCCAAAAACTTAGTGAGCTTGCCACTTGATCTGTGTGGTCATTCAACTTGAGAGGACAGACCCTGGCTTTCCATCACTGACACCATCACTCCTACTATTGATCTCAGTAATGCACTTCTTCCTGGAATCCAGGAATATTCTTGGTGTAGCAATAAGTATTTAACTGCTGTAATCTCACTGAATCCTCTTAGCTCATCCTATTCACTATCTGTTTCAACTTCATAGAGGAAGACCTTAGCTTGGTAAAATAGTCAGCCCAGGGCCTTGTGGGTAGGTAGCAAATTGAAGCCCTAACATCCAAACAAAGAGAATATGCTCCCGACCTCCACATTGCAATAGTTCAGAGGCGAGCTTTCCCTTCCCACGGCATCTGTGCAGTGATCAGGAGCGTTGCTTTGGTCAGGAGCTCAAATGTTTCGAAGTCTAGTTAGAGTTAGGAGGCAGAGAAATGTTCCCTCAATAATTCAAGTATAAATTCCACTTGTTTTAAGAGTGAAACGAATAAAAGCCAACCAACCAGATAAAAATGCTCTGAAAGTGCCATTTTAAAAGTTTTTCTTCCAGTCCACTAAGTAGACAAAATATTCCTTAGGATGTTAAAAATATAGAGTATAAATAAGTTTAATCAGTTTGTACACTGCAATATTTCAAAAGTGGATCTAGAGATCAAGTTTAAGATTTGCCCTTACCTTTTGCTAAAACCCAGAACAAGGCGCTTTACTTTCTAACTTGGGCCACACAATTTCAAGATATTTTATTATTCTTCATCCATTTTATATAAAATAATTATACTTGTCATGACGAGCAATACTAAGGAGCTCTGTGCTTGTGGGGCACTTTGCCTCGTCAAAGAAACTGGGAACGAAAGACGCAGGGAAGCAGCCTTTTGGCAAACTTCTGTCACACATGTATTTATTTTGCAATTTAAGCTTCAGTGAAAATAAAGCATGAAGGGGCAAACCTTTTGAAAACACAGTTACTCAACTTTGCTTTTAGAAGATAAATACTGACTATAACCGTTGGCCGACTGTACCTCAAGACTCACATTTTGAAACATCCAGCAACAATCTTATCACTTGACATAATTAATGATACAGTTTTCAGAGTTATATAACTTTATAGTTTCCTAATAAAGAATTCCAGACTCCATAAATGTCAGTAGCTGATGGGGGCTTGGGAAGAATGACCTGCCTGCAGATGTGCCAACTTGATGTTATGATAAGACACACATTCCTGGGTCCAGTAACGTGAGCAAAGAGGCAAGAGGGGACTAATTGCCCCTTATGCTCTGGCGGTAATGCTTGGCTGCCAAAGAGGATCACGTGGGAACTGCCACCTAGGAGGGAAAAGGAATTGCATTGACGCATAAAGGACTCCGCAGAACAGCTGGTGCCCAAGTGGGGCACCAGTGCTCCTCGGGCATAACAAACACAAGTATTAAGAGCTAGTCTTAGACCAAGGAACTATAGCTATGCATGGGTGCTCTTGGCAGCCATTATAAAATATGTTAGTTATTGAGAGTCTGAGAACTCCCCCAATCCATCTATATGGGGTTCTTCTGTGAATATTTGCCTTGCCTTTAAGACGGTCCTGCCCTCTCTCCCTCCTGCTTTTCCTTCTTTTTTTCTTTCCTTCCTCCCTCCCTCCCTCCCTCCCTCCCTCCCTCCCTCCCTCCCTCCCTTCCTTCCTCCTTTCCTTCCTTCCTTATTAAAGCTCCTGGAAATAACTGAAATCATCAGGTTTGAAGTCTGATAATAAGCTCCTGGTAACACCAGCTGTTTTGGATAAGTCTCACTTAAGTTCTGCAGTGTGAAAGACCAGAATCACTAGAAAAGGGTCATGAGGTCAACGTTCGTTTCTTTGTTTTGAGTTTTTTTTGTTATTTTTTAATATTTTAATTGTTTTATGTAATCGGTTTAAATATAGTAGTGGCAATACTTGGCACCTTGAAAATACAGATGGATGAAGAAAGGATCAAGCCACCATAAAAGCTATGTGAGAATTGCTCTAAAATAAGTATTTCTTTAAGGAAATATCCTGGTATCAAAATCATGGATGATAAATATTCTTTAATTTCCTTCATAAAATTTTGCTCAAACTGATTCTTTATTTTATATTTATTTTGTTTTTTATTTTAAAAATTTCCATATAATATATTTTGATTACTTTGTTCCCTTTCCCTTTGAGAATCACATGATCCTTTCCTCTGGGAGCATGCTGAGAGCCAAGTCCAAAACACTTTACCAAGTTGCTCAGGTATTCCCTTGTCCAGTGAAGCTGAGCCTAATATTAATAGCATCACCCTATCCTGAGACTATCAGTGCATAGCTCATTTCCTTAGATACTATGCCTGCCTTATTCCTCCTTATGGTTTCCACCAGGAGTGGCCACAGTCCCTGCGGTTCAGTGGTGCTCAGTCAATGTTCCCTGAATACAATGTTCCCCCCTGCATGCTTCCCAGGTAGTAAAAATGGAATAGCATTTCTAAAAGTGGTCCTCCTCTTATACATTAACACATACTATTTGAAAAAAAAAAAACATTTTAGCAAAAGACACCCTTTTTTATCAGAAAACTCTTGTCTACAATCTCAGGATGCACCTGAATCACTCAGGCCCTTAGGTTCTAGGTTAAAGAAACTCAGAGTTATCTTAAGTCAAATGAGGAATTTATTATAGAGATACTAATGTGTCTCATGGAACTTATAGACAGGGATGAACCTTAGCTTTGACAGTAGATGCAGCCAGCACTACTACATTGCTCATTGAGCACTTACTAGAAGCATCTGTCTCCCTAACCACCATCTGTCTTCTCCCCAGGGGCTTCACTTACTTTTCTAGACCACACGAGACAAAGCACAGATATCAACAATGTTCAAGAGGACATATTTATACTTCTTGAATGTCAAGTTCCCAACTCCCCAAGAATTACTCCAACTGACCATCCAAATACAGCTGGAGGTAGAGTTCAAAAAAAGTCAGAGACCTTGGCAGATAGTTACCTAGGTACCCCCATACTTCTAAATGCTTCAATTGATAAAGAAAACACATGGGTCAAGTAAAATATTTCTAATGTTTCAATGAATGGTTTCTATAAAGGTAAACTTTGCAAAGCAAATATGTTTGCATTTATTTCTACTAATAATTCATGTTACTAGTAGAACATTCTCAAGAAAAACTAGGACTGCTTTGTTTAAAAATAAATTTATTTTATTCCATTATAACCTCAACAGTCTATATAAATGACAACATAGCATATGCAAAAACAATTACAAAATACACTCTGAAAAGACATGAAAATTCTGGAAATTCTTTCTAGATATTGGAATGATAAGAAACACCATTAAAAGCTTCAGATAAAAAATAAGTTTCCCAGCACTGGCTTCTTTTAAGAGATTACATTGGTCAGCCAACCGGAGACCAGGAAACAGAGACGATTACCAGGATTGGTGATATTTTTAGAAGTTCTAGTGATCATTATTTCAGGCCTGTTTGGTATCAAATATGACTGGTGAGAAAAGACATACATGAACCCATGGAGGCAATAGAAAATAAAGTCTGAATCCAGATCTAGGCAGGGGTCGTCTTGTTCCAAGGATGGCCAGTAAGTCACAAGCAAGAAAATTCATCTTGAGACAAGTCAGCTCTTTCACGTAGCTTTTCTTGGCAGGTGAGCTATTTCTTCATTAATGAAACCCCAGTCTGCTTCCAAACACTGTGCTAAAAGAACATAGGGAACCCAGGCTTTTGTTTAAATCTATGGAATCTCTATTGTGAAGTAGAATTTACAAGGATCCTGACTGGCAGGTAGCACCACAGTCTAAAGATATCTTCCCATCCTTTGTAAGTGACCCACTTAATCAATGTGAAAAATTCCATGTTCTATGGAATACTGAATAAATATAAATTTTATTTCTTATGCTTAATATATTTCCTACTAAATAGAGCACATAGTCAAAGGAGCACACGACAAAAATAGTTTAAATAATAGAAGCTATGATCAGGATGTCATGGCATCAAAATTCACCTGAAAGCACTCCTACATGCCTTGGAATTGAGGCTATGTTCTCATATGATGATCACATATTGTCACATATGGTCAGCCGCACCATCGCTGATATTAACAGTCTTTTATAGTGCTGTTTATACTGAACTGAGTATAAATACCTATTGAGGGTTTAAAGAACACCAGTCATTTACGTTCCCACCTCTATTTATTACTATAACTATGGGACAAATCTGTTTGCTTTGGAAATACAAGAATTTACTCATGTCACTGAGACTTTATGGAAAAGCTAAATAACAACAACAACAACAACAACAATAGAAGTCAGCTTTGCAGAAATCATGATGATGACGTCAGCACTAGCCATGACTCCATTTCCTGTGTTAACGAGGGAAAATTGCCCTACCATCTCAGAATCATGGGAAAGCACAATTCAGAGAGAAACCTTGGACTATTTATTGAATTAGGTTACAGAAGCACAAATTAACAAAAATGATAAGAGACCAGCTTTGAATCTGGATCCATCTCAGTTCTGACTCCATCAATACCTCAATCTCTAAGTCTAAGTGAGATTATTTAATTTTTGCATGAATGGGAATGAGAATAAAAGAAATAATATATTTTAAACTCAGTGTATGATAAGTATATAAAGCTGGCAAGCCTTATTATTGACTTAGTTCTTAAAATCTAACCTCTTTCCTACTTTTCTTTATTTGACTAATAATCCTGGCAACAACGTTCATTTTGAAATGTCCCTTCTTATTATTGTTACCTAGCCAGGTCCTTTTTCTCAATCATTAGAAGGTAATAAAAGTATTTATAAAAACAATAACAAGCAACACAAAGTTACAAATAAAAATAGCAAAGTCAATACAATATTGAAACATTCATTGCTGCTAGCTGTTTTCCTGAGACATGTCCTGTCAATCTGCAAATGAGTAAGGTGTTTGGGAGCTTGCCACCAGCTTGTGGTAACTTTGTAACCTGTGAGAATGAAGAAAATAAGAGCAGCAACTTTAAAGGCTATACAATAATTACAGAAAACAACAGCTCATCGGCATTTGTGTTTGAAGTCATTAGTGCTAACTGTAATAAACGGGAAGAACACTGTAGCTCCTCAGCAAGGAATATTGTTCACTATTGACTATTGAGACGTTTATGAGAAGGAATGTCATTTTCACAGAGAGTCATAGAAAGTGACAGCTTTCTCATGCTGAGAGTGAACAAGGAAACACCAGACCTGATTGCTCCCAGTCTCTCCTCTACTCTAGAGGAACTGGCCAGGAATTTAGCCAAATCTGTGCACAGTTAACAGAAGAGAAAAAATATATTTCCTTCTGAGTCTCGGGTGTCACCAACTGTGGGGTCAACACATTACTTATTTTTTAAATAGTTGGATTTCATGTCCAAATCTCCCCCGTTTGATTCTGCTAGTGGTGCCCTGTGTGCCACTTGCAGGTTTTCCAAGGGGCTCCTGTTGCTGTTTACACTGGGACTACACTCCATGGTTGATTTATTTTGGCTTGTGGCTATCCAGTGCCAGGCTAGTGCTGAAGATCTGAAACAGGGGCATTTTGGGGAGGTTTCTTATTGTCTTGTTTTGAGTTGGTCTTTGTTTTTTCGTTCTTGTTTGTTTTCATTGTTTAGTTTTCAGCAGTGGCTCTTTCTGCCACAGCAAATCCTCCCACCTGGAGGTGTGCCAGCCAATGCTTGCCATGGCGCCACCAGGGCATGCAATGGCTTCTTGTTGCTGTCAGAGTCATGGTGGTCCTCCTGGACTTTTGGGAGAGTGACCTGGCAGTGTGCTCATCAGAACCTTTCTCCTTAATAAGCTGAGAGGATATGTGACTACTGTTGGGATCCTGACTCACAAACACTTCAAGAGTTGAGAACTATGCTTCATGCATGCTAAATTCTCCATCATCATCATCATCATCACCATCATCATCTTCTGCTGTGGGACAATGGTCTTGTACCCTATAAAGATTTGTCCGTTGTATTGGTTTAATAAAACGCTGATTTGGCCAGTAGCCAGGCAGGAAATATAGGTGGTGCCACCAGAATAGGAGAATTCTGGGAAGAGCAAAGGTTCAGTCTGGAGTCATCACCCAGACACAGATGACACAAAATGAGAATGCCTCACTAGCAAAAGGTACCAAGCCACGTAGCTAACACAGACAAGAATTATGGGTTAATATCAGATGTAAGAATTAGTTAATAAGAAGTCTGAGCTAATAGGCCAACCAGTTTATAATTAATGTAGGTCTCTGTGTGTTTCTTTGGGACTGAATGGCTGCAGGACCAGGCGGGACAGAAACCTGTCAACCATTTTCTTCACATTGCTATTGTTATTGTATTTCCTCACTTAATATGATACATCTAAATTAAAATACTTCTTTTTTACTCAAAATTGTGGAAGAAAAATATACAAAATAAGCATGGCAACAAGGTAGCATTAAAATGCCTATTTCTGTGGCCATACACTCACCATAACGGAAAGGATAGACTTATACATTGAACATACAGTTAGAATCAGTCATTTTAGCAGGATCTAACAAATACTAATTGCTTATTTCTGTTTTGCTGTCTTATTATGTCATGAAACAGTTATAACAAAACTCTTAGGTCTCATAAAGTAGATGAATTTGTCTTTGGATGTTTGTATACATAACCCAATTCTAATCAATGATTATTAGCCATAATTAAGCCGCAATACACCATTCACAGTCACCAGTCTTCCCATCTGCTATGCCCTACATACTCACCATTAAGCAATATTGGTCTCTTGAATATCTTCACTTATGGGAGTTTTATCTTTACCCAACTTTTCCGTGTTCTCTTCCTTCCTTTTTTTACGATGTTTCCGAAGAGGACTTCAAAAATTTCATGTTAGAAATGAGTCAGAATATGTGAGTTCAGATCAGCATGCAAACATTCAGTAAGAAAGCCTATGACTTTCTCTCTATACTATTCAAGATGCATAAGTTCCTTTTTCATCCTAACTCCATTGGCTTTCTCTTTTGACACATTTCTTTTAGCAAGTTCAAGAGCTAGCTCCCACACACCACAGTGGGTGTGATACACACTTATAGAAGTAGCAAGAATTTCCTGCCTGATTATTGAGAGAGATTAGTAAACAGAAGAAGAATTTCCATAAGTTATTTCACAGGGTAGAACAATTAACACTACTTGGTGTGGAAAAGAAGCAATGAGGGCTGAAAATAGACAAGAAACTGGGAGAGTGGCAGTAGCCCCAGAAATATTACTAAATTTCTAGGCACATTAATAATGAAATTGATTTAACATTCTGAGCTGAACTTTAGTTTCCTGAACATGTGATTCAAAATTAATACCAAGATCATTTCCCAGCTGTGCCCAACTTCTTCTCTGCAACATTTAAAATATTCCTTTTTACCATAGAGCACAAAACTCAAAACAAGTTTTCAGTTTAAGAGTGAGGATTTCTGTAAGCCATCTAGTTCAACACTTGTACTTCACAGAAAATACAATCTGAGCTCAGAAACACTAAGAACTTTGTCCAAAGTCTCAAAAAAAAAAAGTCTCAACAGTGAAGATGGTCAGAATTAGTATTTGTATTGTTTTGGTTTGGGTTTGTTTTGGTTTGTTTGTTTCTGTGTTTTAATCCAAGAACACTATAAAGGAATTGTGAGCACACACCCCCTCCCCCCAACCTCTCTGCTTGTTTTCGAGACAGGGTTTCTCTGTGCAGCTTTGGTGTCTGTCCTGGCACTCACTCTGTGGATCAGGCTGGCCTTGAACTCACAGAGATCTGCCTGTGTCTGCCTCCCAAATGCTGGGATTAACGGCATGTTCCACTATTGAAAGCAGCATTTGTCTTTGGCATAGTCCACAGCACAGAAATGGAAGCAATGTTTTAGGGAGGTAAATTACTCAATACAAGAAAATATTAAACTTAATGATGGGTCTCCAGAGAAGCTGCCCATGGGTTAACAGTTGTCCCAACCCACTTTCTTTCAAGGAAAAAGAAAGGCAGCTCTGATTTCAAATGCAAAATGAAAACTCATGATAATGAAAACAGAGGACTAGACTATGTATGTAAAATTAATTATTTTAACATAGTCACACAAATGTATCACTTTGTTTCTATTCTTAAGTGCCATTATGTAATTAGGTAGTTTTGGAAAATGAAACTTTTATTTAACTTACTAACAAACATAAAATACACCTGTGCTCAGGGCTAAATGACTAGAATTTTTAGCCCAAATATAGCTATAAATTTTGTTTCAACTTATGATTATCCCCAGTAAATTAATAGAAATTATCTACAATGTGTTTCATGATTAATATAAATTTTATATCAATAGACACATGCTTCAAAAAGCTGATTTCTTTAAATCAAAGCAAAGGGGAAGAGAAGGTAGAAAAAAGAAGAGAAAGAAGAAGAGGGAGAAGAAACATTAGATGTAATTTCTTGGGTTTAAACTTCAGTGCAATTACACTTACTGACAGCAGGTGCAAACCCCGATGACCAAAATGATGAACACCACCATGACCGCAATCAAGCAGATCACCAGGATCTGCCCTCGATCTTGCTGGAGGTAAAACAAATCCACTCGCTCACAGCGTGCCCCAAAGTAGCCTTTCTCACACCTGTACAAGGAAAATACTTTTATGAGTCTCTACTTCTTTATGTCAAGACAGGGTTTCCCTGTGCAGCTTTGTAGCCTGTCCTAGAACTTGCTTTGTAGACTAGGCTATCTCTCACATCTCTATCAATATAATCTCAAGATAAAGTTCAGCTCAACAGATTCCCTAAGTCTGTGGTTATAGTTAGGGAAACTTTTGACCAAGCTGGGAATTATTCTTTCACTTCTCCCTGAGCTACTGACTTCGTGTTATGTGGATTCTGCATAGATTCCTGAGTTGCTATAGAACCTTAAAAGATACATAAAATATTGAGCACATTTTAATAAAATTTATCTTATGCTATCCTAGCATCTTTGCATTACTATTTCCGGTTATTCTGTACAGACGCAGCCAAACACAGAGAAATACTGGTCGCATGTACAGTTACTTAAATATCGAAACAATCAGATTCTGCACCTTGAAAAGATTTCTGTGCAACCTCATCTATTTGTAAACCTCGGAATTTATTGCCAGATTGTTCCATAGCTGATGTTCAACAAGAGCCAACGAAGTTTATTCCCACAAAGCCAGCTATTTCTCCAGTAAGGAGATCTCAACTGCCAACATTTAGTTGACAAAATGCTTCCAACGCCAACAGAAACAAACTCAGAAACAGTCTCCATGGGAAGAACTATGGTGCAGAGACAGAAAAGGCACACCTAAGGATGCAGCAAGAAGGATAAGTGAGGATGAACAGCTTCATTCAAGAGCACTGGATAGCTTCATTCTATGATCAAAACACGAGCGAAAGAGCTGGAGCCGTGACTCAGTGGTTAAGAGCACTTCTTTCTCTTCCAGAAGACTCGGGTTCAATTTCCAGCACCCAGATGGAAGCTCACAGTCATTCGTATTTCTATTTCCATATAATACAATGCCCTCTTCTGGCTGCTATGGGCTCCTATGTACATGTGATGCATGAATACACACTTGGGTGTGCACGCACAGACACACACACACACATAAAATAAAAGAAGTAAATATTTAATTTTTTAAAAACTACAAGTTGAGAACTTAGAAATGCATTAAAATATTATAATGGTCTTAAAATTACGATTGAGAAAGATTGAACATGACAAAGAATGCTTTTTTCTTTGTTTTTTTTCGTGAGACTTTTTTGTTGTTTATATTGAGTTATATATTTTTCTCCACTTCTCTTCCTTCCCCCCCCTCCCCTTCTACTGTCTCCTATGATTCCCATGCCCCCAATTTTCTACTTCTCAGGTAGATTAGATTCATGTGTCTCTCTCTTCGGGTCCTCTTTGTTGTCTAGGTTCTCTGGGGTTGTAAATTGTAGGCTGGTTTTTCTTTACTTTTATCTAAAAGTCACTTATGAGTGGGTACATATTATATTTGTCTTTCTGCTTCTGGGTTACCTCACTCGATGTAATTTTTCCTAGACCCATCCATTTGTCTGCAAATTTCAAGATGTCATTATTTTTTCAGCTGTATAGTACCCCATTGTGTAAATGTACCGTATTTTCTTTATCCATTCTTTGGTTGAAGGACATCTAGGTTGTTTCCAGATTCTGAATATTACAAACAATGCTGCTATGAACATGGCTGAGCACATGTCCTTGTGATATGGTTGAGCATCCTTTTGGTTTATACCCAAAAGTGGTATTGCTGGGTCTTGAGTTAGATTATTTCCTAATTTTCTGAGAAATCACCATATTGATTTCCAAAGTGGCTGTACCAGTTTGCACTCCCACCAGTAATGGAGGAGTGTTCATCTTACCTCACATGATCTCTAGCATAAACTGTCATCAATGTTTTTGATCTTGGCCATTCTGGCAGGTATAAGATGGAATCTCAGAGTGGTTTTTGATCTGCATTTCCCTAATAACTAAGGATGTTGATGAGCTTTCCTTAAGCGTCTTTCTGTCATTTCAGATTCATCTGTTGAGAGTTCTCTGTTTAGTTCTGTACCCCATTTTTTATTGGATTATTTGTTCTTTTGATGACCAATTTCTTGAGTTCTTTGTATATTTTGGAGATTAGACCTCTGTCCAATGTGGGGTTGGTGAAGATCTTTTTCCTACTCTGTAGGCTGCCATTTTGTCTTGTTGCCCGTGTCCTTTGCTTTACAGAAGCTTCTGTTTTAGGAGATTCCATTTAAATTGTTTCTCTCAGTGTCTGTGTTACTGGGGTTATATTTAGTAAATGGTCTCCTATGCAAATTCTTTCTAGTGTACTTCCCACTTTCTCTTCTATGAGGTTCATTGTGGTTGATTTTATGTTGAGGTCTTTGATCCATTTGGACTTGAGTTTTATGCATGGTGATAGATATGGATCTATTTTCATTCTTCTACATGTTGATATCTGGTTATGCCAGCACCATTTGTTGAATATGCTTTCTGTTTTTCATTTTATATTTTTAGCTTCTTTGTCAAAAATCAAGTGTTCATAGGTGTGTGGATTGATATCTGGATCTTTGATTTGTTTCCATTGGTCCTTAAATCTTACACACATGCACACTCACTTTTAACTAGCTTAACTATTTCTTCAACAAGTTCACTACAGGTGACTTTTTAAAACAAAAGTTTTGCCCACAAATAGCCAGCCATCACACACTGCTCTTTAGGATGTTTTTTTGAACTCTGGGCTCGGTAGCTTTAGCTTAGTGTCTCAGCAAGCAGAACCTTCCATAGGTTGTAACCCAGAGAATTTGCTACCAGTCATATTTTAATGTGTCTAGAGCACCTCGCCTGTCATTTTGCCCTCAATAAATCAGTCGCACATCAGGTGATGATTATTTTCACTGAACATCTCCCACATGGAAAGTAAGAGGAAGAGGGAATGATGCTTTATTTTTTAATTGTTTTTATTAAGATATATATTTTTCTCCATTCCCCTCTCTCCTCCCCTTCTATCCTCTCCCATGATTCCCATTCACCCAATTTACTAAGGAGATTCTGTCTTTTTCTACTTCCCATGTAGATTAGATCCATGTGTGTCTCACTTAGGGTCCTCTTTGTTGTCTAGGTTCTCTGGGATTGTGAATTGTAGGCTGGTTTTCTTTGCTTTATGTCTAAAAGCCACTTATGGTAAGTACATATTATATTTGTCATTTAAAAATTCAGTATATGTCTCCAATCCAGTAAAAATAAAGAAAGAAAATTTCAATAATTCAGGTCTACTTATACACAGACACAGACACACACACACACACACACCTTACTTTTTACGTTATCAACTCCTATCTGGCCTCTAAGTATTATCTGAGCATATTTAATTTTAAAATTGAACTGAATTAAATTCTGAGGAAGTCCATGACTCCTCAAGCAAAACATGCTTGAGAGATACTTAATGGGAAATGGTTTATACCAGGCAAGCTGTGGGGAACATACATACTCTGTGAGCTCAAGGTCAGAATTATGCTTAAGGAATGAATCAGTTGATCCCTGTATGATGTCAAGTCCTAGAATTCTCTTAGAAGGGGACATCCCTTCAGAAGAAAATGAATATTGATAATGCATGAAAAATGTTGAAACTTGGCCTCTTGAGCTAAAGTCTGTCCCTCTCCCCACTCCCCAGTGGGCTAAGTAGGCCTTGGTCAACTCCACTTGCAAACACTCTGACTCCCTCACACGTTACCGACACCTGCGGAAGGATGGCATCTAGCCTGGCAGGAATTCCTTCACATTTACATCAGCTGCGGAACCGCCTCACACATGCCAAAGGATCTGCTTTCATTTGAACCACCCAGGAGATGATTGGGACTGACGAGATCCTCACACAGACAGAATCGGCTCTGCTTGCACCAGGGAGCAGAGGACACCAGCAGGGCAGAACTGGGACTGGGCTCTCACACTCATATTTCAGGAGGAAAGTCTGTGTCAGTTCCTCCACAAGTAGGTGCTGAGCCGGGCCCTAAAAAAAAAAAAAGTAGCCGAAGGCAGGACCCGATGGAACTGTGTCTGGACAGATGGTAGGGTTAGCTCAGACTTTCCGATGCTGTCAAGTCCCAGGCTGGGAGCAAGCTGCACCCCTTTGCTCATGGGCGCAGGTCCTTCTACTTACATGCAGGAGGGAGTTTGCTCATCCACCAGGAAGCGGCATCTCCCGTGGATGCAGTAATGCCTGTACTGCTTGGGGCACCGAGAAAAGTGGGTTTTCAATTTCTGTTTGGGGGTTGTAGCTGGAAAAGAGAAAACACAAGTAAAATGCTAACTCCCCATTTCGTTCATAAATTCATAGCTAACATATGCCAGATATATGAGAAAATAGCCAGAAGCGAGCTCTCACCCAGAACTAAACTTCCATGTACATAATACAGTCAACCGTTTAGGACTGAGGCACAGGGAGAGGAGAGGCAGAAGAAAGCTAGACAGCAGTCTCGGCAGGGACTTGTGTGTCAATGACAGGAAGCTGTGTTTTTGTTGACAGCAATAACCACTAAACCCCTTAATATAAACTTAACACAGAACAACCCTGTGGGGCAGACAGAAGAATCTGGAAGACTTTTGAATAACCAATATACTGCAAATTTCTGTGATGCCAAAATGTAATACAGATCTCTCTGGATCCATGGGAGACTGTTTCTAGGCCCTTTACAGATGCCTTAATCCAAGAAATGTGAACATTTTATATAATGTTGTATAACGTGATATATAATGTATATACATCCCTTATAGAGTCTAAATCACTTATGGGTACTTAGTATAACATGGAAATCAACTGACTTGCTATGCTGTATGTTAGCAAAGAATGGCCTGCCTCTCACTCCCACAGATTTGAGCCCCAGCCGGATGAATCCATCATGCAAACCTCAGGGGCTGAGCGGGCTGCTCGACAGTCTCAGCAGATGCCAGATTGCTGCGCAGGAGCTGGCTGACCTGGTTTTCATTGTTGAATCACTTGACTCCAGGCTGAAGGCTTGGGCATACCAGATGCTTGGTTCTCAAGCATACCAGTTAGTGGGACTCATCAAAGAAGCTGTAATTCTCCTAGAAATAACTACAGCTAATGTGAAAGCAAAAACATGTGCGTTTTGCCAAACCACTGGACAAGGCAGCGCCCACTGGCTGAGTGTTTTCTAAGCCTTTTAAGAGCAGGTTCTGAAGCAACAGGGAGTACGGTGGCCTCTTTGTGTTTCGACGGGCACAAATTGAAAATAATAACAAACCGGGAGAAGAACAGTAACTATAAAAGTAACTACAGTGCACTGGAAACAGTGGAAAGGACGCTGAATTAGGGGGAAAGAACAGTGTGGGATTTCGAGGTCTTCACTAGCGGAGTTCAGATGTCCTAATTAAGCCGTCTGGGTCTCTGTTTTCTCACCTATAAAGGGAAGGTTATAAGGTCTACCTTAACTGCTGTTGCGAGGTATAAAAAAATATATGAAAGTGCTTAGCAGAGTGCCTTAGAAAAGGTAAGAGTCCAGCAAATCAGCTGATCCTTGGTCCCGTAAAATCTTAGTCATTTCAAAAAAAAATCTTGTATAAGTAGGAGAAGTGCTTCCTTAATAAAATAAGAATTTTTGGAGAATGTCATGTTTAGGAGTCAGTCAGCAAACAGTTTAACATTGGGGAGCCCTAAGAGCAGAAACACTGGGAGCTAACAGGAGTGGGCGCCTGGAGGCAGATGTAATGAAGGGCGAGGAGCCTGTCTGGAGCAGCTCAAGGTGCAGGGGATGGCCTTAGGGATGTGAGTCTGCCTGGACTGCAGTGACAAGTAGAGACAGAGAGAATAAAGGGCGGTTTGGGCAATGAAGTTACACGGTACCTGTAAGGAAAAAGACTCCGCATAAGGAAGGAGTCTTCCATTCATCAGGTACGGCAGGGCAGACTACGCTACTAGCAAAGGGAGATGCTGCGCACTAGGAGAAAGCCAAGGAACACTGGGAAACGTCAGCCAGTCTGATGTGGGCCTGGACCAGGCAATGAAAAGCAAAGACATAAGGTCAAGAGGTAGCAAAGCCTAGTGCAGATCTTTTATGCTCCAGGAGGTCTTTCTTGAAATGCAAATCATCCTGGTCTTTACATCTAAGCCATAAACTTTGGGTCCAAAACTTGGACTAATTCCTCTCTTTGCTGGGTTACTTTTTATGCACCCAGACTTGCAATCAACACCACGTAGAATATCATTCCAACAGATAAACTAACCCGCCGCTGCTGGATGCAGTGGTTTAAGCAGCCTCTGCCTATCCAAGCAGCACAAATCCGTGCCAGCCAAGCAGCTGCCAGGTTCTGTTTGGATCACTCAGCTCAGCTCGCCAAAAAAGCATGCTTTTAAATATTCCCAGAGTCATTTGGATTTAAAACCCTTTCCGCGCCACCAGGCAGAAAATGTCTGGTGGAACTTTCAGAGCAGAAACAGAAATAAATCACACATCTTGATATGTAACACCGAACAAACAAAGCCCAAACAAAGCCAAACAAAAACCTGTCTTGCGCTGTCTTTGAAATGAGAAAGTTCGTCAGCATCCTCCCTGCAAATGCCATCTAGAGTCATAGTTACTTCCAGTGTATTCCTCAGTCACAGTGTCTGAAACTGAGTGGGGAAGTCACATTCTGACCATCATGAGACCTGAGAGTAGAGGCGGGGGTGGGGGGGGATGTCATTCTGCTTTTGGTGTTTGGATTTTCATCAAGAAGGAGTTAAGCCTATGACAATAGTAACACCAGTCCCAACTCTTGTATTTCTCTCTTGAAAATTGAACAGCATGCTCCTAAAAATGGACCAATAAGGCACCTTCCATAACGTTAGAGGTGAGTGTGCTTAACTGGTCTTTTCCCTCTCCGCTGAACCTGGTCCACTGCACTGCATCCTAACAGGTACTCCCTTGGCAGTAAGACGGCATCTCCGAATTTCATAGAGCAATGACATCCGTGTCAAGGCCAACTGGCCAGGCCACAAGCATTACCTCAGACTTGGAGGGCTGCTACAGATGCTGTCTCAGTCTGTTGTGGGACACCGGCTTCTCAAGATTCTGACAGTCAGAGTTCTGACAGGTCAGCGTACGCAAGCATCTGGTTCAGAGATTTTGCAGTAAAGGTCGGAAACAAAGACATCTTGCTTGGCTCATATGAACTGTTCAATGAGAAGAACTTGTTCCTGCTGGGTCACAAGGCTAGATAGATTAGATAGGACAGATTCCTGTGGGCTAAGCTAATGGAGACAAATCCAAAAAGCAACTAAATACTATCAGCTTTTCCTAAGTTTGGTGTACTTAACAATATTAGTACAAAACAGGGTTTTTTTGTAAGACGATGAGTTTTTGGAACAGTTGTGACTGGAGCTCTCCAGAATGGACACTGTCATAATTAGGGGTTTTATAGCTGTGGTGAAACACCATGGCCAAAAAGCAAGTTGGGGAGGAAAGGGTTTATTTGGCTTATACTTCAGCATTGCTGCTCAGCACTGAAGGAAGTCAGGACAGGACCTCAAACAGGGCAGGGTCCTGGAGGCAGGAGCTGACACAGAGTCGTGGAGGGGAGCTGCTCACTCCTTGTTTCCCATGGCTTGCTCAGCCCACCTTTTTATAAAAGCCAGGACCAACAGCCCAGGATGGCCCTACCCAAAAGGGGTTGGTCCCTCCCCCATTGATCACTAAATGGGAAAATGCCTTACAGCTGGTTTTCATTGAGGCATTTCCTCAACTGAGGCTCCTTCCTCTGATGGCTTTAGCTGCATCAAGTTGGCACACAGAGCCAGCCAGTAGAGACATATTAGGTCGTTTTTCATAAATTCTCTGCTGACTATTCCAATAGTGCTTGTTATGAGTGTATTTAGTAATTCTGTAAATGGTATGCTACTGAATGAAGGCGTAATTAGTGAAATCCACAAGAGCCCAGAACAAAGGATAACAAGTATTTCTTTATTTGGGAAAAAAAAAAAACTCACAATAACGGTGCAGAATTGTGACTCTCTGTAGATGCTGGTAGTTGCAGACAGAACTCTGACCACCATTTAAGAGAGAGTGTGAGCACACTTCCTGTCTGTGCTTATACTACCTCAGGCCACACCCTAGTGGGCCGTTAGCCAAAAGGCTATTGGCTGAATAAATTCCCACAACCACCAATAACTCAACTCAGCAGGCCACTAACTCTAAGGGTAACTTATACTGTAATTATCCTGACATTTAAACAGTCTGTTACATTAATTATTTCGCTAACTTGCACGTGTGCATGGGTGGGAGACACATGACACGCTGTGGGTGAATAAGTGTATGACATGGCATGAACGTGAATGTCACAGCCTGAAGCAGTGGCTCGCCTGCTTCTACCATGTGGGTCCCAGGGATCAAACTCAGGTCCTCACGCTTGGGCAGCAAGTTCCTTTACCCATCCCATCACACTGGCCCAGTGATGTTTTCTGTAGTGCTTACTGCGGTGGTTGTAAATTCATGTTATTTCTAGCCCCTTGGTTACACGGGCAATAAAGCTAGCTACAGGGCAATGCTAAATATTGAAATAGAAACCTTACAGGGATAAAGAAAGAGAGAGGGGGAAAGAGAGAGGGGGAAGAAAGGCAAATGACTACAAATTAATCCTCCCATACACATATCTGACCTCTAAGTGGAAGAAGCATGCTCAAAAGAGAGCACCCAAGGCCCCACAGAGCATGGGAATAGGCTTCCTTCCAGCCTGTGAAGTGTTGTCAAAGGCTTTAGTAATCTGCTTCTGAGCTTCTGGAGCTCTTCCCAGTAGAGGTTCCCTCATTTTATCATCTTCTTGTGCCAAAATCTGAAGAACACAGTTGTATATTTTTAAAGCTAATTTCCCTTCTTATCTTACCAACTGCCTCCTTGAATCAGGAGCATGGAGAAGTCACAATGTCCTTGAAGCAAGGAAAAAGTTGGAATTTGGGGCCTCTCCATGAGTCTGGCAGCTACATGACATTTCCTGTAGAGAAGCAGAAGGGAGATGCGCCCCTTTCTGAGTAACTGGGATCTACAGTTGAGGCTGTGGGAAGTGGGAGTCATGGGATGGTGTTAAAGCCAGGTTAATCGGCATTTTGACCAAGTCAGCCAAGTTGGCCATTACAAAGCTAAGATCTACACTGAGAGCTGACCTGATTTAGTCTACTAAGGGGAAAAAATGATCAATCACTTTTCGCTATAGTTTGGATAAGTATGATCAAAAGCTCACATGTTAAAGGCTTGATCACCTGTCCACAACCCTATTGGCGATTCTAGAACCTCTAGAAAGATGGGTATTGTGGGAGAGTTTGGCTCACTCAGGGTGTGCCTGGAAAGGCAACTGTAGAACATTGGCTTCTTTCTCCCTTGGGTTCCCAAGTGTCATGAAGTGACTGCCTCTGACACACATGCCCACCAGGAAGTGTTGCCTCACCACAGGCACCAAAGCAACAAGTCCAAGTGTCCATACGGTGAAACTGCCAAAACTCTGAGCCAAAATAAATCTTTTCCTATAATCAGTTGATTTTCTTGGATATTTATTGCTATGACAGAAAGCTAAATGCCAGAACTATGGAAGTATGCTACATTTGCATCCATTCATGGCTGCAGCAAATAGCCAATTGTCAAGAATAAAACTTGTGTTTTCTTTTGTTTTTAAGACAAGCATACTATAAAATTCTGAATGAAACCAGAGTTTCTTTGCTCAGCCTCCTGACTTCCTATACAGGGTCTTTCTTGCCTCTTCTAAGGCTTATCGGTCTCTCGGGGTCCAGGATAATCTCCTTTCTCTATACCCGTCTGTGAGTGAGTCCATGAAGTCCTAGTATCATGGCAACAGTTCCCAGGTTGATGTCCCACCTAAGATGTCTTCACATCATATGAACTGTCCAGCTAACCACACAGTTGGCTATCTAAACTGGCATTTCCACTTGACTTACAAATGGGAATCCTTCATTATCTTCTTAAGCATGTCTTTCCCCCCTTACATCAGTAAATTGTATCCACTCTGTTTATTTAGAACAAATACCTCAGCATCATTTGGACATCTTTGACTTTTTTTTTCTACATCTATTTCATCAGCAAATCCTATTGGCTGTCTTCAAAACACATGGAAACTAACCCCGGCAAACATTCCACTGGACATCAGCCCACCTCAGCTCTAGGCCGGGAGGTGTCCCCTTCCTTGTGACACCTGAAACTCTTTGGCTTTTATATGCAGCATCTCAGCTATCTACAGCTCAGAAGCCAGAGAGAAGCTCACGAAAAATAGACTAACTAACCTGAGGAGTTCTACAAATCACTCCCAATGTTTTCGTGACCCTGTCTTTGCCCCCTTCTGTTCATTGTTTATCCCTGGCATGATAAAGAAGGCCCATTGTGTCTCAGATGCTTGTAAGTATGAGTGAATGTAATCCTTACTCATCAGGAAATGACAAACTAAAAATACAATTCTTAGATACCAAGTTTATTAAAAGCAAAAAAAAAAAGTATTATTTAGACACAGAGAAACTGTCTCCATGTCTTCTAGCCTGTTTCTTGGAGCTACTCATTGTAGATTTCAGGTTCTGAAAGCTTACTGATTTGCCCATGGAGAGAGTCAGTCATTACAGGTCTGCTCTTAATGACAGTTATTCCTGCAAGATCCATCTGGACTCCACGTGAGCTTTGCCGTCAGGCAGATTGTCTCTTAAGTCATTCCCTCACATCACTTTGATGTACATCGAGGTGGCCAATAACATGCATCCTATAGATGGCATCAGATAGCCTTATACCAGGCTACCCCGCTTACTGTGTAAGCTTAAACAAATGTCTTAGCCTCTCTCTTCCTCAGCAGCTTCATATGAAAGAAGAAATAATAAAGTTTCTTTTATTATTAAATCAAATTAATAAATGTAAAACACAACAGTACTTTGCATGTATCACAAGTTTGATGGATAATAGGTATCATTGGTGATATTGATCTCAATGCTAGATATCCATTATATGAATTAAAATGTAAATAAAAAGGTCTTGTATGTGACCAAAGTTGAGTTGTTACAAATTTTAAATAATTATTCTTTTATTTACCTTATTAGTTCATTGCATCCTCTAATTATTTTTATGTAAGATTCCTGCCAATTGCAGATAAAACACTCATAGAGAGGAAAAATCAAAATATACTAGTAAAATAATCAATAAAGTATAAAGCAGACAGGAAGAGAGAAAAAAGAGAATAAAACAACCATGGGTTAGAAAATAAAAACTAAAATAAAATGTATGATTTTTGTCCCTACCAGTAATTACTTAAGACATGAGTGAGAAGAACTCCTCAATCCTAAGTGGTGAGATTTACCTGTGCATTCACTGAGTATGGGAGTTACACTTAGGGAAATGCACATGCCAAAAGTGAGGGGATGCAGCGCGCCCACACCAATGTTAAACAAAGGACATCAGTATCTATAATCTATGCGGTTGTGCATAGATTAGACCTAAGAAGCTTTAGCTCAAAATCTGCCAGCAGACACCAAATATCAAAGATAAGCATTATTGCTTGATAAGGTTTTCAGTTCCCAACTATAAATATACATACACCCAACGCAAGAACACTAGAAATATAAGCAAATATTGGCAGATCTGAAAGGCAAAATGATTCTTACCACATATGGAGTCCAGCAGACAGGACACTCTTGTGAATTAATGAAAGATCTTTGCTACTCACAGACAGGCAACAGGAGATGGCAAATTACTGAGATTAGTGGCAAGTGCATTGTTTGGGGCTCATAAAAGCTGTACATGCAGAATGGACTCTGACCTGTATATGGGCCACACAGCATTGCAGATGAGTAGTGATGAGGCAATGCCTGCCTGAGTCTCTACCCTTAATAAGTGAGATGCCATAGGCTCAAACATATTGCATTCCAAGAAGGACAGGAACAGACTCCAAGTTTCTCTGGCCAATACTTCCTGATGTTGACCCCTAGAATACTCTACAGTCATTGCTAGGAACTAAAAGCAAGAAAAAGAATCTAGGCTTGTCCAGGGCCACTCAGGGAACTGTCACATAGATAGAAACAGCTGTAATAGTAGAAGGGCTCAATATCTCACCTTTACAATAGATGCATTAGGGCAGAACATCAATAAGGAGACAGTGGCTTGATTATTACATACTGAACATATCTAACCAACATATAATCAACTTTCCTCAAGCAGCAACAGAAGGTGTAATCTACATATATAATATACATATACATGTAGCAACAATTAAGGAAAAAGAAGCCATGAATTTTAAGGAGATAAAGGAATATACATGGGAAAGGTCAGAGAAAGAAAAAAGAGAAAAATGATGGAATTGTATTATAATCTCAAATAATAAAATAAATAAATGAAGTTTGAAAATGAATATCATATAAAAAAGAAGAAAAATTGACTCCTTTCTCACACTATTCACAATAGTATACTCAAAATGGATTTGAGATTTAAATATTAAGACACGAAACTTTAACACTTGTATAAGATATCATAAGAGAAACTTTTTGATGAAGATGACACCAAAAGTGTAGACAACAAACGTCAAAATGAAAGCACCAGCAAAGGAATCAGCAGAGTCAAAGGCACCTATAGGATAGGAGAAAACATTTTCAAACTATAGTATAATAAGTTGTTGATATCTAAAATATACAAGAAATGCTTTAATCTAATAGTTACTAATATTTAATAATCTAAACTTTGAAATGGGACTATAGAATTAAATAAGTATTTTCCTAAAGGAGACTTATAAATGGCCAACACACACACATACACACACACATACACACCTGCTTAATTCCATGGATCATCAGAGAAATACACATCAAAGCCAGGGTAAAAGACTGTTTCATTCTTGCCAGAATCAGAGAGAGAGGAAGACAAAAAATTATGTGGTGAATTTAGAACCTTATAACATGTGGGTGAATATTTACTCTCCCAGGCTGCTATGGGAAAGAGTGGATGTTCTTCAACCAAAACTAAACTAGAGCAACCATATGACACAGGATACCCCACTCTGGGATATTAATTCTAGAGAGCTGAAATCAGGAAATCAAAGTGATATGTGCGCTCCATGTTCATTGTAGCATTCTTCACAAGAATCAAATGTTGATATAGCCCAAGTGTCTTTTGCTAAATGAATATATAAAGAAAATACAGCATATACAATGAGGCAATAGTCAGCCATGTAAAAGAAGAAAACCCTGGAATACACAGCACCTTGGATTCACCTGGAGAACATCATACTACACTAAACAGGGCAGTCAAAATGAATTAATTCTGTATGTTCCCACTTCTCTGAGCTATCTAAATTAGTAAAATTCACAGAAACAGACAATAGATGCATGGCTTCTTGAGGAAGAATGATATGGGGAGTTGCTATATAATAGGCATAAAATTATTTAATCTCAATGAAATAAATTCAAGATATCTTTTGTACAACATCATTCTTTTAATAACAACTATATGATACACCTTAAAATTTGTTTTAAAAGTAGAGCTGTTCATATATTCACTATGACAAAAATAAAATTGAAAAAATA
Organism: Alexandromys fortis; assembly: GCF_014885135.2. Taxonomy (NCBI): domain Eukaryota; kingdom Metazoa; phylum Chordata; class Mammalia; order Rodentia; family Cricetidae; genus Alexandromys; species Alexandromys fortis. Next base: position 43,117,278 of record NW_026067949.1, read on the forward strand.
TCTTTAGGATTATGGCAAGAAGAGTTTTGAACTTGTCAATCATAAGATCATGGAATAATTTTTCAAAGTGATCATGTGGAAACTCTCATCATTTATGTTTGAAACTTTACTGAAGAAAAGCAATCAGTCACATAAAGTTGATCTTGGTATCCTAACAAGGGCAACAAGACCAGGCTCCCATAAGCAGGGCCCAAGACACCAGTGGATTCCGTGGCCTATGCACATCCTGCAGCCCACCCACTGCTCTGAGGGATAAAATAGGAAGGTCAGGCCAGAGCTGGTGACCCAGATGAGAAAGACTTGCTCAGCATGTCGCTGGCTCGGTCAGAGTGCTCACTGTGACAGTGTTCCTAGGTTCCTCGTCAAAGAGTACTCACACCCAGTGACCATGCTCCCAGTTCAGGGAACCTCTCAGGAAAGGCACCAGGCGCTTCCCCACTACACCCAAATATTTAAGTGGTCCTGTAACTTTAAAAAATTTTCCACCTAAAGTTAAAAATAATCCATGGTGAGGGCCAGATCACAAAAATCTGTGTAGAACCAAAAACGACTTGCATCAGCCAACAATAGCAAGTGGTGGTCCAAGAACCAAATCTGGTGCACAGCCTGTTACCCCAGCCTAACACCTTGGAGAATATTAATTCAAGCATCTGCAAGATAAATTATGTAAAAATCCTTTCCTCCTTCCCTTTTTTAGGGTATGGAGTAGACAGAGTTGAAAAGGATAGAAGGCACCAAGAATTCATTTAAGCCCACGTATCACATAATGGAGTCTGGAATTCCAGGCATTGGTGACACTGGGAGCAAAGGTTAATCTTGATGGATGACTTGACAGAACTCAGAACCATCTAGGAGATACACATCTGGGCATGTCTATGAGGATGCTTTCACAGAGATTTAAGTAAAGAGGGAATACCCATCCTGAATGTCCACAGCAGCTTTGGTCCAGCTACTATACCTGTGCAAATATAAAGGAGAAAACTAGACAGCCCCAGTGTCCACCTCTCAATGCTTTCTGACTGTGAGTATGATGTGAGCAGCTGCCTCAGGCTCCCAGGACCACAGCTCTAGCCATGGTACAGTGTATCCTCAAACTGGGGGCCAAAATAAATCCTTCCTTTCTGGAGTTGCTTCTATCGAGAATTTTTTTTTCAAGCAACCAAAAAAAGTAGCTAAGACTCTCAGTATATGGTGGCTAAACAGGAAGCACTAAAATCAGGGAGACTGGAGCTCAAATCACAGAGTTGCAATTTACAGGCTTGGGACCTTCAGTGGGGTGGCCTTGGGGGGAGTTTTGTAACCTGAAATTTCCCCATCTTTTCTGTCTAAAACTATATCAGCTCACTCTTACAATATTATTTAAATGCATAAAATACAGAATATTGTTTTTAATTTTTATCTCACTCTTACACGTAGTGAATAATTTACTGCATGCAAATTACTTAACACAGTACCTAGTATGTTACTACATGCACAAAGAACCACCTAGTAAAATGAATACTATTTAAAAAAAAAAGATGAAACCTAAGGGATATGGTTTTCCAGGATTAACTAAGAAGCATCAACATTACCTGTGCAGTTTTCCCCAGGAGCCCCACAGAGAGAGCCATTGGTTTCAGGCGTTCTGGTTGTGTTCCCATCGGCCACCACACAATGGAGAGTTGCAAGACCTTCAGATTAGAAACAGAACCAGAAAATAAGTTTGAAACTTTGCTTAATATAAAATACTCTCTAAATGTCATGCCCCACTCTGGACAACAGGAAGCCTTGCTTTATGCTGCATGAAGCCCTCTCCCAGCAGGGAAAGGACCAGGGAGCAGCAGGACTTCATGTGTTCAGCTCAGTGTAAGACAGAATTTTCAAGTTAGGACAACTTCCTATAACAACACGTCCTTAGGGAGGAGACTTGTCTATAGTCCACAGTGGAGGTTTGTCACAAAAGCATGGTGGAGGGATGGGATCCCGGTCCCAGATAAATACACGGATGAAGATGCAGAGAAAATAAGTGATGAGCACTCATGGCAGAGGACCTATTTATTTCATCCCCACAGCCATGTGCCCTGTTGTTTCCCAGAGGCTAACTTCCAAGTGTGCTTCCATTGCCGAAGCAATTTTATTGTTGGTATTAAACCTAGGTTTCAAGCATTCTCGGCAAGCCCTCTGCCATCAACCCATACCCCCATAATGATTCTTTAAGAATTTTAGGTCTCTCAATTTAGTAATCTCTAAGAGGGATTTTATATTTTTCTGAGAAGAAGAAAGGTGTTGTTAGAATGGCTGAGAAAAGAATGCCTGTACCTGTTTCAATCCTGATTCAACTATGAGAAATCATATATAAGACCACCAGGAAATTAGCATGGGCTGGATGTTAGATCTGACCAAAGAATTGCAAACATTTCAAAATACAGTAGGGACATTGTACTTTATATTAAGAATTCATATATCATAAATATATTTAAATAGTCATTAGTTAAAGAAGATACATAAAATTCATTTTATTATTATCATAACCATTATTATTTTGTGATATTGGCAATCAGACCCATGGCCTTTGGATTGCTGGGCAAGTGCTATATCACTGAGCTACCCCTGCCTTGAGCATCATTTTAAAATAACATTATGGGTCTGTGGTACAAGATGAGGAAAGAAAGACAAAAATGAAGTCAAATTCGTCACATGTTAATAGTTCCTGAAGTTGGATCAATCAAGGTTTATTATGCCAGATTTTCTAGTTCATACATGTTTAAAATGTCCATGCTGTAAAGGAAAGAGAATAGGAAAAAGTAGAAGAGACAAGAGGAAGAAAAAAATGGCTTGGGAATTGGCTGCTCCTTAATTCAAAGCCTTGTTGACAGTGTTGAGTATGTGAAGTATGTGTTAAGGATACACATCACCAAATACGTCCTGGCATATAATCAGTGCTCAGTAAATTGCCTCATTGTTATGCAGCTGACAGAAATAACAGGCATTCCTATTGGTTGTTGGAAATTATACATCTGGACAACAGTTGCTAGGCAACATGTTCTTCAATTCCATTTAATTCAACAAACAATCATGAAGCTTTGGAAACATCCAGGTGGATCAGATACGCTTGATCCTCAAGATGCTCTGTAGTGATGAGGCAGCCAAGGAGCTGACCCATTAGCCATGACACAAAACAATAGCAGTGTGCCAGGAAACAATGGCTAGCTAATTTTAATGTCAAGATCCCCCCCAACAGCCTTTATAATGTCACATTTGCCAGTTATTCAAATCGGAAAAGATTGCTTTAAAGAAAGAGGAAGAATTAAATGTTGGAGAAATTGAACAGAAGTGGAAACTCAAATCACTGTTGATGGGCAAATTAACCCTTGTTTTCTGGAGGACAATTTAACACAAAGCATAAAACAAAAGTAACTAAATGTGTGCAATCCTTCATGTCCAGTACTTATAAACTAGGAAGTTCTCCTATGGAAATAACACAGGATATAACACAGGATAAGCTACCTACAAAGGCCTCTGTGTGACTTAAGTTAAAAAGCATTAAGAGTTACTTAAATAGAAGGCAGAAGATAGTTCAGGGGTTCTGAGCACTGGCTATGCCATCATGAGAAACTGAGTTCAGGTCAATGAAACCACACAAAACCTAGGCTGCCAGCCCTACTCCAGGTTCAGTCAGGGGAAAGAGTGTTGAATAATGGAGTCAGATCTCCAACACACACACACACACACACACACACACACACACACACACACACACACACCACTTACCCTAGAATCTAGCGATACAGGATTAATTAAACACATTTGATCTACCTTTATGCAATAAAATGCTAATCAAACATGAAATGGTATTAAAAAATTAATAGTACCTTTTAGTGGATTTCCAAATAAGCAAACAGAATCTAAATAGCCAAAAGGTAGATAAACAGAAAATTAAATTAATTCAGCTACTTGAGAAACCTTTTCACTAATTTCTTGCATTCCTATTTTTTAACTTTTCTATAAGCACATTTTGTTTGTTGAGAAAAAAAAACAGGAGAAAGAAGTGAAATTTCTTTTTTAAAAAAATCACAACCACCAAACTTCCATTATTTATACTTTTCATCTTGCACTGGCTCCTCCCTTCCCACTTAGAACAATTAGAAGCAAACAATTGCTGTGGGCTCTTCAAACTTGGGAATTAAAAACCACTCATTTTTGTAATCTCAGTACCTAACACAAAATATGACATATAAAGAATCAGTAAACAAAGTCTGTTTTCTTTCTTCCTTTGTTTCTTTCTTTCTTTTTCTTTCTCTTTCTTTCATCCTTCCTGCCTTCATTTTTATGCACCGATTCCAGTTCCCCCTCCCTCCTCTGCTCCCACTCCCCCTACCTTCTCCCCACTCCCCATCTACTCCTCAGAGAGGGTAAGACCTCCCCTGGGAAATCAGCTAAGTCTGTTCCGTTGCCTCATTGGGGTAGGACCAAGTCCCTCTCCCCCATGCCTAGGCTGAGCAAGGTAACTCTCCATAGGGAATGGGCTCCACAAAGTCAGTTCATTTAGGGTTAGATGCTGATCCCACTACCAATGGCTCCACATACTGCCCAAGACACACCATTGTCACCTGCACATAGGGGGCCTGGTTCAGTCCTATGTAGGTTCCTCAGTTGTCAGTCTAGAGTCAGTGAGCTCCCACCAGCTCTGGTAAGTTGTTTTTCTGGGTTTCCTCATAGTGGTCTTGTCCCTTTTGTTCATATTATGGCTCCTCTTTCTCTATGATTGTGCGCTGGGAGCTCAATGCAGTGGTTAATTGTGGACCTCTGCGTCTGCTTCTATCTGTTTCTGGATAAAGGTTCTAGCTTCTATGGGGTGGTGGATTGTAGGCTGGTTATTCTTTGCTTTATCAACTTATGAGTGAGTACATACTATATTTATCTTTCTGGGCTTCCTTACTCTGGATGGTTTTTTCCCTAGTTCTATCCATTTGCCTGCAGATTTCAAGATGTCATTGTTCTTTACCACTGAGTAATACTCCATTGTGTAAATGTACCACATTTTCTTTATCCATTCTTTTGTTGAGGGACATCTAGGTTGTTTCAAGATTCTGGCTATTACGAATAATACTGCTATGAACAGAGTTAGGAAAATGTCCTTGTGGCAGGACTGTGACCCCTTTGGGTATATGCCCAAAAGTGGTATTGCTGGGTCTTGAGGTAGGTTGATTCCTAATGTTCTGAGAAATCATCATATGCTCAATCTCCTACTGCCGTCCAGCCCATCTCCAGCTAACAACTGGTGGCCATAAACTTCTCTGGGAGAAAAAAGCACTTTTGGCCCAAACAGATTCTAATAATTGAGCCAAGGCAGTTCCTCTCAAATCAGAATTTACTCCTTCCATCTTTATAATGGAAGATAATAACTTTTCCTCAGAGGACGTGGTTGGGATGAAAACATAGTAGATCTTTAAGTACCACAGACCCCATGAGGTTTTCTGTCTTCATTTTAAGACGACTGGGGTCTTCACAGGACTTTACGATCTGTAAGAACAGACTGAGAAATCAGCCAAAGAGTCACAAAGCCAATTACCAAATACTGCAGGCTGCTTCGCAAAGAACACTCTTGCTCCATCCATTAGTCAACAAGTACCCTTTACACACATGTGCTTAGTACTGATGCAAGACACTGAAGGCCAAAAGATAAAGGTATTAAGGCTAACCTTAAAGCTCTCATATTCTGGCCCGAGAGGTGCACAGATCATCCAGGTGCCTTGCAATTAACAACGTGAGGTAACATAAAAGGAATCCCAAAAGAAAATCAGCTCTGCTTAGGGGCAAAGATTTCCTATAGAGACTAAGGTTTGGGTTCAGTTTTTAATGGGGGAATAAATGACTTTTAAAGTATCAATTAAGGACCTAGTTCAGTCCTATGCAGGTTCCCCAGTTGTCAGTCTGGGGTCAGTGAGCTCCCACTAGCTCAGGTCAGCTGATTCGGTGGTGGCACACACCTTAAATCCTAGCACTCGGGAGCAGAGGCAGGCACATCTCAGTGAGTCGAGGCCAGTCTGGTCTACAAAACAAGTTCTAGGACAGCTAGGATGCTAGGAATGTTACACAGAGAAACTCTTCCTCAAAAAACAAAAACAGCTGTCAGCTGTTGGGAAACTTGGCCATTAGAAAGAATGAAAAAAAGCTGAAGTTCAAAAGTATCTCATGTGGGAAGGGAATCATCAAGGTATCTACTTATTCCTTTTAAAATGTACTATCTGAAGCTTTAACTGTTAAAGAATTCTCTTGCTTTTGGATTCTTTTATTGAGCCTATCAAATATTCCACTGCACATGACCATAGAATTCCTCGGAAAAGAGTAAAAACAGAATAAGAAGAAAAATACAATGTCAGCTATGCTTCTGTGTGACTAGAAGTTGAGTTTTTATTTCTGGAATTAGTTTTTACAATATCAACCTTATTCATAAATTCAATGAAAAGGGGAAAGAGATCTGGCCGAAGCCTACCTACGTTAATACACTTTGAGATCGTCAAATTAAAAATTACAGAATGTATTAAATTATTATCCCCACCAGTCAGCCTAGGGAATGAAGTCAGTAGGAACAATACGGGCATTCAAAAGGAGACAGCCTGACAAGGCCCATGACACAGGCGCAGTCACTGCTAACGCTGAGGTAAGAAATAACCCAGCTGGATCAACTATTTAAAATGATCATATGTGACCATACAGTCATGTACGTTGTATTTGCCTCATCTCTGAGCTGAAATTTCCATGTATAAAGCCAAGAACATTTTGTATTTTAAAAACAAATATATTATCACAAAATGTTCATTTATCTCTAATGATTAAAGACTTCTTAGATACCTTGCAGACCTCACTTATCTACTGAATTCAAGGTCTTCTATCAGACCAATTTTAAGATTTGAACCACACTCCATGTTCCATTAAAAACTGGAAGACTATTTCATTCTCGGGCCCCTGGGACTCATTTATATTAAAGAAAAATGGTATTGAGCCACAGAACAACAACAGCTTTGCAATCAGATGAAACAGGACTTGGATTCTAGACCTGAATTTTAATTGACTAATTTGTGATTATGATTCTTACTAAGCTTCAGAGTTCTTTCTGCAAACTTAACCCCCATGTCACTGCAAAAATTTAGCTATCTGTGTAAACGAAGAGGGGCAAAGGAATTATATAAACTTTACCATGGCAACTGCTTTTGAATTTATGGAAAGCTACATCCTCACTCTCATAAACAGTAAAGGGATGCTGACTAATTTCTACATTTAGATGGTAATCTCACTTGTATAGAAAATGTTTGAAACAATAGCAACAAACTAGCAGTGCATACACACACAGACACACACACACACACACACACACACACACACACACCATTCTCGCAATGTGTTTTGTAGTTAATGAGACAAAACTGAGTAGGGGACTCTCCATGCACTGTTTCTTCCTGGTGGTTTGGTTTGGTTTTTAAGATCTCCTAAGTTCAGAGGTCTTGGCTGATTAATAGCAGTGTGGGGTCTTTCTCGTGTGTGGGGTCTTTGTGTTCCTGGCTGTGAGTCAGCACACCATTTATGTGAGTTGGGATTGCTGACTCTATTGGTTGAGTCAATGGCACAAATAGAGTTGATAAGGTCAGGTATGAGACAGCGCAATTCAGTAACAATTGACTGAATTATAATCATTTCTCTAGACTTCCAAAAGCACAGTTAATAGAGTTTGTTGACAGTTTAAATCAGTATGAGGAGCAACCTCGGAAGCATTTGAGGACTTTTCCCGCAGCATCTTTGCTGCCAAAAAGAGAAACGGAATCTGGAATGTGTGCACTAAGAGTGGTTCCCACGTCCAGAAAGAAGCCATATCTAACATGAAGCTGGAAACAATGACAGGGTGGAGCTGCTGATTAACACCGGGCTTAAAATAAAAAATTGTGAAGTGGGTGAAATTTAGTATTTGTGCTCTCCTTAAAGTAAATTAACTCCCTTTCTATCTTTTCTGTTGCTGTCTTTCACGATGTATTAACTATTGCACTTACAAATACTGCCCTGAGTGTAACGTTAACATTTAGCTTGTTTTCCCAGAAAACCTGTAAGAACAGAAATTACTTAGCTCTGAAGAATTTTCCTAGAGCCTAGAATGTCTCAATCCATGCCCTCCAGGAGCCAGATCCTGAGACATGGATTAAGGAGTTACAATCCCAAGGCCATGAAAATGATGGAAAAGGAAATGAAAGAGAGAAGGGAGGTACTTACAAAGGTGTCTTCGTTGTATCACACAGGGACATAAGAATTCCAACCCCCCACTGCCATGTTTACTCACACACAGGCCACGTAAGTGGCCCAAACAGTAACTGAATCGAAAGCATGCTTCTGGAAGTACAGAGAAATGAATTGACCCAGTCAGGCTCATCACCAGTTCCCCACTGCTGGCTACTAATTTCTTCAGTCATGATGAACAAGAGGCCAGGACTTAAGCCATGGGTTGTGATATTTGAATCAAGGTCCAAAGTGGGGTAGCCTGTGTGGGTGAGGGTCTGACGGCGAGGCAAGGGAGGCAGAAGGAAAGCTCAAAGGATTGGTTCACTAGGTTCCAGCACAGGCATCTGGGCAGCAGGTCACCTCTTAGGAAACAGAGAAACAGTATGCCAAGATAAAGTGGGGTTTCCAAGTTCTTTTCAGTGATTTCATCTGGGAAATGTCCTATTCGATCAAACTAGAAGATGGGCTTCTGGAGTCCCAAGGACTGCGGGGGAAGCATGGACAAACAGAAACAGTTCACAGGGGCTCCACAAACATGTCACTTTCATGCCAAATCAGGAAAGGAAAAGACAATTTTTTCTTCTTCCAATATGCAACTCTGTTTAAAATGGAAGATACAATATCTTGGTGTCTAATAAAGACTAAGAATGAGAGATAATAGCATTTTTTTACACAGGGTATAACAGTCATGCTTCAAGGCATACCCCATTCTCAAGAGTCATCAGCCAACACAAATTGGACTCAATGTTTTTTAAAGAGAAACGAACAGTGTTTTAAAGAGAGAAGAACAGGAAGTTTAGTGTTAGGATAGAGAGAGAGGAATTGGGAGGAGTTGGAAAAAAAAAGATGATCAAAATATGTTGTACGAAATTACCAAGGAGTATATGAAAAAAAATTGTTTTAAGAAGAAAACTTTAAGAAGTTTAACAATAGTAAAGAAAAGACAATGGATTTCAGAGTGGAGACTTACCCAGCCTTCAATAGTCCCAAAGTTCTTTAAATGAATTTGAGTAAACCAATTTCCCTTAACATTCATTATTATCTATAATAATAACATCTATCATTATCTTTATCAGTAAAACTGTTCATAAGGACTAAAAATATGAAGAAAGAAAAGCACATTATATTAGGATTATCTTTGAAATGTAAGAAATATAGAAATAAATTATACTAGGATCCCATAGAGAGACAACGTGGTAATCTTGTAAAATATGAAAGAAAAGACTTCATTAAGAAGCAGAAAACTGAAATGAATCAGAGGCAGTGATGTGGAATGAACTCCATGTGTGTTGGAGACTGTGGGCAAAGCTGTGTGGCTAGGGAAGAAATGATAAAAAGAAAAAAAGTCTCATGGATCAAGGGCCCTCTTGATGTGTGTGCTGTGACTGAAATAATTAAATTGATTTCCCCGTGTGACTTGGGAAAATAAGACTCATTAAGAAACAGTCACACCACATCTTTCCAGTTGACTCTTTGCAATGCCTGCTCACCACTTCATGAAAGACAGATTCACAATTATGTAGCTGATTAGTCTTAGAAAACCACTCAATCCATGAGTAATAGTGATGATTACTGTTGAGTAGAAATCAATAAAAAAGAACAATGGGTTGTCATTTAGTAGGCTTTTGCCTAAAAGGGGGGAGGCTTCTAACTATGTGTGCGAGCTTGTCTTGCAACACAGAGCCACTTGATCACTCTTCTGGCTCTCCATTACAGACTGACTATAATTAATCTAAAAACAAATGCAGAGTTTTCTCCCAGTGTTCTTATATAGCAGTGGTTGACATTTTCAGCAGTATATTTTAGCAGATATAGCTGCGATTCCCTTTTTCTCCACACTAAGGTATAATAGTTATTACTCAACTATCAAATCCAAAGAATCTTCAAGGTAGAAACATTCTCAGGCATTAGGCTACTGCTATTTTCCAGGATGAGGTCCATGAGAAGGAAGTCGTGGAACCCAAGTTTGGGTGGGAAAAAAATCAGATAACTTTCTTCTTCAATGTTGGCTTCCAGTTTTGATGGCTCTGCCTCTTCTGATCGTCTCAGGGGAGGCTGACAGCTTCTTCGTTTGAAGATCTCCTAACCTTCAAAGTAGCCTCAAGTTAAACTAGCATTAGTCGGTATTCATAAAAATACAATACTCCCTGGAAGTCTCTTGGTCCACTTGCCTTCTTACTGGAAGATCACCTCTGCATGTTTCCCATCAGGTCTAAGAACACCCCCAATGTGCCCAGGTGTGGCAAACTCACCACAGCCTGGAGCATTCACTTCCATTTTGTTTCCAAAGCTTCATATGGGAAGTGAATTCTTCCTGGATTAAGTGAGATTTGTCTTCCATAGACTTTGAGTTCATTAGCCTAACTTATACTCTGAACCACATGGAGGGCACCTTTGTTGAAATTGCTTTTCAAAAATGTTAAGTTGTATAGGCAAATTTTGGAGAGGGGGCACCAGCTCGCAAAAAAAATATGTGGAGACTTATTATTAATTATGAAAACTTGCCTTTAGCATAGGCTTGTTCCTAACTAGTTCGTATAACTTAAATTAACCAATATTTTTAATCTACATTCTTTTACATGGCTCAGTTACCTTTACCCTCTTGTTTTCTCTCCATCTGGCTGGTGACTCTGCCTTCTTCCCAGCACCCTCTCTCTGCCCATCTCTCCTGCCTAGCTATTGGCTGCTCAGCCCTTCACCACACCCATCACAGCAATGCATCTTTACCCAGTGCACAAACATTCCACAATGTTGTTCCTGGTAAACCAAGATTCACCCATCCCAGCCAGCACCCCATTTCTTCAGTGACTTGTGTTCATGCACGTTCGGTTTCTTTAGTTATCTTCAGTCTCTGGTTCCTGGGCTTTCAAGAGCACCAGTGATGACCACAGCTCATGTAGCTTTTCCATCCTCTTTGCTCCCAGCATCCATAGGGTGAGCCTCAAACCTTCAACACCACCAAACTGCTTCAAGCCTCTCATTCTCCCCAACTCTTCTTGATTGTGATGAAATAAACATAACATAAAAGTTAAAATCTTGCCTTTTTAAAGTATAATTCAGTGGCAGAAAATTCATTCAAATTATTGTGAAAACTGCCTATATTTGGATACTTTTCATTTTGTAAAATTGAAACTTTTATTCTTATCAAACAAAATCCCCTCACCCCACTCGACTCTACCATTGGGAACATCCATTCTCCTATTCTTTGATGTAGGAGTCCCCTCAGTATGCTGTAATTACTATTAAATGAATAAAGAAACTGCCTTGGTCTGTTGATAGGGCAGAACTTAGGTGGGCAGGGAGGACTGGACAGAATGCTGAGAGAAAGAGGACAGAGTCAAAGGGACGCCATGGAGCCCAGGCCAGAGTCAAACATGCCGAAACTCTGCTGGTAATCCACTGCCACGAGGCAATACACAGATTAATAGAAATAGGTTAAATTAATATGTAAGAGCTAGCCAATAAGAAGATAGAGCTAATGGGTCAAGCAGTAATTTAATTAATACAGTTTCTGTGTGTTTTTTTTTTTTTCAGTGCTGAACAGCCGGGCAGCCGGGACAAACAAGCAGCCTCCTTCTACAATTCTTTATGATTTTTGCCTCCATTTCCTTTTCTGCAGTGTCGCCAGTGTCACAAAACACTCATGGACTCAATTACTGAACAGTCAGTTACCAGGACAGCATACTGTGCCCAACATAGTGCTAGAGACATCACAGTCAGGGGAACAATTAATTTCTATTTCAGCCCTGTTTTCTTTGTTAAAATTTTTTATTAGTTTTATTGAGCTAGACATTTTCCTCTGCTCTACTTCCATCCTCTCCCCTACCCTTCTACCTTCTACTATGGTCCCCATGCTCCCAATTTACTCAAGAGATCTTGTCTTTTTCTACTTAACATGTAGATTGGATCCATGTGTGTCTCTTTTAAAGTCCTCATTGATGGCTAGGTTCTCAGGGATTGTGAATTGTAGGCTGGTTTACTTTGCTTTATGTCTAAAAGCCACTTATGAGTAAGTACATATGATATTTGTCTTTCTGGATCTGGGTTACTTCACTCAATATGAAGTGAGTGTAAATTTGTCTGCAAATTTGAAGATGTTATTTCTTCTGCTGTGTGGTACTCCAGTGTGTTACACATTTCCCTTATCCATTCTTTGGTCAAGGGGCATTTATGTTGTTTCCAGGTTCTGGCTATGACAAACAATGCTGCTATGAACATAGTTGAGCACGTGTCCTTATGGCACACTGAGCATCCTTTTGGTATAAACCCAAAAGTGGTATTGCTGAGTCTTGAGCGAGGTTGTTTCCTAATTTTCTGAGAAATCACCATACTTATATTCAAAGGGGCTGTATCCATTTGCACTCCCACCAGCAATGCAGGAGTGATCCCTTTACCCCAAATCCTCTCCATGAACCTCATAGAAGAGAAAGTGGGAAGTACACTTAAATGCATTGGCATAGGAGACCACTTCCTAAATATAACCCCAGAAGCAGACACTGAGAGAAACAATTAATAAATGGGACCTCCTGAAACTGTAAAGCTTCTTTAAAGCAAAGGACATGGTCTACAAGACAAAACAACAGCCTAAAGAATGGGAAAAGATCTTCACCAACCCCACATCAGACAGAAGACTGATCTCCAAAATATATAAAGAACTCAAGAAATTGGTCATCAAAAGAAAAATATAATCCAATAAAATAATGGATTACAGACCTAAACAGAGAACTCTCAGCAGAAGAATCTGAAATGGCTGAAAGACACTTAAGGAAATGCTCAACATCCTTACCCATCAGAGAAATGCAAATCAAACAACTCTGAGATTCCATCTTACACCTGTAAGAATGGTCAAGATCAAAACCAGCCCTGTTTTCTAAGCAGGTCGTTGTTCAAACGGGAGTCTCTTTTTAAAGAGAATGTTTTATATTAGAATTTCATATTTATTAAAAACTTGTAAGGTATTAAGTATTAATGATATATCTCTCCCTCACTTTTAGCCGCCTCTGATGTAACCTGGTCACATTACTGTGACATATGTACCAGAGCTATTCTAAATGCATCACTGTTGCTGCTCATATCTTTCTGTGTCTAGGTTTTTCGTCTCCTCTGCCCTGTAACTCTGCCCTGTCTTTCATTGGTGCTTATGACCTCAATGACACAGTAAGTATCCTGCGGTTTGCCCCTCGGTTTTCCATTCGTCTGCTGTTTTTACATAGCTCAGCTGTGGTTAGAATTATTGGAGAGCATGCAACAATGTTGATTCATCCTTCACATTATAATGCATTAGAGAATACGTGGCATCTAAATGACAAGTTTGCTGTGTTAACCTGGATTACTTGGTTAAGGTGTTCACACCAGACTTCTTCACTATACAGTCACTACATTCCCCTTTCACACTCTGTTACATGTTAGGAATTCAGAACATGCTTTAAGTATGTGGTGCATGGTATGTGCATGGTCAAGCTCAGCACTCTGTGGGGAATCTCCAGGATTGCCATATTGCATCACTGAATCCTAGCATCCTTAGGGCAATACCTCCTCATTTCTCAACCACCTGCGCCCCTGGAAAACAGCAGTCTACTCTGCTTCTACAGGCTTTTTTTTTTTTTAGCGTGGTGTACATACCTGTAACTTCACCATTCAGGAGTCTGAGGTAGGAAGATTATGAGTTCAAAGCCAGCCTGAGTTCTATAATGAGACCTTGTCTAATAAATATAAAATAAAGAAAAGAACCATGGGACACACCACTGGTCCAGACTTTTGGTTAAGGTGAGGCAGTTCATCACTGAACAGTAGGGAAAGGCAGACTAATCTTTTCTCAGCATTCAAACAAACTGACAACTAAGAAGCCATAGAATATTTTAAAGCTTCACTTGTCATTAAAAGATGCGACTTTATCTGAATGACAAAATCTCTTGGCTCCAGTCCCTAGGAATCCCATGAAGAGAACACTGCTTCAAGAATTCGGTGTCCTGACTAAAGGCTTCATTTTAGAAAGCCCTTTTTTCTGTAGTCAGTCTTTCCCTTGATACACCACAAAAATCAATTTTCTGTTCTAGGCATTTGAACGTTCTTATTCTTCTGTTGCACACATAAAAATAGCAGCTATTCATCTACCCACCTCTAAGTCTTTCCTATGTACTCTTCCACCTCTGTCAAGGAAGAAGTGCCACCAGTCTCTACTCTGTCAGTGGATTCTCTCAATCATCCAGCCCTTACATACTCCTTCTATGGGGATCATACTTAACCCATATTATAAAATTAGATCAGTCTATATTCTTTCATTTTTGATAAACATTTTAACCCAGCATATTATAAAGTCCTTTCAGAAAATAATTGTTTATAAATAAATAGTTCTTATTAATTCATTGATGCCTAATAATCACAGACATTCATTAAAATAATTAGGTGTACTTTTGTAAAATTATAATAAGTTTAGAGCTTTCCCATTATTATATGTTCTATAAACAACAATAGTGCTTTCTGTTGATCCCAAGTATTGTGTCATGTACAGAAGAGCCCTACTTTGGGGTAAATTGATAATGTTGTTAATGGTGGTTATCAACACTAAAGTCCACCAATAAATGAAATTCTGCTAGATCACCTCACTCAGAGACCAAGCTCAGATTCCATCTTGGTAAGGAACCATGTATTGAAAATAATTTTTTTTAGCAAATCTAAAGACAAATAAAAAGAGTTGTGGAAGAAAGTAAAGGGTTCCCACATGTTTGTTACCAAAGAGCCCTCTCACATGCAATCTCTCTCTCTCTCTCTCTCTCTCTCTCTCTCTCTCTCTCTCTCTCTCTCTCTCTCTCTCTGTGTGTGTGTGTGTTATAGTCTAAAATTTATACCAAACACTTTGTGACATACTATGAGCAGATACAGGTCTAGAAATGCTCACATTCATTTGCTCAACAAGTTATTTACTGAATATTTCCTGTATAATAACATGATTCTAGGCACTCAGATGTAAGGGTGAAGCAATCTGACAGGACCTCTGTCATGGTTATGGACAAAAACGTGCTTTCTTTCCCTCCAGAAATGAAAAAGGGTGGCAATTTCCTTCTCCTTTGCTCAAAGCACAAAGTCTATCATTTCGTTTGGCTTAATGGATGAAGTGATTTTATTACTAGTTTACAAATTATATCTATGAATATTTTGAAACTCATTCAAAAAAGAATAGTAGTGCTGTGCTGGCCATTTGTTTTCCGATTATCCTGGTAAAATATTTCCCTGTATTATTCTATGTTGTCCTCAAAATGACCCTGTATCCCTAAGTGATGATGATGATGATTTTCTTGAGTAGATCAGAGAATGAGATGTGGAAAAGGTAAGGAATCATCTCACTGTTAAAAGACAGTGATGGAACCACTTAATACTGTGAATGGCTATCTAAAGAATCTAAAAATTTTCTCCTAAAATTTATGAAATAATATCTTTTTCATCTTTCTGATATTTAGAAATGAATTTTGACATTGCATCACCACCCATTCTCCCAAAATGACAGATCTATTTCATGTTAATTGAGGTAATTATTTCTGTAATTCAAAGAAATGAGACAATGCCATTTTGATGAGATGACTTCAAATATCAAAATCGCCTTTTAAATACATTCAGCCACCACAGAATGACTTTCTCTCTATGTCATTGTCACACAGGGCTGTGAAGCTCTTAACTACAAGAATCAGGCAGGTAAAAAGAATCTGTGGAGACATTTCATATTCAGAGCATAGATATGCATTTCATTTTTGAAAATTTATATTACACATTTTCCTTGCAAAATCAACCAAAGTAAAATTCTTTGGGGAATTTTTGTCTGTTACCTATTTCATAATTTGCAGATCAGAAACTTGACAGACAAAGACAAAGAATGTATAATTAATTTATACATTCTTATTGTAATCAGAAATCCAGGCTCAAAATTACAACAAAAATGGTAAGAAGGTATTGGTCATAATGACTTCTCCTGTGATTTCATATCATAGATTATGCATACCTAGAATGTGCTCTTTGGATACACTGTAGGTGTTTCCCAGAGTGATGAGGGTGATCCATGCAATAGCCTTGGTTCCCTTCCTATCAACTTTTGTAAATGAGGGCTGAGAAGACTTAAGGGACTGAAGCCTCAGAGTTAGTAATTCATAGCACCAGGGATTACAGTCAATGGTCTGGCTGAGTCTGTCTCCTAACTCCTATATTAGCCCAAATCAGAGTAGACTTTTTAACCAATTTCATTAATAAGCAATTTGATATCATCTAGAATAGTATAAAAGAATAGCCTCCCCCAGTTTCCCACAAGAGCATGTGGGTGTCCCATGGCTGAAAAAAAGACCTGGGAAGATGCAGGAATCATCAGATGTATTCAGGTTTATTTAATATGTGAATCCATTGTCAGTTTTTCTATATTAATGCAGTATAACAACCTGGGCTTTTAGCATCCCATCTGTCCCTATCTGTCACATTCAGCAATAAATGCTTATCTATCAGCACCTGGGTACTCCTCAGTTTAAAATTCATATTCAATAAAGCCACACACCTGAACTTGTTGCATGATCCCTGTCACTCTACTCCTCCTATATAATGGGATTAATAATGAAAATCTAGCTCCTTTATTGGGTGAATATGTTTTATAGAATAAATAAGTCATTGGTCTTTTAGACCAGTGCCTGCCCTGTCTCTACATTACCGGTTGGCTACTGCTTTTGTGCTGAAGACCAAATAGGACAATAGGTACAGAGATAATTTTATAAAGATTCCCCAAAGCCTAAAGAGCAGTGATGCTGGGGTTCTATACTAAAGATCCAGCAGAGATCTAAGTACACAGCAGCATCCTGTGTCCATCAGGAGCCCAGAGGACAGACCACTAAGAAGATACTCAAGAGGAAGGCAAGTGCAAGTCCACCAAATTTCTTTATTCAGTTCCACTGACAATCCTTTGATCTTGCTTCTGGTTGCTCTGTCTTGGATCCATTCCTGCTCTAGACAGCTTGGACCATGAAGCTATCCAAGAAGAAAGGATAAAGGTTTGTGTGACATGTGTTTAAAACTTAGCAAATGGTAGCTTTACCATCTTAATGTGGGATTTAGAATCAGTGGTGATTTCTCCAGTACTAACAAGTCCAAGAACAACAGCCTCTGAAGCAAATCTATTCCGATGTCCACAACGGCTACCAGAAATGTATTTTGTTGTTATTTTTTTCCTATTGAATATCACCCAGAAGCCTATGAATATAACAACTTCATAGTCACTATCAGTGAGAAGCATTGTTCTAATCAAACAAGAGACAAATTACCTGACATCCCAAGAGCATTTTTGATGAACCGCAGGAGACTGCCTCAAACCTGCTGTCCTTCCCTACCCCACATCATCACTTCTTTTTCTTTCCTTGGTGTTAGATATGAAACCCAGGGCCTCAAACATGCTCCAAATCTCCAAAGACTTATTTTGAATAGCTTTTTTTAAGCAATCAAATCTGCCCTAGGTCTCAGCCTGTAAGACGGGTATAGTAAGTTTGACTCTTCAACACAGAAAAGAGGAAATGATCTTACTTCTTGCAAAAGAAGAATGCTTTTGTGGAAGTCTCATTCACCCCTCCATCACCAGCCCCACATAGTAAGAGATGAAGAAACATGTCCTACAGCCTCTCTGAGCTGTTGGGTTTTGCTTTGCAACACAAAATCAAAAGATTTACTTGACCTTGTTACATTTTAAAAATAAATTTGTTTATTTATTTTCCATCCCAACAACAGTTTCCCCTGCCTCCTCTTCTTCCAGTTCATTCCTCTATCCCCCCTCCCCCCCCCCGCTCTGTTCCCACCCTCTGATCCACGTCCACTCCATTTCTGTTTAGGAAGGGCAGGTCTCCCATGAGTATCAACAAAACATGGCATATTAAGTTACAGTAACACTAAGTACCTCCACATGTATTAAGACTGGGCAAGGCAACTTAGTATGGGGTAGGGTCCCAAAAGCCTGTAAAAGCATTAGAGACAGTCCCAGTTCCCATTGTCAGGAGTTCCACAAGAGACCAAGCTACACAACCGTAACATATATGGAGAAAGCCTAGGGACTTGTTGCATTTTTAATGGGGGCATGCTCACCAACAGCTGTGTGCATTTACCCATTCATTTAACCAATTATTTTGAATTTCTACTTTATGCCAGGCATTCTTCATGCAACCCCCTCAAGAGCAAATCAGGCCAATTAATAAACTTATAATTTTGAAAAGATGAAAATGTTCTATTAGTAACCCATTCCTTTATACAACCCATGCCTCACTTTCCAACAAGAAAATTGAATACGAACACTGATGCATTTATTCTGTAATTCATGCCACTAACTTTAAGTCAATAAATAACAATCTACATATCCTTCAAAAATGTAAAGAATGAATGAAAGTATTTCATGGCCAGTTGACTTGAACAGCTGATAACCAATGTAGGCAACTACTTAATTGATATGAATTCGATTAAATACCCCATCTCTCTCCAACCATCTAAAAACCTCTCTTTATTTCTTTAAATTCTCGCCACTAAAGACTCACCTAAGCTACTGAGATTTTTTTTTCTTTTTCATTTTTAAGATACAGTCATTAGCCTTGAAAACATACTCATTGCAGTTGGGTTGCTTTTCTCTTCAGTGTTACTTGTGAGCATTCTGTAACACAAAGGGCAAGTCTATCTGTATGAGTAGCATAAAGAACTAAAAAATCCCTGGACACTTTAAGTAACTCTGCAAGTTAATTGTGTATCAAGTTCTCCATATAAACAATGAACATAGATCATCTTGACAGGAGGCTGGGAACTACTTCATCTGGAGTATTTTGTGCTTGTTATATTAGGTGTCTTAAGAAAAGTGTTGGCTTCATAACTGAATGATGATATTAAGTACAGCATTTGGTGTATAAACTTTAGAGGCATAAGTCAAAACCTATTCTCTTCCTTAATGTCTGTTATCACCTGTCTTAGGAACAAGTACGCTGTGTTGGAAAGTGTCATGCAAATAAATTCAAGCATGGCCATCAATTATATAGGCCTTTCTCATAAAAGGTCATCAATCTATATCTGTGGAATGCATGACAGACACAGGATACACTGCAGATGTTACCTCATTCCCACCCTCCAAAGTTCTCACTTATGAGAAGCAATACATCATTATCAAAGTGTAATGGTGAAAGCAAACATGTTATCTGTAACCTGACGTTTGCTCATAGATTTAGATGTAATATTATTATCATTAGTTCTACCCGTTCATTAGTACATTGTAAATCCATAAGCTTTTTATGACTTAAGCGGGACTGTCAACCACAACCATTGTTGGCATAGGATATGTTGTGGGATGTATGTTCACAGTGTCTGCCGTGAATGCTAGCTTTTGGAATATAAGCCATTGGGAAATCACCAATGGTGGTCACCTGAACCAGGCTCAGATTCTCAGGCCTTTACACAGTGAGTAAATGCAAATGGGGCCTGGGGTGACAACACTAGAGGCAAGAATTCCAGAATTGACTTCTTTGTTATTTCAAGAATTATACAGGACATAGATTGGACTGCATCCTGTCAACTATACCTCTAAGAGCTAGGACTAATTCCACTGGGCTCATTTCCCAAACACAATGACAAGGCTAACAAGGCAGTATTCAATATCTCCACCTGAACGGTGCCCTCTCAACCATTGGAATTAGATTTCCAGCCTTAGCTGAATTTGATTAACAATTAAGAGAACACAGACAAGAAATCAAAGCCAAGGTTTTCAGTGACTCTATAAAAATGTTTTTAGGTAGGTAGTTTTTGTAAAATAAAACCAACTCAATGTGTATAAAAGATATTAAGTACATATATCAACATGTATAAATGCACATATAAGTTTACAATATGTGTGTTAAATTTATTTGTATCGTGTAAAACTAACTGTTTTGTGTAATACTTTTTTTCTAGCTCCAACTCACTTATTTCTTAATAAAATTTGTAAAGGAAGCATCACCGACTTTTCATATATGTGAGAATGATAATTACCCTATATAGATCAATCTGCCTAGTACCCCCATTATCTTTAGATGCATCTATACTTAAAACACATAGCTATTCCTTGCTAATAATAATATTTTGTGCATTTTTTGTGAAGAATATGATAATGGAAACCTAACACCTCCTCATTTTACAAAGGAAGAAAATTATGTCAAGAAATGTATAACTTACAGGTATCCTAGAGTCCCGGAAGAGCAGGGGTGGAGCCAGCTCTCCCCTCTGCTCAGTGACAGTGCTCAGTGTTCCTTTCCACTGTCATAAGGTCATGTCACATCACATCGCATTGCTCCCAGTGTTTGCAAAAGTAACATAACATATGGTTTAAATTAGGAATGGGACTTCGAGTGTACGTGTGATAGACGTAGGAATGCCTAATGGAAACAGTGATGCCAACAAATTAAATGGCACTCTGCAAGCATGTAGGGTTCTGGAGATAGAACCCATGCTCCTAATTCATCAGTCATCAAGGAGGCTCTGTATTTAGTTTTTCCTGGCTGTACTGTAAAACTGGGTTAGAAGATTTCTTTTTCCATTCTTGTCTTTTGACAGGTTGGGGGTATGAAAGAGACGGTGTGACAGTAAAGGAAGAAATATCCATCAGCCCTGAAATACCATTTATTTCCTGACTCTGCTGGCCCAGCAACATAGCTCATGTTTAACTCATACTCTTGAGACAATCAAGCTATTTAGCCCATCGTCCCTTCTCCTCCCACACTGCACCCTAATTTTATCTCCTCTGATTCATTGTTTACATCCTCCATTCATAAGTTGTAATGAGTCTGTTTAACTGCCTATTGATTTCTGATCAAATAGTTTAATCTGGCTTGTCTTTTTGGTTCTTCATAACCTGTTTACATTTTCTCTTCTTTTTTCCAGTAGAGAATTACCACCAAATCAACATCCCATTACTAAATGCTTCTGCCTTGCCCACGCCTACCCTATATGCCTCTCTTTTTCTCAGATTCTCCCAGTACCCACACATATCTTCCATGCAGCTCTCGTCACCATTCCACACTCACCATGGAGCACTTCCATCACTGCTTATCTGAGCTTTTCCCTACTTGTTCTGTATCGTCAATGTGGTGTTTCCAACTCGACGGAAATGCGAGAATCACATCGAAGAATCTTTTGAACATTCTTTTGCCCATTTCTTATACACTTGAGCATTCTGTTCACTCTAGCAAGATGAAGACTTAACTATGGGCCAGTACAGACAAGAGAGAGGATGAGAGAGAACCTGTTGCATCTAAGTGATACTGATCATTGCATCAGGGCTCCCTCTGGACTTTCATGTCAAGCCTCTTGGTCCACATCACTCCACACTGGGTTCATATGAACAGCTGCTACGGCGGGTTCAGCCAACCCTTCTTCTCTAACCTGGGTCCTACGTCCAATCCACATGCCACCAGGTCGACAGTCATTTTATCTTCCCTTCCCATTCTGAAGACAAAGTCAAAAGAAACTTTCGTTTATAATCCAACAATTTTTTCCACCTTGAGAGACAACCGCATCCCTTTTGACGGGCGGAATCCCTTTTCGGGTTTGGAAGGAGATTTAATAACATGATGGCCCATGGGAGGCTCCTCCCAATGTCTCAGTCTTCCTCAGACCCCACCTAAGGCCAGGAAATATCACTAGCACCCATGCCCTTCTAGCACCCTCAGGGACCTTGAAGTAGAGGTCTTAAATGGCTGGACTTTGCACCAAACTATCTTCCTGTCCCCTACTCAGGGAGCAGAGAGCAAGGTGCCACCCAAAGCTCCCACTCTCTTTCCTGAGCTCTGGCTCCCAGGGACCTGTCTTTCCTCTCTTCCCTCCTTCAGACCAGAGCCAAGAGTTCTCAACCAGCTGACCTTAACTTTACAAATGAAGAGAAATATTTTCTCCTGTGACTTCTTAAAGTAGGAGACAACAGGTCCCAAGTGAGGGAGTTTGATATATTTTTTCTTTATTTTAAATTTATCTTTGCTTATTTAGTCGTGAGTGGAAGAATCACAGAACTGTCTCAGAAGAAAGAGACCACTCCCAGCTTCAGCTCTCCCTAACGGAACAATAAAGAAAAAAGACAAAGAGAAAACGGGTGTGTGTGTGGGGGGGGGGGTGATTCCTCCTACTGATAGCTTCAACAGTCGTCCTGGAAAACACATACACGCACATTCACACGCACACACGCACGCACACATGCACATAAAGGCACGTTTCTCCCTCACCCTTGTATGAAAGGAGTTCCCTCCTCTGCCTCCTGCTGGTATCCTCAGTGTAGACTCCCTTGCTCCTGCCTCACCCACCTACTATACGCCTCCAGGGTCCCCACCAAGACCTCCCCCGGGTTCTCCTCCTGGCACACAGAACCGGCAGTGCCACCTGAGTGCAACCCAGCAGCTTAGCCCACAGAGTCGCTTCCGCCCTGGGGCCTCGCGCACAACCGGGGAAGCCTCCAGCAGGTGCAAGCCAGAGGCGGGATCTTAACTTAGCTGCCTCCCTCTTCTGATCAAGGTTATCAAGACTCCAGCACCTTGTCTTTCCTCCTGATCTGTAGCTCCCGGAATGGACACTTACCCAGGGCAAGAGCCAGGAGCAGCGGCAAGGAGCTGACACCGCTGTCCGGGGCGGCCGGGTCCATCAACCGTGCTGTGCGGGGCAGGGCAGCCCCTGGAAGAGCCTCCCTGCTCCTTCTTCGTGCCCTTCCCAGGCCCCGGCACCGACAGGGTGCTTGGAAACTAATCCCTGAGCCAGGAGGAAGCGAAACTACACAGCAGGCAGCCTGGCTACAGGGCAGGGAAACACCCGGGGCGGGCAGCCAGCGGGCTCCAGTGTCGCCCAGCCCTGGGAGTCTCCTATTTATCCTGGAGCCTTCTGCACACACCCCCGGAGAGGCGCACCACTTGGTGCTGGTAGCCTGCACGCTGCTCCCACCCTGCTGCCCCACACCCCATACCCACACCCAAGGACATACTCAGATGGCCATGGGGCCAGCTCACCCACTCCCCCTGCTGGGTCTCACCTGATTCTTCCTTTCTCTCACCCCTGGGGAAGTAAGCAAGGTAAAGTGGACCCAGAAGAGTGACAGAAAATGACCCGCTGCCAGCCCATGCCTCAACTCCCTCACAGAACCCTCTGAGGGAAAAGTCAGAGCCAAACACTTGTGGAACTCTCCATCTGGCTAAGCTGGAGTTAGAGAGACCTGAGCCAAGTTCCTTGAAGAAACTCAGGCATTTGACAGTTGACACAGGCAGGCAATTTCTCCAGATCCATAGCTGTCTGTCAATTTCTTAAAGGAGGCAGCTCAGTTTTCAATGGCTTCTATCAATTTATTAACTTTTATGAATTTATTAACGAGCTCTTCGGTAAGATTTTAGCTCACCAAAATCTCCTTTCAAAGCTGTGGTGGGGCACACCTGTGATCCCAGCCTTTAGGGCTAAAGTAGGAGAAATAGCAAGTTGTCAGGATCAGCCTGGCTCACACAGCATAATCTTAGCTCCGAAGCTAACTTACTAACCGAATCCACTAAGTACACAGATAAATGAAAGAACTTGATTCATGGTTTATTTATCCATTATATTTCGTTTATTTACCCTCTTAATTCTAGTTGGATCTTTCCAAATAAGACTTTTTTTCTTGCCTTGCCAAGCCTTGTTTCTACTTCAACATGCCTGGCTAAGGGAAGTTGTTATGCACGAAGCTGTTTCTGGAGCCCAAAAACATGCTCAACAGCCTTCAAAGAGGGAAGCCGGTTTTACCTTCCATTATAAACCTATTTGCCTCTGAAATGGCCAAAGGGTTTTGGTCTTAGGTACTTGACTTATTGATCTTGTAAAAGCAATACATAGACGCCTCCCATGTTCAGAACTTGTATTTCTAATATTTCTGACATACAACAAATATCTTTTACATATGAAATGTAGGTCAAGCATCTGCCTCCCTTTCCCATCCCATTTTGTTACTAAACCAATCCTAATTATTTTAGTGCTTTAGGCAACTAATGTATCGTGAAGAAGGAAATTTGGTTCTTTGGTTTTTAAATCTATCCATTCCAGTTTCCCCCTTACAGCCCTGGGAAAGAGGGCTTACTGAGACAGAGGGTGGGGGTGGTGGGGTCTAGAACATCTCAGGACTGGGGGATAGAAGGGCTGCGGATGGAGGAAGTCAGTGGGCTCTAGAATCACTGCCATTGGCTCAGCACTTCTTTGTCCTTTTTCTTTCTGGCATCTTTCCCCTCTCTTATACCAAGGCACTCCCTGAGAGGGCACCATAGTCAACTCCTGTCCTCTACCTCCTACAGACTGCTACAGTCCTCTGTCCTATCCAGTATCTGTAAATGTGAACTTAAAAAAGAAGAAAGGAAGGAAGGAAGGAAGGAAGAAAGAAAGAAAGAAAGAAAGAAAGAAAGAAAGAAAGAAAGAAAGAGAAAAAGAAAGAAAGCACACCTAAGCAAAGTGCACCATATGTTTACTGAGAATTATAAAGGGCCAGGACATGATATATATATATATATATATGTGTGTGTGTGTGTGTGTGTGTGTGTGTGTGTGTGTGTATTTAGCATTCCTGACATTCAAATGGTAAATTAACTTTTTCAGGCCACTAGAGGATGAAATTGTCTAATTTAATAAACTAACTAGGTCAGATAAATTAGTATCTTTTTATGAAAGCTTTAGTTACTGACAGAAATAAAAAAAATGCTCCCAAGAAAATGTCCTCTAGATTTCCAGGCTTCAGAGAGCCAGTCTCTTGAAGGTCAAGAGAATCTCTCTTCCTCTTCTACTCTCTTCCTTCTCCTTCTTCTTCCCTCTCCTCCCTTATTCTCTTCTCCCCTTCCCTTCCTCCCCCTTCCTCCTCCTTCTCTATTTCTCCACTTCTCAAAACTCTACTTGTTTAAGGAGGAATTTAAATCTGAAATCCAAACTTTAATTTTGGGAAGCTAGAGGTTTAGCTTTGATCTTTCTGTGCCCTTTTTCTTGTTGCTAAGGTGTGTCTCAAGTCTTCAGAGAGTATGCTTGGCTATAACCAAAGAGGAATAACTCAATGTGGCACAGAAGTCACAAACAGAACTTACATCCACTGAGCTAGACATTATTCGGATGACGTCATCCTTGTGCCAGGATTAGTCAAGCATAACCAGCACTCCCAAATCTGGTATGAGGCTCAAGAAGATTCCTGTGAAGGGCCTATAAGCATCAGCCTTGTCTACTTCCCACACAGAGGAGCCTCCATCGAGAACATTCTTCCCCCTCCTCTGGACAAGACAAAGTGAGCCACAGCACATAAACAGACACACATGATGATGCAAGGAAGATTCCAGAATGCTTTTATTCTGGGTCAAGATAGTTTCCAAATTTTGGCTGTAGACTATAGATTCAGCAGTCTGGGGAGGTTTAGGAGTGACTATCAGTATGGCTTAATTCAATAAGAGTAGCAAATGAACCATCTTTTTATAGTACATTGCTTTGATATAATGATGAAACAAATTTTATAAAATATTGAGTTACTGTCTAATAAAATGCTGATTAAATATCACTGCTCAGATTTTCTATTTACTTGGTTGTATTTTACAGTTGAGTTATTCTATGGTGGACTCCCTGCCGTTTTGCTTTGCCTGTCTTTTTCTTGCCCATTTTTAGGTTTGGGAAACCTTTCTGTTCAGTGTCTTGGGCAATCTACCTTTCTATAAAATGCCTATTTGGCTCACTATCTTTTCTAAAGAGCAGTCTTGAGACTTCAGCAGATCTCAAACATATTCAGCCATGGAATGTTAATTCTGATTGTTTGGGTTCACTTATTTTTTCCTTTAGTCAAAGGATTAATCCTATAAAACAAAATTCATCTGTTTAAAAAGGAAAGGGCAAATACGCAAGCACCTGAGGAGCACGACTTTCAGTTTCCTCCGTGACAAGGCCCTGGCATCCCTCACTAACATGCTTGCTACCATGGTTTGCTTTCATGTCCTCCCACACGGTGCCAGGCTTCCGTCAGTGCAGACACTCCTGGGGTGGGATAACAGGGGTGGGATACTATGAGACACTGGTTTAGGACTCTGTTCACCCAGAGCTGGATCACCAGATGGATGAATCACAAAACCTTCACTCCTCCAAGCCTCAGTCTCCCCAGCTACAGACTGTAACTGTAACTGGTGTAGTGTTTATGGCACACAATGATAGACACCTCTAAGGCCAAAATCTGGTGCATTAGAAATTATCCAATGAGTTATAACTTTTAAGCTATGAAACTTTAGAAGAGCCATAGAGAAAGCTAAGGGGAATTGTTTTCTTACTAGTAGCTGAACTGGAGTGAAGGAAATAGCAGAGTAAAGGCTGTGCTGAGATAGTACCCCAAGTTGAGATTCTTTGGATCTGGGGTACTGATGTGGGAGTGATTTCTTATTAATAAAGAAACTGCCTAGGCCCCTTGATAGGCCAATCCTTAGGTGGATGGAGTAAACAGAACAGAATGCTGGGAGAAAGAAACTGAGTCAAGGAGTTGCCATGATTCCCCCACTCCAGGCAGACACATGTTAAGATCCTCCCTAGTAAGCCACCTCGTGGGCTACACAGAATATTAGAAATGGGTTAGTTCAATATGTAAGAGCTAGCCAATAAGAGGCTACAGATAATGGGTCAGGCAGTGTTTAAAAGAATACCGTTTCCGTGTAATTATTTCCGGGCATAAGCTAGCCATGCGGGCGGCCGGGTGCCGGGGACGCAGCCCCGCTGCTCCTATTTCTACAGGCTACCATTATGTCTCCTCACACTCATTGGTTCTCTGGTTCTTTTCTCTGCACCTTCCCATCCATCCATCCATCCATCCATCCATCCATCCTCCTTCAGTTATCCTTATTAGGAAAGGTGTCCCATGACCTAGCATACAATATTTTACTAAACAGTGTCTTAGTTACCTTTCTATTACCATAAGTGAATGCTATAGACCTGATGACATATGAAGAATGGAATTTTATTTATTTAGCTCATAGTTCTGAGAACTGGGGTATCCAAGAGTATAACAGCAGTACATGATGAAGGCCTTCTTCATAAGATGTTAGGAAGCATCAAGTGGCAAGACAGAATATGTATTGCTTGGACCTCATTTTCTATGTACAAAGTTACAAATATCATTGTGACCTCATGGAACCTTAATCACTACTCAAGAGCCCCACCTTAACATATAATTAATGTAAATAACTTTCTAACACATGAACTTTTGTTTAAAAACACTCAAATCACAGAATTATTCCTCTGGCTCTGCAATGAAAGAAATGTGCCTATTCAACCTCAGAAGTCTCAAAGTCTTAATTCATTCCAGCACTAGTTGAGAAGTCTAAAATCTAGAGTCTCATTTGACTTAGATGTGAGATTCAAGACTGGATTAACCCTGGGTCAGATCACACCAGCTCTGAGCCTATGAAATCAAGAGAAGTAATGTCCTTCCAAATACAGTGGTGAGACAACCTCACTCCAAATGAGAAAATGAAGTGAGGGAAAGGGAGCAATAAGGCCCAGGAACTCCAAAACTCGACAGAGAAAATAACACTGTTTCAGAGATCAGTCTCATTTGACTCCATGCCTCACACATATATCTCTGTGGCCTTCTTGGGTTTACCTCAAGCAACTACCCCATAGCCTGAATGCTTTGCTGCTCAGAATTCCCCCTGAATAGGGAAAGGGGGCTTCAAAGTGTGCATAACAAATTTAGAGGGTTTATTAGTCAAGATTCTCCAGAGGAACAGACTAATGGATGTGTACTATGAAAGGAGATTTATTAGGTTGGCTTACATGATTTTAGGAGATATCTTAGAAGCAAGAGCTGAGGCGAGGAGTGCCCTCCTGACCCACGCACTATCACTGTGAAGCTGTCGGAGCAAAAGAGATCTCATTCCTACCATGGCCCTACGTTCCAGTTAGTCAAATGCATAGATGGGTAGCGGCATATCCCTTCAATCCCAGCACTCAGGAGGCAGAGACAGAGACATCTTATCTCTTCAATAGGTAGCGTTCACAGACTGGGGAAGACTTTCCTTAGTTAAAGATACATGAGGGAACTTACTAACTTTAATGAATTCCACTATAATGAAATACTGGAGGCAATTCATTCATAAAGAAACAAAAAGTTTTATTTTGGCTCATAGCTATGAAGATTTCACTCCAAGATCAAATAACCCCATTTCTTAGGGTCTGCAGTGATCATAGCTTGACATGTAGAGGACACATTGTGCAGCAAACCACTCACCTCTTAAGGCAAAAAAAAAAAAAAAAAAAAAAAAAAAAAAAAAAAAAAAAAAAAAAAAAAAGAGAAAGAGGAAGAGACCAGGGTATTACAACTTCCTTCAAGGGTATTCCCCCAGTAAGCAAAGGATCCTTCTCTAGCCTCTGCCTCCCAGGCTTTACTACTACCCAACAGCACCTTTATGGAGATTGGGAATGTAATAATATGTAAATCTTTGGGAGACATTGATTCAAACCACAGTAAAGAAATGCTCAATTGTCTACTAAAATAATAGCTGGGCATTTACTGATGCTCACTATGCACCAGAAATCATTCTGCACATTTCATATACATTAACTTTTAAAACCCAAATCCAGCACATTGTGAGCTATGTCCTCTTGTTACACTAATTTCACATTCACATTCATGGCAAGAACACAGACGCTGAGCGATGAACCCAAAACAACATGTAATAGGTGGCCGAGCTATGCTATATTCAGGTTCTGAGCTCTCGGTGTATTCTTCAAATTCAGTGGACTTCCCAGAAACTGATTTTGTGGAGTTAAACAGTAGTGGGGGGATAAGAAGAGGTCAGTCTTTTTTATTTTGTTGTTACATAATTTTCCCACAGGCAAGAAAAACACCTGAAGGGACCTGAAAATGCAAGATGAGAGGTGGAGATCTTGAGATTTCTCCACGCCTTTGATGAGGAATTTGGTATTGTGACTTCATCCTGATTGTTTCTCAAGACACCAGGGGTCAAGCTCAGCTCAGGGTGATCTGGTGAAGTCATGACCAAAGGACTATGGAACAGGAGTTTGTTTTTAATGCTCCACAAAGAGAAGAACACATTATCATGTAGATAGTAGGCTACCAAACTTCTCAGACCCGAGAGACTTCTAGCCCCTGGAACACACCTTTCTATGTTTCTGTGTTTAGCTTTCAACAGAGAGGGCAGAGAGAAGAAAGAAGACTGGCAGGAGAGATGTCGTCAAACACTTGAAAAGCTGTCACACTGAAAATGAATCATATTGATACCTGTCAGCCCCAACGGCTGCAGTGACTACCTAAGGGTTAGAGGCAGGAGAATTTCAAGTTCACTGTGAAAAAGAACAGTCTAAAATGCTAATGACTGAACACGTTTCTGAGCAACACAGTGAGTTCTTGGCACTGGGCGTGTTTATACTGTGTACTGCAAAGTAAATTCAAATCATTTCATCTCCCTAACCTGGAGACCCTGAGATTCAAAGACTAGATGACCACAAACAGCCTCTTATCAGCCCCCAAATGCTTATACAACATAGTAGGATTTGTTTTAAAGTCACCAGATGGTCACTAAAAAACCATCTGCCATAAAATTAGACCTTAAGTTGCAATATAAATGAATTAATTAACTTACAAACAGTTGAAAATCCCTCTACATACATTCTAGGCATCCTCGGGTCGCATCTATAGTATTTTGAGTTCATGGTTCATAATATTTATATGCTCACTTGCTTTCACAGAAATAAAAAAAAAATCGTAAATGTATTTATTACAAACTTTGGATTTCTGGTCTCCAAAATGATATAATCTCATAACTTCTGCACTCTGTAGCCGATCAAGAAATTCAAGCTACCGTCAATTATCAGTTATTATCAATTACCATTCTGATGCAAGTTGTTAAACTTTGATACAGCACAGACAACTGTGGATTATCTAGAATACAGTCTTAAGTGCGCACCTAAGGACACAAAATGATTTGACACAGTGATAAGACTATCAGATGGGGGCTGGAGAGATGGCTCAGTGGTTAAGAGCATTGCCTGCTCTTCCAAAGGTCCTGAGTTCAATTCCCAGCAACCACATGGTGGCTCACAACCATCTGTAATAAGGTCTGGTGCCCTCTTCTGGCCGCGGGCATACACCCAGATAGACTATTGTATACATAACAAATCAATCAATAAATATTAAAAAAAAGAAAAAAAAGACTATCAGATGGCATCTACATGGTGCAAATATTCACACAAAAAGAGCTTGGGGCAGGGTTCTTTTCAGCTACAATTGGTGAATGTTGAGTCTGAGATCTCATCTAGATTGGAGAGCTATTACTGAAAGAGACTTGCAGCCATGATGACAAATGACATTTATAAACCTTAATAACTTTTAAGTGTTGTACCCCTCTTTTAGGGCAAACTGTCAAGATGAGCGACCCAGCATATCTCCTAAAATAAATAAATGGCCTTCAAATATTCTTAGGGTGAGATTTTAAGTTATAGTAGTCAGTCTTGGAACTAAAATAAATATCTCAATTTTTTATTTTTTTTAAATTATTTGTGGGCACAAGTATATGTGTCTGCATGTGGGTGCTCAGATGACATGGCACATGTATGTATGCCTTTTATGACTGATTCCAATCAATAATCTAGCACACTAAAGTATTGACATTTCGTTAATAAATACCTTCAGGCAATCTGGCCTTACACATTGTCCTTTCCTGTCTCTTCAGGGAGAAGAGAGCAATTATTCCCTCCAAGACAGTATGAGAAATTTAAACATTATTTTAAAAGGCTTCCCTCAACCCTCTAAGTTTATGTACTTCCACAGTGCCTCTAAATTTAAGAATATATTTGAACTGCTGTTATTCTTGGTCAGCTCCCTACTAACGTCTGAAAGATTTTCCTTTGGACTCAAATGATAGCTCTGCCAGCGATGAGCATCTCCCAGACTTTACTGAGAAAGTGTTTCCAAATGTGTTAGCATTCAGGAAGAGAATCGAGCTGCCTGCATCAGCTTAGGGGAATTTTTTTTTAAATGCCCTGCTCAGAAAGAAGAATGTAAGGCAACTAAGGACAGAAATTGTCACCTCTACCCATCCAGCTCTTCACAGCCTGATTTCCTGCTCAATGCCTCTGCGTCAGCTGAGATCTTTACCTCGCTGCTGGCAGTGTCAGCTGACTGACGTGCCTAATACAGCACCATGTCTCTGCATCCGTGCCTTTCTATGTTCCATTTTCTTGCAAAGTGGAGAACAGTGACCATACCATTGCTGTTGGACTCATCGGAAGTAAAATGTGCAACGCACAGAATGTGTTTAAACAAGAAACTGGAACATAGAAAGCACTTCAGAAATATTAACTTCACATAAAAATTCATCCTCTATGCTGGGCCAAGGCTCCTGGACAACCCTGCAGTGGAAATACAGATCCATCGAGATCCTTCATTCCCCATCAATTCTGTTTGCGTTGGTCTGGTCCACTCTTACCTCTTGCCTGGATTGTTACAAATGGCTTCTGATGGGTTTCCCAGCTTCTATCTGTGCCCCTCCAGACCAGCGTCAATTCAGGACAACTCAGTGGCTGTTTTTAAATTAGATCTTGTCACTTCTCTATCTCCCCCTCCCTCCCTCTCCCCGCCCCATTATCCACTTATTCTCCACCTTACACCCCCCTCCCACCAATACTCTGCAAAATACTCACAATGATCAATAAAGCCCAAAGAGGGACCGAGGACTCTTTGGTCTCTGCAGGTTGCACACATGCCTTTGTGGAGGTAAAGTTGTATCCAGGATGTGTGATAATATTTGCAGTGAAATAAACTGAGATATATCTTGACCCCATTTCTGAAAAATCTCTCTTCAGTGCTGCAGGCTCTTTCTAGTCTTCATTTCTTGGTGTATAATTTGAAATCTAGCTGACCTTCATGCTCAGAAGCCTGGTAATGAATTCAACTCATCTTTGGGCAGATGGTGATAGAACAAATCCTGCACATTGGGAAAGGAGGGCATTAATGAAGCAATTAACCTTAGTCAGCGTGTTGCGTGACCCTGGCCCAAAACCAGATAGTAAAACACGGAAAAATGCCTGAACCGAGAAGAGGGTTTATGATCAGTGGGAAGTGGGATGAATCTGAAAAGCCATGGAAAAAAGCAGTAACATGAGAAAGGTTAAAGGGGCTGGTACTCAGGGGTCATCCCTCCTTGAGGAAGTGACAACTGCATAGCATTGCAGGGACGGGTCGGTGGAGAAAGACATCCTTTATTCTTTCAAGCATTCTTCATTTTGGTTCTTTTTCTTTTCTTTCCATTTTCTTTCCTCCTCCTTCTTCTCTTTCTCTCCCTACTTCTTTCCCTCTTCCGCTGCCTCTTTCTGTCTCTCCCACTCTCCCAATGGCCCTTTCCAGGTTCCACATTTTGTCCAGCATCCATCACGCTCTGCTATGTAATCTCTCCCTGGGCTTCCTCCAATACCTCCAGTCAAGAGAGATTCCCAGGTTGCAACAATTCAGGAAAGATGCAGAAAAGGTAGGTGGTCAGATGTGATTTTCCCTTCACACTCAAGTTTTCATCAGTAAGTATGGAAACAGCGTGAGAGATTCTTCATGGAGTCTCTGATCTTCCTTTATCTTCTTGTGCATCTCAGCACCAGCCTTGAGTTCCCATCAGCCCACAGACTAAGCACTTGAATCAGGAGGATGTTGTTCCCAATGTGTGGACCTCAGTCAACCCAAATCAGCCATAGGTCTGAACAGAACAAAAAGCAAGAGAAGAGAGAATTTGCCATCTTCCTATCTTTGAGCGGATACACTGAACTTAAACATATAGCACAAAGTCTTCTCAGATTTCAGAATCACACTATGCTGCTTAACTCTTCTGAGTCTCGAGTTAACAGATGGCAGAATGAGGGCTTCTCGGCCCTTATAATTGTGTGAGTAAATTTCTTATACCCATTTCTCTCCCACTCCATGTCTCTCTGTATGTGTGTGTGTGTGTGTGTGTGTGTGTGTGTGTGTGTGTGTGTGTATATGTCTTCCTGTTGGATATTTCTCTAGAGAACCCTGAATAACGGGTACAACATTATTCTCATCCGCATCTCTTTGTAGCTCTTCAGCATGTCTATGTCCTTGGTTAGCACTTCTGAATGCAGATGAATGTTAGGGCATGGTGTTGTCTCCATAGCAACATGGCAAATACTCACAGAGAGAAATTATACAACTCAATATCCTTTTCCATTTCTACACTGAGAGCTGCTCTGTAGTATGGCTAATTGGCAAAATAGACCAGGATTTAGCTATGCTTGACAGCAACAAAAAAAACAAACACATCTTCTATGGATGTATGTCATCTCTGGAAGATGGGCAGAGAGCTGGATGAACTACTGTGAAACCACTTCCTTCCAAAGTGCTTAGAGGACTCCTAGATACCACACTTTTGATTTTAGTGTACACATATATTTTTATTGATTTTATTGAGCTATGCATTTTTCTCTGCTTCCCTCCCTTCCTCTCCCTTGCATTCTACCCTCTCCCATAATCCCCATGCTCCCAATTTACTCAGGAGATCTTTTCTTTTTTCTAATTCCCATGTAGATTAGATCCATGTATGTCTCTCTTAGGGGCCTCATTGTTGTCTAGGTTCTCTGGGATTGTGAATTATAGGCTGGTTTCGTTGCTTTATGTCTAAAAACCACTTATGAGTGAGTACATATAACTGTCTTTCTGTGTCTTGGTTACCTCACTCAAAATGATGCTTTCTAGCTCCATCCATTTCAAATCCTGCAAATTTCAAAACGTCTTTATTTTTCTGCTGTGTAGTGCTTCATTGTGCAAATATACCACATTTCCCTTATCCATTTTTCTGTTGAGGGACTTTTAAGTTGTTTCCAGGTTCTGGCTATGACAAACAATGCTGCTCTAAACATAGTTGAGCACATGTCCTTGTGGTATGATTGAGCATCCTTTGAGTATATATCCAAAAGTGGTATCACTGGGTCTTGAGGAAGGTAGTTTCCTAATTTTCTGAGAAATGACCATACTGATATGCAAAGGGGTTGTACCAGTTTGCACTCCCAGCAGCAATACAGGAGTGTTCCCTTTACCCAACAACCTCTCCAGCATAAGTTGTGATTAGTGTTTTTGATCTTAGCCATTTTTACAGGTGTAAGATAGAACTTAGAGCTGTTTTGATTTGCATTTCTCTGATGGCTAAGGACATTGAGCATTTCCATAAGTGTCTTTCAGCCATTTTAGATTCCTCTGTTGAGAGTTCTCTGTTTAGGTCTGTACCCCATCTTTTATTGGATTATTTGTTCTTTGGATGAGCAGTTTCTTGAGTTCTTAAATACACCCATCAACTCAAATACTTAAATGCTCAAAATTTTGTGGTAAAATATAAAAAATTATACTCTTAGCAATTCTCAGTATGCAGTACTGTTACTAGCAGCATTTACCATGACATACAGTAAGTTTCAAAAAAATTACAACTAATTTCAGATTTTGGAAAACACCTTGATCTTGGATAACTGGATCAGAAATCAATGTTCTTATCACTCCTAATTCTTAAACAAAAAAAAATTCATAAATATAGCTCTAGATAGATACTGTGTGTGTCATTTTACCTCTGGTTTTTTACAATCAACAAAATATCTACCTGAGCACCCAGAGTTTCCCAGGGGCACCGATCTCTACAATGGAGTTGCACAATGGTTTATTCTATTGTTCATTATTCATTGATATTTATTTGGTTAATTCTCAATTTTGTACTATAAGCAGCAATGCTGTAACATAATAGGATGAGATATGCGTTTGAAAGTAGAGCTGTGGGACTTACTAATGATCTACATAGTGAGATGGAGGTGAAAGAAATTGACTTCCAGAGAGAGGAGGATCCACCATGAACCTAAAAATGCCTGTGCTTCAACAACACATACCTAAAGGGTGGTTTTCCAAACACTCAACAGATGACCTGGAAAACTGGATTTATTACTATATAATTTTTGTTATAGAACCCTCAAGATTTCAGGTTTTGTAAAACATCCCCATTAGTTCTAGATTTTCTCCCTAAGAAACAAACAAAAAGGAAAATACCCACACTAACAATGTCACTCATGTTACACCCAAAGCACCAGCATCATATTTGTCAACAATGCCTCAAGGCACACCATTATAGAACAAGCTTAATTCTGTCTTTGGGATTTTTATCTTATTGTTTATCTTACTCTATTGTTTTTATCTTATTTTATTGTTTTTATCTTATTTTATTGTGATTTTCTTATTTGTAGGGTGAAATTTCTTCAAATGATATGAAATGTGATGCTTCCTTCGAGTTGCAATGTAGCATCAACTCAAAAGCAGAATGCCTGGTCCTCACTTACAGGAGAAACGTCCCCTTTAACCCAGCCAGGTCCTGGTGCAGGACAAGGTTGAAGCTGAAGGGCAGAACTACAGTTGGCCATGTCTCCTCCTCATTTGTATTCTCCCCCACAGTCAGCTGCTATTTCTGAAGACTTGTAGACAAGGATGTGGGGTTGGGAGGAAAGAAATTGAATGGCCCTGTCATAATCTGGCCTTTCAGAGCCTGACAATCCTTCAAGCTGGCTTTCCTTCTGTTTGGGCACATTAACTGATTGTTGGATGCACAACCCTTCCATCATGAGGGTGATATTACCCTGAAGTTCGCTTCACTTAGGAAGGGTGCATCTCTCTATTCTACCTAGTCATCAAGATCCACAGAGCTTGGCTATATCCCCAGTGTCTTCTCTCTAGGCAACACCCTTTAGCCATGTAAGGGATCTTTTGGATGTAATACATCCTTCTTGCTGTGCACAGCGGACATCTAGAGGAAGGAGAACAACAGTCATATTTCCACAGCCATCTTCTGGGTGAAGGCAGTGCCCTTCCATTGATCCATTACCTGACTTGTCTTCACTGTATCTGCAGACCACAAACCATCGCTGTCAGCCTCCAACTTACTAGCAACTCACAATGATCTCAGCAAACTCTCCTGCGAGCATCCACCTTTATCTTTTCAAGGTGCTATCATAAAATATAGAGTGGGCATCTTTTAAACTATATAGTAAATATATTTGTCACAGTTCTGAAGGCTCAAAGTCCACAGCAAATTCTGTATCTGTTGAGGGCCTGAATTCTCCTCATGCTCAGCCTCACCTGGCAGAAGGTCAGTGTGTTTCCTGGGCTCCCTTTAGAATGCCTACCACAAGGAAAACACCTTCATGACTGAAGCACAACCCAAAGCTCCATGACCTATTACCATCACCTTAGGAGGTTGCAACTTTAACATATTAAATTTGGAGGTCACATTGAATGGTTACAGCACATGGCTCTTTTCAGTTAGAGAGAAACGTTCTGCCCCTTTCCCTT
This sequence comes from Alexandromys fortis, assembly GCF_014885135.2. NCBI lineage: Eukaryota > Metazoa > Chordata > Mammalia > Rodentia > Cricetidae > Alexandromys > Alexandromys fortis. The sequence goes on from NW_026067949.1 coordinate 43,153,882, forward strand.
TAAGAGAATGGCAGGTGTCGCCAACATAAAAAGGAGTCGCTCCAAAATGGCCTCTTCTCCCAACGTTTCTTTTGCTCTAATTGAAACTCACCCAATTCTTTGGCACTTAAAATTTTCAAATTAAAATTAATGTTTTCTATTAGCATCTTTCATTTTGAGACCATAGATCAGTGTCTCAGTCCACACATAGAGAAGCTTCCTCCTGCAGTGGATGGGAACCGATACACAGACCCACAACTGGGCACAGAGTGAGAGACCTTGGAACACTCACTCCCAAATAAGATGTCACCACCAAATCCCTCCCCTCAGGGGTCATGGGGCTTTGCAGAAGAGTTGAGGAAAGGACTGTAAAAGCTGAGGGAGAAGACAGGGGATGGATGATACTGAGGAACTGTGTTATAGAGACAATTAGACAAAAGCACTGTGACTCTATGAACTCACAGAGGCTGTGGTAGCATGCAGAGGGTCTGTACAGATCCAAGTTATATTCAATGGAAATAACTTCATTTCCTCTTAATTCTTAAACAACAACAAAAAAAAAAAAAAACGTTGAGGTGCTGACAGTTATATCTCCTGTCTTGGAAATGTGTATGCAGGCTGTAGGGCTCCTTCCCAGCATGAAGCCCCCCTCCTCCTGAGCACTAGGATTAAAGACATATGTACCAAAAAGAAAGTATCCACGGAGTCCAGCTTTAATAAAAACTATTGTTGAACTTGGTCTTAAGGAGAAGATAAGAATGACTATAGTCACCTTGTCTAAATATCACAGACTCGGGGCTGATACATCATCCAATCTTACAGCATTGCACCCCCTCCCTACTCATGAGCTTAATAGACTTCCTGGAACTGACAGTTCTTCAGACTCACAATCAGATGAGGCCATGCCCTTAGGAATGTTCGCTCACCCCTCCACTTTGTCCTCTAGCTTATTCAGTGAAAACAACCGAGAACCAGGTATCTATTAGGATCACCTGTGTTACTTCATCTCTCACTGATTGCACAGTTTGGGAGAATAGGTAAAAGAGAGGGCATGTTCTCAACTACCTTTGAGCAAGTAACTCTCAAATTTCATTGTGCATGGAATCTTCCCTGGCAATGTATTTATTTTTTATTATTCTTTATTACTTTATAAATAATACCATTCAAAATTTCCACTTCCTCCCCTCCTCCCATTTCCCTCCCACTCCCCCACTCACCCTCCTTCTCTCCCACTCCAGTCCTAAGAGAGGGCAGGGCACCCTGCCCTATGGGAAGTCCAAGGCCCTCCCCGCTCCATCCAGGCTTAGGATCCAAATAGACTAGGATCCCAAAAAGCCAGTACATGCAGTAAAGACAAATCCCAGTGTCATTATCATTGGCTTCTCAGTCTGCCCCAATTGTCAGCTACATTCAGAGGGTCCAGTTTGATCCCATGCTTGTTCAGTCCCAGTCCAGCTGGCTTTGGTGAGCTTCTATTACACCAGGCACACTGTCTCAGTAGATGGACCAATCCCTTGTGGTTCTAACTTTCTTGCTCATATTCTCCCTCCTTCTGCTCTTCAACTGGACCTTGGGGGCTCAGTCCAGTGCTCCGATAACCTGACCTCACAGCTTCCATCTCTATAGGCATTGGCAGAGACAGAAAGATCCTAGGGATATCTGTCCACTCCATCTAGCCAAGTGAGAGCTCTAGGCTCAGTGAGATGCCCTGCCTGCTCAATAAACTAAGACAGAAGGGTCAAGGAAGACATCCAACATCAACAAACATACACACACATACACATGTATACATACACACACAGGGGGAGGGGGAGAATAGGAGATAGGAAGATAGAGAAGAATTTATGCTTTTGGAGAAAACTTCAGGACTCGAGGTAGAAGCTCATTCCCTGGCTATGACAGAAGAGCTCCCGAACAGGCCATTCCCAACAACAGCTAGACTCAGAGTAAAAACAGAGGCTCATATGTCAAATAAATAAGTATAAAAATAGAACGAGCGATGCGTGTGGGATGACATCACTAACACAAGCCTATTTTAAGGAGTGAGAACACACTGGGAGCTAAGTTCTTCTAACAAGCATGCTTCATCTTTTATGCTAATGAGTAGAACGATTGGGGGAGCGGAGCTCCTGTCTGGGAGTGACGGTGTTATCTGCTATTGTATAAAGGTGTGATTTCTGGCTGGTATACCCTTGAGGTGTAGAGACAGAGACCCACACTGGAGCACTGGACTGAGCTCCCAATGTCCCAAGGAGGAGCAGAAGGAGGGAAAATATGAGCAAAGAAGTCAGGACCACGAGGGGTGCACCCACCCACGGAGACAGTGGGGCTGATCTATTGTGAGCTCACCAAGGCCAGCTGGACTACG